>NC_045160.1:20779719-20817219 GCF_900700415.2 Clupea harengus
ACGTCTCCATAGGGCCCGGCAGGCAGGGCAGCTGGCCTTGTGCGCGACAGCTTGCATGCCGTGGCAACCAAGTGGTTATGAATTTATGTGCTCCATCGTGCGTAAACACACCGATATCAATAACGACCAGAGACATGGCACACACACACATAAACACACACATAAACACACATGCACAGAGAGACAAGCAGAGAGGGAGAGGGAGCTCCGTCATAAGAAATAACACACACACACACACACACACACACACACACACACACACACACACACACACAATGAGAGAGAGAGAGAGATACCTAATAAGTAATGATTGACAGCAGCGTACACACACTCAGACACACAGACACACACACACACACACACACACACACATATACACACACAAGTCAAGCATGTTAAACAAGAACCTGCGTCCTGTCACAGGGGTCAGTGCATTTCTGTCAAATGGGAAACATAACCACAGTAGGAGAGGAGGAAAGACTGATGGGGAGAGAGAGAGAGAGTGTGTGAGAGAGAGAGAGAGAGAGAGAGAGAGAGAAAGAAGTAAAGGTAGAAAAAGGGGGGAGAGAGAGAGACTGAGGAAAGGCAGAAAGAAAGAGTGAACATAGAGATAAAAAAAGTGAGATGAGCTTGATGAGATGTAGAAAACTGACCAAAACAGCTGTCAATGTTAGTCTTTGTGTGTAGGTGTCAATTTGCTAGAATATCAGTTTGTGCTTGTATCTATGTGTGTGTGTGTGTGTGTGTGTGTGTGTGTGTGTTTGCATTGCAGGTAGCTCTGCTCCACCTCACAGCGCCTACGACCCCCCTCGTACTCACACTACCCTCTGATTGAGAGGGAGGACTCACACCTCCAGCTCTATGAAACACACACAAAACCCAACACTGACCCCTACAGGCCACTCCAGAAACGACAGCCTCACCCCCAACACCTCACCCATGCTGTAGGAGGCCTTAACCACATGTCTGTAAAACGCTGATTAAGATTGTATACCAGGGGCACCCTGCATCCTTTATGAGATAGAATTAGCCCAGAGAGGGAGGGAAAAATATGACCAGGGAGAAGTGAGTTATTTGTTCTCCAACATCTGCCACTTGCAGAGGGAGACAATGAGTTTCCTTTAACCTCGGTCTGGTGGCCTCTATGTTCTAGAACATGTAACTGGTAAATTTAATCACACACATATTACTGCCAGCTTATTGCATAATACACAACCTGCCATTTTGGGAAAGCTTTTGGTTAGAAAAACCAAAATGGCAGCTGTCGCTGGGATGTGTCGGGGATCTGTCTTGAAGTAAACTGCTGCTATGTGGCTTTCAACTGCTGCTGTGTGGCTTTCGGAGGAGGCTCCAAGTGCCAAAAAAGAAACACGTGTGGTCAATAAGTCTCATTCAGATGCTCAGAGTTACATAATCAGTGTCAAAGTGTCAAAGTGACACCCAGTCCCATTTCACAGCTTTGGGGAGAAGGGAAGATGGATTTCCACAAATGAGATCCAGATCTCTGAAAACACACACACACACACACACACACACACACACACACACACACACACACACACACACACAGAGAGAGACTTGGCCAGCTGTGCATGTTAGGGAGCTACCACATATGTGTTCGCTGTCACCTCCTTCTTTCTTTCCAAGCACACAGAAACTTGATGCTACACCGTCCATTCCCCTCCACTGAAAAGTGACAAAAGATTAGCACCACCACCACCACCACCACCCCCAACCACCATCACCTCCCATCCCGCCCCGAGAGGAAGGACCAGGCCGATGATTGAGGAGAAGCTCCCTCTAAGAGCAGAGCGCAGAGGAGTCTTTTCACAGCCACAGTTTGTGATTTATGATTCAGCCTCTGAAAACTTCTCTCTCTCTCTCTCTCGCTCTCTCCCTTTTTCTCACCCCTCTTTCACACTGTGATTTATGCTGTTCAAAAGCACGTTAAATATGAAGCAGATAGCACAGCGCTACCTTCCTCCTCACAACTGCTGCTTTCTCAACAGGTCACCTGGAGGCCATCATGGATCACACACAATAGGTCACACCCAGTGGCTATGGGACAGAAAAACACACACACACAGGCACGTACACACACACACACACACACACACACACACACACACACACACACACACACACACACACACTCATACAGGCATGCACACACACATGCAGGCATGCACACACACATACACACACACACACACAGTATGAACAGTGGTCATGATGAAGGGTAGGCTATGTCACTCACAATAGCATTTCACATAACATCATTGGTTTATACAGTATTAAACATTTCAAACCAAATGTTCAAATGCAAGTGTCGTGCAATAGGCTCGGCTACTTTACAGTAAACTATGAATGCACTGATAATAAAATATAATTTAACCATGTCCAAACCCACAGAAATCAAATAGAACCAAGGAGGAGAGCAGCTACAAATATCTAGACAGAGTACTGTAAGTCTGTCTCTTAGGTAAGCCAAGATCCAAAGAAACTGCCTGACACATGAAGGTTACACATACACAAAGAATCTTAATCGCACGCAAAATAGCCTTAATAGCCATGTAGTTAATAGAACACTCTTCACCCCCTCCCTCACTGATTTTCAAACCCTGGTTACAGCCCTGGTTAGGAGATTACCCGTCCGCATGAGATTGAGCTCGACCTTCAGCCTGAAGAGAAACAGGGCTAGGGTTAGAAGGAGCTAAAAGAAACAAAGACTGAAAACGCCTGCTTCTAACCACTCTGTGTCCACCATCTAACATACTGCACTACTGAAACTGCCTGTTTATAAGCACTCTGTGTCCACTATCTAACATACTGCACTGCTGAAACCGCCTGTTTATAAGCACTCTGTGTCCACTATCTAACATACTGCACTGCTGAAACCGCCTGTTTATAAGCACTCTGTGTCCACCATCTAACATACTGCACTGCCTTACTTACAGACTGTGGCTGTGCCGAGGAAGCTCTAAAACTACAACCATGGATTATTTTTACACACCCACAGTACACTATATTATGCATATCTACACCAAATATGGGCACAGAACTCACATACACACACACACACACACGTGACACAAGCAAACACATTAAAAGCACTTTAAAAGCAGCACACATGCACACACACATGGACGAAGGACACATGGATTCACCTATAGAGGCCACACACCTGTAGGCTATTCCACTGCCTTCTGCTATTTCTCCATTAGGACATACACTCTCACCTATCCCTTTCCATGCACACACGTGCACACTCACACACAACACACACACACACACACTTACTACACAAACACACACACACACACACTACATACACACACACATATACACACACTACACATACCCACACACACACATACACACACACACACACACTGCACACTAACTCTCTCTTTAACACTCACACACACACACACACCTGAATTATAGATCAGATACTCTAGAACATTCTGCCCTCCATTGGTGTTGAGGGATGCCAGCAACTGAGGCAACACACAGGTCACAGTCCCTCCAGGGAGCCCGCATCACCTTCAGTCACCTCCAGCAAGAACGTGAGCCTGCATAACGATTCCCCTCATCAAACACACCCTCACACACACACCCTCACACACACACATAACCCCCGACTGCCACCACACACACAAATCCATACATACATAAACAGATACACACACATCTGTACACTCATAACCCCTTAGTGAGGGAGTGATGCTGTGTGTAAGTGTTGCTATGGTGAGGGAGCTGCGGAGTAGTGATGCTGTGTGTTAGTGTTGCTATGGCAAGGGAGCAGTGGAGTAGTGATGCTGTGTGTAAGTGTTGCTATGGTGATGCTGTGTGTAAGTGTGTCAGGAGAAGAAATAGGACAGCAGAGACCACAGGCTTGCTGTGAGGAGCTCCACCTAAAACAAGGCCATGGCATAGAGGACACCAAGTCTTCCCTCAACACACACACACACACACACAAACACTCTCTTTGCTTTCACTAAAGGTAAAAAGAAGGATAGTTTTTTTTAAAGAAATGTGTTTGTAGTTATGCTGATTTTGAGTAGTGTGTGTGTATGTCTGTGTGTGTGTGTGTGTGTGTGTGTGTGTGTGTGTGTGTGTGTGTGTATAGGTGTGAGTGTGTGTGTGTAAGTGTGTGTGTGTGTGTACGTGTGTGTGTGCACGTTTGTTTGCTCTTTAGTCAGAGGAAAGGTCTGTGTTTGTTCACTGCGTCATTTGAATTAATGTCTGCTGGTCTACATATCCTCTCAGCATTCATTGTGCAGGACGACTTGTTAATTATCCTGTCAATCACCAGACCAATCCATCAAACTGAGGGACCAAAGTACTGTGTGTGGATTTGTCTGCACGTGTATGGTTGAATGTGTGTGTGTGTGTGTGTGTGTGTGTGTGTGTGTGTGTGTGTGTGTGTGTGTGTGTGTGAGAGAGTGAGAGACCATTTTATTAAACTCATTAAGGTGCATTATATAAAATTCTGGGAGGAAGAAATCGAACAACATATTTGAAATCTACAAAACCCAAAAGAGTAATTATTGTATAGCACTATACCTAATTAACATTAAAAACAGGAAAAAAAGAAAAATGCTGACAAAATTCAGACAGTGATCATTAGGAGAGGTCGGCAGGCATAAACTAACATGGGTACTTAGCCATATGCGGAATCGAGGATACTGTGTACAAGAAAGTGTATGCACTGCATAAGATATGCTTCAGTATGGGAAGCTTTTTTTGCTAAATTAAAAAAAGCGAGCTGGAAAATGTATTTCTTCAGTAGGAAATACCTATACTATTGGGAGAGGACACCAATTTGTGTATTGTTAAGCTACAGAATATGTAACAACCTGCAATAACAAAAGAGCAACACTGCAGCTCAGAACAGAAGAACATTTTCATAATAGAAGAAAATTGTCATTGTTCTTTTGTTCTTCTTTTTCATTAATACTACACCTTACAAAAGATTTAAAAAAAAAGAAAAGATGTTAAATTCCTTGTGGTATTGGTTGGGGACTTCCTACATCGGCCAATCCTCTCATTGTCACATGCAAGTAGTGATACCCAAAAACCTAACCTCACCAATATAACGATTGCCCAACCATAGATCCTGAGCAGCAGGATACAACATCAAGGCACAACTTGCTGGTGACAGCTACAACACGCGCTGCATGTTGTAGCCAGGATCCATAAAGGCTCTCCTTCACAGTACAACATAGATGCACCTCAAGATACACCTAGACAAGATTTCATATATCTCAGTGTTAGTTTAGGTTAAATCACGACACCAAGTATTGTGCGAGCACCTCAGCCACGGCCACTTGTTCGCTTTTTTCGCAGCCTCATACAAATCCTTTAAAGCTCCTTTGAGTGACCATCAACGAAAACCAAAATCCAATAAAAGTGTTGTGGGTGATTTAGCTACAAAGCCTCAAACACCTATCTCCAATGGTCTGGTGTGTGGCTTGCCGCCTCGTTCCCTCTCTTCCACTAGCAGTTCCGCATACTTTAGCTTCTTCCTCAATCACATCTTCAAAGGGAATCGTTAACTCAATAAAGTTAACAATGCGCTCACGAATACAACAACATGTCTGGTCTCAAAGCAGTCACAACAATACTCTATGGAACATGAGGTTGTCTTCCAGCATCAGCCAGCAATCTCCAGTCTCTGGCTTTGCCCCATTTGCCCCAGTACTGTTTGTTTGTGCCTGGTGTCCATTTTTCTGCCCCTCTCGCACAAAAGAAGAGTTAACCTCAACTCATTTATTCTCAAACAAACACGCAAATGATTTTGAAATCCTGATGATGTTGCCACGTGTAGGAACCCTAGGTCAGGCTAGTTTTACACCCGGACACAACTTGCAGCTTCCGTCTTCACCCACCCCAAGATGTCACCCACAAGACCACACTGCATCGCTGTCACTGCCATTGCTTCCTACATGTAAATGATGATACTTAGCCTCAGTTGACATATCTGCAAATAGATTTTCTCTGAATCCAGTGGCATAAACATTGGCATCGCCACATAAACGGAAATAGTTGGTCAGGGTGTTTTCAGGAAATGTGGTACTGTGGTCATCAGCCAGACCAAAAGACGCCAAGGGTAAAGCTGTTTAGTTTAGGACTAATGTGACTGCTCCTGTCTGAGAGCCACAGTTATCCAGCTTTTATTACTGTAACATCTACATGTATATCTCTTGTGTGTATGCTCATTTTATTTTTACAACTCAATAAACCATTGTTCAACACACAACGACACAGATGCAGACTCACGCACCAACATCTAGAAATGATGTCAATACCACGGTCAGTCTACCTTCTAAACATAGCCAGCATTCCACAGCGTTGTTAAAGAAATCCAGTAAATTTGTAATGACTTTGAACCAGTGATTCATTATTATAATGCACTTAATGCACTCTGGTTGGTTCTACTAACTTGAAAGACATTTCCAGTTGTTTGATGTCTCTGTCCAAACCTGACCTTTGTGTTTTTTGCCTTCTAGGCTGATAACTGCACTGAACTGACTGTCATCCTCAAAGAGTACTACCTCTGCCCTGTGTACGCCCTTTAGTTCACCTTGGGTTTCCGGGGCAACTTGGTGGTCGTCCTGGGTTACCCGCAGTGTGGTCACATTTGCATTTATATATCTATTTCTGGAGCCTGTTTATTTTGGCGACACAATTTGAATTTGAGTTATACACAGGAGAAGATGTTAAATTCCTTGTGACGTTGGTTGTGGATTTCCCACAGTTCCAATGATGAAGAATTGTTCAAAGAAAACAAACAAACAAAGAAACACAAACACAAGCATCATGTTTTTTTTTTTATCTAAGAGAGATATTTCTGAGGCATGTTCTATTTTTGTTGACAATCTGAGAACTCTGAGCTCTGAACACATGTGTCATGAGAGCTGTCTTTTGGAGATGGCCTGTTTTAGAGAAAGTATGTTTGATTGATGAGCTTGAAAGTAGTAAAGAATTTTTTTTCCTTCATACATACTTTAAATGTGTTTGGCGTGCTATGTTGCCAATCAGAAAGCTTTTTATAAACTAATAAAATAACAAAACAATATTCAATATATGAATTAATAAAATATACAAATCATGCAATCAATAGATGGCAAAATAGAAATAAATGTACAATTGAATGATAACGTATGTAATAAATAAACAAATTAAAGAATACAATTCCAAATTCCCTTGAATGAAAATTAAAATAACATGCTTAAACTCCTTTAGTCGTGATGCCTTCACAATCTTGTTGCTATCATCCATGCATAGTGACATCTTTGACGCATCCTGAAGGGAAACCCAGTGTGGCCTTTAAATCTATAAATCATTTGGGCTCTCCACTACATCCTCTTTCTGTGGCAAGACTGTTCCAGGAAGGGCGTGGGTTTAATGGCAGGAATATTACCCTCTGCATTTGGAGGTGCAAATAGATTATTATTTCCACACCTAACTTTCCACCTAACTGATAGAAAACAAAAGGTCAAACCATTCACGACAGAGCAGCTGTCTAGTGATTGTGTGAAGAAAATGATTTAATGAAAGTTGAAGAATTTGATTGAAAAAATTCCAATTCATCTTACACTTCAAATGCTACAGTTGGAGTCATTTTTTACAATTCTGAAATACAATATTGTGCATATTTGGTTTCTATCGCCACATAGTATATGGATGTATTTATATTACTGATTTGAATTGCCTTAACTCTTTATAATAGTTAACAGTTTTCAACATTTTCCACTTTTCATACTCTTATTTCCATGACTAACTGATAAACTCATTGACTATGTATTTGAGTGTAGTGACATGTCAATGGCTGTGTACACAGCTATCGCTAATGATTTATTGTACATCATATCATTGTACATAGTATTTCCTGGTTTGCATATGCAAACCCACTTCTGATGGGGGAGCACCATTTATTAAGGTATGCACAGTGTCAGCCCGACTGTTCCAGCATCAGTCTTACACCGGACAGTGTTTGTCTTCCACATAGCCACACAATATACATCCAGAGAGCAATGGTAAGAACAACATCTTTTTAGAGATATGTCTAGTATGAAAAACGTACTGATTGCTTCAATCTTACTGATGTAGGGTGACTAAAATCACTTATGTAAATAAATATACATAATGTATGTATAATGTATAAACAAATATGTATATAATAATGTATAATATCTATAAATATATGTGTATATTTTTTATAAAACATAGATATCATGGGCTAAACAGAACGTCACCGCATCACAGATAAACAACCTGTTACTTTATAAATGTATAAATGCTTTGGGGTAAAAATGCATTGTGGTAGAAAGTTGATGAATTTGAATGAAATAATTCCAATTCATATTATATTTCAAATGATACAATTGGAATAATTTTTACAATTCTGAAATACAATATTGTGCATATTTGGTCCAATCATCTTAATAGACACTAAGACCAATTGAAATGCCATGAGACCTACACATAAAAATTAAAACTTCCTTCTCTATTACAATTTATTAGTGCAGCAAGGATTGAATGTTGAATTTGTTTTACTAAAATTAATCTCTTTCCCCATAGAAGTAGGCATTTTGTAATTTGATGAAAGCTTGAGGCACTCTGTTTCTGATATATACGTATATACCTCCACCAGTATGTCTAAACAGGTCTACATTTTAATATCTAAATTCAACTAACTTGAAAGAAATGTCCTGTTGTTTGATGTCTCTGTCCAAACCTGACCTTTGTGTTTTTGCCTTCTAGGCTGATAACTGCACTGAACTGACTGTCATCCTTAAGGAGTACTACCTCTGCCCTGTGTACGCCCTGGAGTTCACTTTGGGTTTCCTGGGCAGCTTGGTGGTCATCCTGGGTTACCCGCTGTGCCTGCAGGAATGGCAGAGCACCAATGTCTACCTGTACAACCTGGCCGTGTCCGACATCCTCTGCGTATCTGCTCTGCCACGCCTCTCCTACCTGTACGCTAACCACATGGAGGAGACGTCGCCGGTCAACTGTGTTCTCAACCGCTACATCCTCTTTGTCAACATGTACTCCAGCGTCCTCTTCATGGTGTTGGTCAGCCTGGACCGTTACCTGCTGCTTTGCCACCCGCGCCGCAACCACGTCCTCCTGACTCCGCGGGTGGCCGTCCTCGCCTCAATCCTCACCTGGGTCTTTGTCAACATCGAGATGACCCCGCTTATCTACTATGCCATCAAGGACAACGCCCGCACTAATGGCACCATGTGCCATGACTTCGCCAGCCTCTCCCAGTCCTGGGGCCTCCTGGTCTACAGCTTGGGGCTGACGCTCTTGGGGTACATCCTGCCCCTGGTGGCCCTCTTCCTGTGCACCCGCAAGATCACCTAGATGCTGAAGAAGCAGGAGGAGGCGTTTAACCAGCGGGCGACGTCATTCAGGAAGCCCCTGCGGATCGTGAAGATAGCGGCGTGCATGTTCCTGCTGTTCTACCTGCCCTACCACGTCATGAGGAACGTGCGGGTCCTGTCACAGCTGATGGGGGGACTGTCAGGCAGCGCCATTGAGCAAATTGAAGCGGTGTACATCGTGACGAGGCCAATGGCATACGCTCACAGCGTCATTAACCCTGTCTTCTACTTTCTGATGACTGACTGTTTCCGTGAGCTGCTGCTGGCCAGGTTTCACCAGCTGAGAAGAGTAATGAGGTCATCATAATGACCCATGATTCCAAGTCCCTCACATCAAAATAGTCATTTACAGTTTAATCAAATATTTTCTACTGATACTGCTTTACTGATGTTTCGGTTCACCCTTAACACAATTGAAAAGAAAAATTGCCTTAAGAGATTCATGATGAAAAACCTTTTACTTTGGATGAATAGCATGAATTGTAAATGTCTTTCCCACTTCTCACTACTAAACATGGGCACTGGCAGCAGGTTTCAACAACTTCCGTACATTACGACTCTCATTAAGATGGTTAGTTGAAGGTTTTGAAGCCCCTTCACACCAAGCGGCTAGTCGCTAGTTAACTAGCCACTTGGTGTGAAGGGGGTCGCTGGTCAACTAGCCACTTGGTGTGAAGGGGGTCGCTAGTCAACTAGCCACTTGGTGTGAAGGGAGGCGCTAGTCAACTAGCCACTTGGTGTGAAGGGAGGCGCTAGTCAACTAGCCACTTGGTGTGAAGGGAGGCGCTAGTCAACTAGCCCCTTGGTGTGAGGGGGGTCGCTAGTCAACTAGTCGCATGGTTTAATATTGCTGCTCTGAAGACATTTAGTGTTGTCCTCCTAGTCTCACCTTTCCTTGGCACCTTAATGTATGCCTTGTGCACATTGGACCTCATTCTCCAACGCAGTTAAGAAAAAGTTGAGAAGAATTTTTTCTCCTGAACTCCACTTACGAAGTTCTCGGGACAATTCTGGCATTCATGAAAAAATGTTTGAGAATGAGGTCCACTGTTGTCTGTTTGTAGTTGTTAGTGTTGCTATGGTGAGGGAGTTGTGGAGTAGTGATGCTGTGTGTAAGTGTTGCTATGGTGAGGGAGATGTGGAGTAGTGATGCTGTGTGTAGGTGTTGCTATGGTCAGGGAGCTGTGGAGTAGTGATGCTGTGTGTTAGTGCTGCTATGGTGAGGGAGCTGTGAGGTAGTGATGCTGTGTGTAAGTGTTGCTATGGTGATGCTGCATGACAGGAGAAAAAGTAGGACAGCAGAGAGCGCTGTTGTGTAGAGTTATGTTTAAAAACAAGACCATGGCAGAGAGGACACCAAGTCTCCCTGACTTAACAGCATAAACACACACAAACACACACACACACACATGCACACACACACAGACACACACAAACAGACATTCTAGGCGATTCATATTTCTTTGCACAATAAAGTCAAAAGAAGGATAGTAGTTTGAAATGTGTTTGTACTGATGTTCTTTTTGAATGGTATGTTTGTTATGTGTGTTTGTGTGTGTGTGTGTGTGTGTGTGTGTGTGTGTGTGTGTGTGTGTGCGTGTGTTTGTGTTTGTGTTTTCGCCCTTTAGTCAGAGGAAAGGTCTGTGTCTGTTAACTGTCGTGTGAATTATTGTCTGTGCTGGTGTGCATATCCTTGCAATTCTCCTGTCAATCACCTGACCAATGCATCAAACTGATGGACCAGAGTAGTGTATGTGTTCATGAGTTCTATGCATTTGTGTGTGTGTGCGTGTGTGTGTCTCTGTGTGTATGTGTGTGTGCAGATCTGCTCTGCAATCAGCAAACTGCAGGCAAACAGGGAAAATCACCACTGTGAAAGAGGAGGAGGAGGAAGAGGAGGAGGAGGAGGAGGAGGAGGAGGAGGAAGGAGCAGCATCCCGACTGATAAGCCTCTCTCTCTCACACACACACACACACACACACACACACACACACACACACACACACACGACACACACACACACACACACACACACACACGACACACACACACACACACACACACACACACGACAGCTCCTTATGGGCATAATCTACCAGCAATCATTACCAGTCATTTCCAAATGATGATGCTGCCAGTTTCCATCAGCACAACAGCACTGGTTCCCCTGCAAGGAGGAATCCCCACCCACTCTTACCTCCTCGTTATCACACACGTTATAATACGTGTGAGTATGTAGGAAACATGCATAATGTGTGTGTGTGTGTATGTGTGTGTGTATGGGTATGTGCATGGTTCTGTGTGTATTTTGTGTATTTGCGGTATGTGTGGGTGTGTGTCTGTGTGTGTGTACGTGAGTGCGTGTGTGTGTGTGTGTGTGTGTGTGTGTGTGTGTGTGTGTGTGTGTGTGTGTGTGTGTGTGTGTGTGTGTGTGTGTGTGTGTGTGTGTGTGTGTATTTGTGTGTATTTGTGTGTATGTGTGTGTGTACGTCTACCCTGCCCTTAAGCCCAGGAGTATTTCTGAGGAGGTAAATAGTGAGTCCATTAAGCATGGAGAAGAAGAGTTGATAGCAGGCGCTGGTATTTTTCTTAAATATGAAACATGCCTTTGGCACTATCTGCTGGAGAATCTTGGAAATAGCCTCCATGTTCTTACAGGGGAAGTAACACAGATAATGACCATGGACTTCACATCCAGGACTTCAGCAAAACCGACCAGCGGAGAGCGCCAAGGGTTACAGCCCTTATTTCTGATACAGAGAACATTATGTGCTACACAACGCATGAATGTATTATGAAACCATGCCACACCATAATGGCTTGTCTACGACAAACACAAACACGTTCGCCTTGTGTCAAGAAGATATTGTAGAGAGCTCATTCTTTTGTGCGCAAGAAAAACCAGACAGAACTGCCATGAATTGACTGTTGTGCTTTTCACTCACTGATTGAATGCACTTATCATGAGTAGAGAAGAGTCATTTTTTTCCACATAGTAGAAATCCTAGGCCAACATTTATACCCTTGTTTTATTTTTTTGTCTCAATGCACTACACTATAGTCATTCCGTGGCAGTCAATGTTCATTTTGTTTGTGTAACACGTTTGTGTTTTTTTGTGTGAACAATAGCCATTACGGTGTTACATGACTTTCAAGCATTAGGCAGCACAGTATGCGTTCTGTACAAAAAATAAGGACTGATATGCTTTGTGTTACAGTAATATGTGTGAGTGTGTAAGAAGGAAACATGCATAATGTGTGTGTGTGTGTGTGTGAATGTGTAGGTGTGTGTATAAGTGTGTGAGAGTATAAGTGTGTGGGTTTGTGTGTGTGTCGCAGTGCAGTATGCGTTCTGTATACAAAATAAGGTCTGATATACAGTGCCTTGCATAAGTATTCACCCCCTTTTATGTCCGCTAAACATAGCGTCTTGTCTGATGGCCAAAAAGCTCCACTTTGGTCTCATCAGACCACAGAACTTTCTTCCACTTGACCATGGAGTCTCATATGCCTTTTGGCGAACTCAAGTCAATATTTAATATGAGTTTTTTTCAACAGTAGCTCTCTTCCTTAAAGCTTTGATTGGTGAAGAACAGTTGTTGTGTACAGAGTCTCTCCCATCTCAGCCGTTGAAGCTTGTAACTCCTTCAGAGTAGTCATCACAGAGTAGTCTTGGTGGCCTCTATTGCTAGTCTCCTTCTTGCACGGTCCCTCAGTTTGTGAGGAAGGCCTGCTCTAGGCAGTGTTACACATATGCCATATTACTTCCATTTCTTGATGATGGATTTAACAGAACTCCAGGGGATGTTAAGTGCCTTGGACATTTTTTTGTATCCTTCCCCTGACTTATACTTTTCAATGACCTGTTCTCTGAGTGTTCTATTGTCTTCATGGTGTAATAGTAGCCAGGAATGCTGATTAACCAGTGAATGGACCTTCCAGACACAGGTGTCGTTATACTACAATCACTTGAGACACATTCACTGCACACTGATCCCCATTTCACTAATTGTGAGACTACTAGCACCAATTAGCTGGACCTCTGTTGAATTAAGTCAGTGATTTTAAAGGGGGTGAATACTTATGCAATCACCTATTTACATTACATATTTTTATTTAATTGACATTACTGTGTAGAAACTGTGTTTTCACTTTGACATTAAAGAGGGCTTTTTTATATATTTTTTTTGTCTAGAAAGCCAACTTATATTGACCATGATTGATTTATAAAGCAATAAAAGGGTAAAACATCCAAGGGAGTGAATGTCAGCCGTATGACCCCTCCTTAATTGTACGAATGCCCAGGACACAGAAGTACCAACTGTTAGTATCCTCTCTAATGCTCAAGGGACTCTGGCTGTTACGTGTCTATTGTGTTTGTTTTGACATGTGCTCCTTGTGTTTTTGTTATGCCATGTGTTTTCTGTTTTGTTCTGACACTCCGCCCCACCTGCCTTGTCACTTCCTGCATTTCCCTGTCATCATCTACCACACCTGTCCTGTTAATCAGTCTACTTGTTGTCCTGATTAGTTTCTCCTGCCTCCTGTTTGCTTCCCACCAATTATCTGTTTCCCCTCCAGTATTTAAGTTCAGTCTGCCCTTTGTTCTATGTCTGGTCGTAACCTAAGATCTGTCTGAAAGAATGTGTCTGATGAACCTGGATTGTAACTCGTCTGTTTTCTGACTATCTGCTGGCTTGAGATAAGTTGTTGTTTTTGTGTTTCTTCGTCTGCTCTGAGTTTTTGGATCTTTTGTGCGTTACCTTTTTGGATCTTTTGTGCGTTACCCTTTTGAATTTTTTGGATCTTTTGTGTGTTGATTTTTTGAACTTTTGATTGACCTTTTTTGTACAAATAAACCCTAATTTTTCCCCGCATTTTTGGTCTGCATTTGGGTCTCCTTTCCTCCGGAGCTTAACACCAACAGTATTTAATTATAAAAAATAGTTTTATTTGTATAAAAGGTTGAAGATGTTTATATCTTTAAAAGCAGTCTTTCAATATGTCCACAAGGGAAACCCAGTAGCGAGCTGGCAGACAGCTGGGGTCCAATTGCAGTCAAATAAAGGTTGACATCTGTCCAGTGCGGATCGCTTGTTGTGCCGTCATGGGCGACACCCCCCTCAGATGACGGGCCTCTCCGGGGACCTCCAATGACGTCAGTCACGGCCTCTCGAAGCAAGCAGTCCATGCACCACAGTAAAATGAATAGTTAAAACTCAGCCAATGCAATAAACAGCGCAATGGGGTTTAGATGGAACAAATACTTCCCTTCACGCTGGGTATCGTGAGCGTTGGAATATTCGCCACGTTGGCTTCTCTTGGTTCCGACTTCTGTCATTGGAATCCTTTCGGTCCCAACCCGGAAATGGCCACCAGCAGACCTCGGATAGTCAGGCAAAGGATCAACGTACCGCAGGCCACGTACACAGTAATAATGACATATAAAAGTAGGAGGCAAAGCTTACGTTCCTTTGCTCAGGAATTGTGAGCATTAATTATTCCAATACAGCTCTCCGTGATGATAGCGTGTTCTGGGCTGCTTCCATCCGTTGCAGCCCAATTCATTCATTCATTCATTCCTTCCTTCCTTCCTTCCGTCCGTCCTTCCGTCCGTCCGTCCGTCCGTTCGTTCGTTAGTCTCGGTTTCGCTGTCCCCGCCGGGCCTCCAGTAATCCAACAGCTCCCTGTTTATATACCCCACCTCCTTGCCCTCGCTCCCGTCAATAGGTAGGTTACTAATGGTCCAGGTATGTGCCCAGGTTCAAGCAATGAAGCAATCAGTGAGCCCCAAGGGGAAGTCTGTGTGGTGAACAGTGTTCTATGCAATTTCACACGGTGCACATTAATGGAGGATCACAATACACACAGTGAATACAAAAAGGGTGATACATTTCATAAGCACTCAAAAAGGCACAGCACACAATAATCACAGCAAGCTAGATACACACTAAACCAGTGGTTCTCAAAGTGGGGGGCGCGCCCCCCTGGGGGGGCGTGAACACTCTCCAGGGGGGGCGCGATGTCACAGACAGAGAAAAAAAAAAACATCGACCTGTCACTGGTTAGTGAAAGCTCCCTCAGTGGCGAAATGCAAGGGGCTGGACTGACCCAAACAAATCAAATACTGTTTTGCTCCTGATCCACCAATCAAAACGGAGTCTTATCATTTCAACGCGAGTTGCACCTCCGCTTCCGAGTATAAAAAAAAAACGCATGGCATGGTAAGCGCTCACCCTGAGACGACACTCTGCAGAGTTTGTTCAATTTCTCTTGTTTCCTCTATCATTCAGATATGCATTGCTTTATAAACAGTATTTTTAAAGACTCACTCCTTCCTTAGTAATACCTTACTGCACTTGCAGTAGGTCTATTCGTAGCCTATTCTAAGGAGTAATTTGCTCCACAATCTTTTAAAAAAGCTCGTAGCCCCGAGAGCTAGGCTAGCTAGCTACCTTCTTCCAACTACAGCTAGCCCTTTTCTCCTTAACACCTAGCCTACCTTTACATTTTGTGATCATCCACCGTGTTGCAACAAATAAAACACCAGCACTTGAATACTATTTTGTGCTGTCCCTGTCTACATTGTGTACAGTTCGTTTTGTTAGGAATCATTGCCTAGCACAGCCTTATCCATTATTCGTGTGCAAGTCGTTCACAACCACACATACAAGAACACGACGTTGAAATAAGAACTTTATTAACTTCACACACACTATATCAGCAAACAAACACAACATGGACACGTTTCTGATTCGTAAAAGTCAGAAAGAGAAGCCTGTGGACTTCTTTAAACATAAACATGATGGCCTCCAGCAACAACGAACCACCATGTCCAAGCATAGCATTTTGCCGGCCACGCAAGACGTGTAGAATAATGATAGGTATTGCGCTGAGTTTAGCTCCTATGTCAAATGACACTGTATCACGCCGAATATTAGAAATCAGTTTGGGTCCTATTTCAAAGAGGACCACAGTTCATTCGCCTGAGTTCGGGATCCATTTCTCTGCTGAGCAGATGAGCTGTCAATAGACATGAAAGAGCAGCTATAGACTTAAGCATCTCCCCTCTTTCGTCATTCTGGGTAGCATTGATCAGCTTTGCGACATAGCCTTAAAAATGCTCCTCCTTTTCGCGTCGACACCGCAACCGCGCACAGATGAGGATGACCTGAGGATATGTTTGTCAAACTGTCATGTCTCACATTGACAGACCTATAGGATTTTTTTTGTAAAGATCACAAGAGGCCCATAATAATAACAGTATCCTAATGATAGCAATAATAACACTTATTATTATAATATTAATAATACAATAATAATAATTGGTCGATAATCATTCATTATAATAATGATAACATAATGATGGTGATGATAATGAATAGCCTACTAATAGGCCTACTATTACTGATGATAATAATAATAACAATAATAATAATAATAATAAGTAGTTATAATAATTGTCTGTATGGGCCTAACAATAACAATAGCCTAACCTTGACATGTCAGGCCTATCAATAACAATACGCTATCTATCTATCTATCTATCTATCTATCTATCTATATATGGTGGTGTAGTTGAGGGTGGTGGCGGCGGGCCGCGGGCGGATGGGGGGGCCCCAACTACCCCTAACCAGCTTTGGGGGGGCCCAGCTTGCCAAAAGTTTGAGAACCCCTGCACTAAACCATTCACCTAGTCCCAATAGGCTGACATGAATACTTATGCAAGGCACTTTACTTTGCTGCCCCATAGACCAGTACCATTTCCACAGGACGCTTGTAGTACTATAACTCATTTGTTCAGATTTGGTGTGCTATAGGGTCAATCGGTGTGTTGGTGAGTGTGTGTGTGTGTGTGTGGGGGGGGGGGGATGTGTGTGTGTGTATAAGTGTGTGGGTGTGGGTGTATAAGTGTGTTGGTGTGTGTGTGCTATAGGGTCAAATGGTGTGTCCGTGTATGTGTGTGTGTGTGTGTGTGTGTGTGTGTGTGGGTGTGTGTGTGTGTGTGTGTGTGAGAGTGTGTGTGTGTTGTGTGAGTGTGTGTATTAGTGTGTGTGTGTGTGTGTGTGTATAAGTGTGTGAGTGTGTGCATTAGTGTGTGTGTGTGTATTAGTGTGTGTGTGTGTGTGTTTGTGAGTGTGTGTGTGTATTAGTGTGTGTGTGTGTGTTTGTGAGTGTGTGTGTGTGAGTGTGTGTATTAGTGTGTGTGTGTGTGTGTGTGTGTGTGTGTGTGTGTGTGTGTGTGTGTGTGTGCTACAGGGTCAAATGGAGCTCTTTTATACACATCATCCACTCTATACCAACTTTTAAATCTATCAAATCCTGTTTATTATCTGTGGACTTCAGTCGTGTGTCAGATTTTTTACAGATATGGTATTGATAACTTATTTAGAGACCTATTCATAACTAGGAGACATCTGGTGACAGTGTCATTGGCTGGCTTTGGCTGGCTTTTCACGGAAACCTGTGGTATCAGCACATAAATAGACTTGAGAGTCTTTTCTTGTCAGGAAATGTGGTACTGTGGTCATCAGCCAGACCAAAAGACGCCATGGTTAAAGCTGTTTAGTTTAGGACTAATGTGACTGCTCCTGTCTGAAAGCCACAGTTATTCCAGCTTTTATTACTGTAACATCCCCTCATCTACATGTATATCTCTTGTGTGTGTGCTCATTTTATTTTTTACAACACAATAAACTATTGTTCAACACACAACCACATAGAGGCACAAACTCATGCACTAACATCTTCAAATTATGTCAATAACACTGTCCACTGTTCCTTTAATTATGTCCAGCATGCACCATGTTGTTGTTGTACACTGAAGAGGAGTGAAATACAAACATGCTTTTGGCCTTCAGTGTCTGTGTGACCAAAGTGTGGCTTTGGTTTTACTGCTTGGATGCTATCTCCGTTAGATATTCCAAAGGTGCTCGCTATTCTTTATTCAAATTTAAGTGTCCAGCATTTGAAAGAGTGGGTCACTAGAGGTCACATTTTGAGACAGAGGTTGAGAAAAAAAAAAAGATTGTGTTTGAGTTTGAAAGAGGTTCAGCCATTTCCCTCATTCACTCACCCACACTTTAAAAAGGGCTGTGGGGACCCATATGTGGTCAGGTGAATCACATGATGCACATGAAGGCTAAAACGTTTTGCTGTAAGACCGACCATACAGCATTAGACCAGGTTAAGAGCTACACACATTAGACCAGGTTGAGAGCTACACACATCAGATGTGTGTTGTCACTGGAGTACTAACTTCTAATTTCTAAGATCTATCTTTGCCTTAGCTATGGGTTGATGTACATCAAATGAAATAATTTCCTTATTGTGTTTCCTGGTTTATATGCAAATCAACGGCTTCACGGTGGGGGAGTACCACAAAGCAAGATAAGGACAGTGCCACCTGGAAATCAACTCTTCCAGCATCAGTCTTGCACAGGACAGTGGTTTACCTTCAAAAGAACTTCACGACATACATCCAGAGTGCAATGGTGAGAAATAATTTCTTCAGAGATATGTCTAGTGAGAAAACTCATTGATTGCTTTACTCTTTCTAATGTGAGATGACTGCAAGCATGTATGTATAGGAATGAACGTAATGCTTCATAATAAGTGTATGCATATTTTTATTTAAAAAATCGATATCATGGGTTGATCTTTGAGCTTTGGGGGAAGGATTTACACTGTGGCAGATTGCTTTGGTTGTGTGTCCTTTTATGTCAATAGTAGCTAAGAGACATACTTTAAATTTAAACTTCTATTCAACTTCTTACCGCATGCAGAAACATGTTTTATTAGCTCTTGGTCAGTGGACTAGTTTTAATAGAATAACTTTCTCTCTCTCTCTCTCTCTCTCTCTCTCTCTCTCTCTTTCTCACTCTAGTACCCCAATTTGGACTTTTTTGCTTTATGCTTAGCTGTTTGCTGTTGTCAAAATCCACATGGAAATAGAGGTCAATCTTAGTGTATTTTGTAGACCTCACCTGGATGATACGGCAGTAGGCATTTTATCATTTGTTGAAAAGCTGGAAGCACCTGTCTAAATTCTAATGTCTAAATTCACCAAACCTGAAAGACAATTCCTGTTGTTTGCTGTTGCTGTCCAACACCTGACCTTTGTGTTTTTGCCCTCTAGGCCAACTGCACAGAACTGCTGGTCATTCTCAAGGAGTACTACCTCTGCCCTGCGTACGCGCTGGAGTTCACCCTGGGTTTCCTGGGCAACCTGGTGGTCGTCCTGGGTTACCCGCTGTGTCTGAAGAAATGGCAGAGCACCAATGTCTACCTGTACAACCTGGCCATGTCTGACATCATCTGCGTGTGCGCACTCCCCCGCCTCTCTTACCTATACGCCAACAACACAGTGGAGGATTCCAGCGTGTTCTGTGTTCTCAACCGCTTCCTCCTCTTCGTCAACATGTACTCCAGTGTCCTCTTCATGGCGCTGGTCAGCCTGGACCGCTACCTCTTGCTGTGTCACCCTATGCGCACTCATGCCTTGCTCTCGCCTCGAGGAGCCATCTTTGTCTGCCTCATCGCCTGGGTCTATGTCATTGCCATTATGAGTCCCTTGCTCTATTATAACATCAGATACCTGGTCGACACCCAGGGCGCCATATGTACGGATTTCGCCAGCCTTTCCAAGACCTGGGGCTTCCTGGGCTTCAGCTTGGGGCTGACGCTCATGGGGTACATCCTGCCCCTGGTGGCCCTCTTCCTGTGCACCCGCAAGATCACCTCGATGCTGAAGACTCAGGAGGAGGCGTTTAACCAGCGGGCGACGTCGTTCAGGAAGCCCCTGCGGATCGTGAAGATAGCGGCGTACGCGTTCCTTCTGTTCTACCTGCCCTACCACGTCATGAGAAATGTGCGGGTCGTGTCGCAAATAGTCGGGGGACTGTCCAAATGCGCCCTCGCCCAAATTGAAGCGGTGTACATCGTGACGAGGCCAATGGCTTACTTTCACAGTGTCATTAACCCTGTCTTCTACTTTCTGATGACTGACTGTTTCCGTGAGCTGCTGCTGGCCAGGTTTCACCAGCTGAGAAGAGTAATGAGGTCATCATAATGACACAATGACAGCGGAAAACACTCAAGAAGGTCCATGATTCCATGTCCCTCACATCATTTTTGGTGTGCGTGTATGTATGTGTGTGTGGGTGTGTGTGTGCTTGTGTGTGTGTGTGTGTGTGTGTGTGTGTGTGTGTGTGTTTGCGTGTGTGTGTGTGGGTGTGTGTGTGTATAAGTGTGTGAGTGTATGTGTGTGTGTGTGTGTGTGTGTGTGTGTGTGTGTGTGTGTGTGTGGCAGCACAGTATGTGTTCTGTATACAAAATAAGGTCAGTTATACTTTGCTGCCCCATAAACCAGTGCCAGTTCCAGACGACACTTGTAGTACTGTAACTCATTTGTTCTTATGTACAGATTTGGTGTGCTATAGGGTCAAATGGAGCTCTTTTTTGTGATCCTGTTTATTATCTGGGAACTGCAGTCGTGCATCAGATTTCTATAAATATGGTATTTATAACTTATTAAGAATCTAGTGACACTGTCATTGGCTGTCTAGCTTATCAGTGGAGTGTTCCGGAAATGGAAGTTTGTAGATAGAACATCCCCCCAAGATGTCACCCACGAGACAACACTGCATCACTGTTGACACATCTGCAAATAAAGTTCTTTTCTCAGAAACTGGTGTTATCAGCACATAAATAGACTTCTAGAGATTAGACTTGAGAGTCTTCTCTTGTCAGGAAATGTAGTACTGTGGTCATCATCAGCCAGACTAAAGGATGCCAAGGTTAAGGCTGTTTAGTTTAGGACTAACGTGACTGTTCCTGTCTGAGAGCCACAGTTATCCAGCTTTTATTACTGTAACATCCCCTCATCTACATGTTTATCTCTTGTGTGTGTGCTCATTTTATTTCTACAACACAATAAACCATTGTTCAACACACAACCACATAGAGGCACAAACTCATGCACCAACATCTTCAAATGATGTCAATAACACTGTCCACTGTTCCTTTAATTATGTCCAGCATGCACCATGTTGTTGTTGTACACTGAAGAGGAGTGAAATACAAACGTGCTTTTGGCCTTCAGTCAAGTCATGTGGTGTCTGTGTGACCAAAGTGTGGCTTTGGCTTTACTTCTCGGATGCTAAGATCTCAGCTAGATATCCAAAGGTGCTCGATATTCTTTGTTCAAATTTCAGAGGCCAACATTTTAACTCTGAGCTCTGAACACATGTGTCATGAGAGCTGTCTTTTGGAGATGGCCTGTTTTAAAGAAAGATTGATTGATGAGCTTGAAAGTAGTAAAGTCATTTGTTTCATTTATACATACTTAAAAGGGGTTTGGCGTGCTATGTTGCCAATCAGAAAGCCATTGATTAACGAATAAACAATAGCAAGTACATCAGATGCAAAAAAAGAATATATATATATATATATATATATATATATATCAATGCATCCATAGATAGTAAAATACTAATCAATGCACCTTTTAAAAATAATAATATGAACTGAAATAATAAAATAAACCAATGAGAAAACCTCCCGTAAATGAAAAGCTTGATCTTTTAGCTTTTAGCCTTTAGCTTATAGCACTTACATCTATAAATGACTTGGTCTCTTCACCACATCCCCTTTCTGGCTACAACACCTCCAGGAAGCGTGTGAGGTTGATATACAGAATGACACCATAGCACCATAACACTATAATTTTTTTCAATTCTACAATAAAATACAATAAAGTATGGTGCTTTAATTTCTCTATATATTATATTAAAATCTCATTTACGTACAGTATGTATTCATGAATTACTGACTGTGTGTTTGTGTGTAGTCACTGGAGTACTGAAGTACTTAGTACTAACTTCTTAACTTCTTTGTCTTGGTTATAGTTATGGGTTGAAATCATTTCCTTATTGTGTTTCCTGGTTTTAATGCAAACCAACTGCTTCATGTTGGGAAGTACCACAAAGCAAGATATGAACTTTACCAGCATCAGTCTTCGAAAGAACTTCACAACATACATCCAGAGTGCAATGGTGAGAAATCATTTATTTAGAGATATGTCTAGTGAGAAAACTCATTGATTGCTTTACTCTTTCTAATGTGAGATGACTACAAGCATGTATGTATAGGAATGAACGTAATGCTTCATAATAAGTGTATGCATATTTTTTATAAAAAATAGATATCATGGGCTGATCAAAACCTCACAGTATCACACATAAACCAGCTTTGGGGAGATATGTCTAGTGTGAAAACCCATTGATTGCTTTACTCTTGCTAATGTGTGACTGCAAGCATGTATGTATAGGAATCCACATAATGTCACAGCATCACACACAAACAAGCTTTGGGGAAAGAACGTACACTGTGGAAGGTTTTTTTTTTGGCTCATGAGTGTCCTTTTACCTCAATAGTAGCTAAGAGACATGACACTTACAAAAGAAAAAATCTCGTTCTCTTTCTTTTTCTCTATCTCTCTCTATCTCTATTTCTATCTCTCTCTCTCTCTCTCTATCTCTATCTCTATCTCTATCTCTATCTCTATCTCTCTATCTCTCTCTCTCTCTCTCTCTCTCTCTATCTCTCTCTCTCTCTCTCTATAGTATCCTAATTCTGACCTTTTTGCTTTATTGTTGTTAAAATTCACATAGAAATGGAGGTCAATCTTAGTGTTTTTTGTAGACCTTATCTTAGCAGTAGGCATCTCATTATTTGATGAAAAGCTGGATTTTATGTTCATCTTCAACAGAAGTACTAAATAGTAAGCGTAAACATTGTGAATGTGTCTAGTAAGAAAACATACTAACGCAAGGTGTCTAAATTCGAAATGTACTCTGGTAAGGTCTGAATTAAAATGGCTGAATTCACCAAACCTGAAAGACAATTCCGGTTGTTTGCTGTTGCTGTCCAAAACTTGACGCTTGCTTTTTGCCCTCTAGGCCAGCTGCACAGAACTGCTGGTCATCCTCAAGGAGTACTACCTCTGCCCAGCCTACGCCCTGGAGTTCACCCTGGGTTTCCTGGGCAACATGGTGGTCGTCCTGGGTTACCCGCTGTGCTTGAAGGAATGGCGAAGCACAAATGTCTACCTGTACAACCTGGCTATGTCTGACATCATCTGCGTGTGCGCACTCCCCCGCCTCTCCTACCTGTACGGCAACCACATGAGAGAGACCTCCAGCGTGTTCTCTGTGCTCAACCGCTACATCCTCTTCGTCAACATGTACTCCAGCGTCCTCTTCATGGTGCTGGTCAGCCTGGACCGTTACCTGCTGCTCTGCCGACCGTCCCGCAACCACGTCTTCCTGACTCCGCGGGGGGCTGTCCTCGCCTCCGTCCTCACCTGGGTCTTTGTCAACATCGAGATGACCCCGCTGATCTACTACGCCCTCAAGGACAACGCCCGCACCAATGGCACCATTTGCCATGACTTCGCCAGCCTTTCCCAGACCTGGGGCCTCCTGGTCTACAGCCTGGGGCTGACGCTCGTGGGGTACATCCTGCCCCTGGTGGCCCTCTTCCTGTGGACCCGCAAGATCGCCTCTATGCTGAAGAAGCAGGAGGAGGCGTTTAACCAACGGGCGACGTCGTTCAGGAAGCCCCTGCGGATCGTGAAGATAGCGGCGTACATGTTCCTGCTGTTCTACCTGCCCTACCACGTCATGAGGAACGTGCGGATCCTATCACAGCTAGTGGGGGGACTGTCGGACTGCGCCCTCGCCCAAATTGAAGCGGTGTACATTGTGACAAGGCCAATGGCACACTTTCACAGTGTCATTAACCCTGTCTTCTACTTTCTGATGACCGAGCGTTTCCGTGAGCTGCTGCTGGCCAGGTTTCACCAGCTGAGAAGAGTAATGAGGTCATCATAATGACCCATGATTCCAAGTCCCTCACATCAAAATAGTAATTTTACAATTTTATCAAATATCTGCTACAGACACTGATACTGCTTAGCTGAAGTTTAGGTTCAACCTTGACCTTAACCTTAACCACTCCATTTGAAATGTTTTCTTTAACTTTAAGACATTTATTACAACAATAGTTCATGTGGCCTGTATCAGTATGAAGAAAATACATACAAAGTTTTATCTTTAATAGCATATTTAGACTTTTTGAGGCTTAAAGCATTTGGTGTCAAAGAATCACTATAAGAAAGTTTAATATATTAGTTTTATTCTAGATTAATAACATGAATGTAAATTAATAATTAAACTCAATTAAGTTTGTTTTTTCTGTTTACATTGACATTTTTTGGTTATGCAGATTTCACAATTTATTTGCTAGAATTCACAGTTAATTTCCTTGATAGCAGACCTCAGGCAGCTTTTACCAGGAAGAAGTGACCTTGTCGTGTCTGATTTGTAGGTTTGAGATAGGGTAAATATTCCGTTTTCTGATCTGAATTAAACTCTTTGTTCTTGTGTTCTTCAAAAACTTCAGGAGTCAGACGTCAGGAGTGTGGAGCAAAAAAGGTTTATTTTGCCAGTGCAATACCAACAGCATAAACCTGAGCAAGTCGCAAGACTATACTGATATCACAGAGGTTTACCATTGTTTATATACATCTGATGAGGCCCTCCTGTCACCATTCTGAGGCTGACAGGCCTGCACATAGAGAGTCCACACAGTCCTATCGGTAGTGTAACTTATGTTGTACTAGTACAGTAGTTTTGATAGCTTATTATCATGAATATCCCTGTGATTATACTCAATGTTAATGTTCTACCCATACTGGTGATTGAACTGCTGGTCAATAATACACACACAGGTTATTGAGTTTTTCATTCACATATTTTCCTACCAAAACCTGTAGAGAACATGGTCTATCAAGATCAAGCTGCCTAGTCAACGCCTGTCTTAAATAGGTCATCTGCTTATCTGTTTATCTCACGCTCAAACTTTCAATTGCACATGCCTGTGCGCACACAGGAAATCACAGTTACAAATATCAAACGAGATTTTATCTTTATGCTCTAACATGTCCTAAATCCTAAATCTTGCATTAGTGACTAAGCTCTGGCTACTGGATCATGTCATGTATAGATTTGGTTAGGTAAATACACCCATATCATCTGAACCTAAAGCTACACTGCCTGACCATAACTGGTGTGCATATGTTTTGCTTGACCATAAATCCATCTATGTGCAGTAAGTACATGCTGACTGAAGCTTGATTGCAATGTATGTATCGCAGGTGTAAGTGCCTATGAGTGTCTGATTTCTCATTCCAACTGGCACGAGATTTAAAGAAAAGCTATTATGCTCATTTTCAATAACATTTCCGGGGTCTACTAGACCGGATTTACATGCTTCAATGTCCCAAAAGCACATTATTGTTCACATACGGTACATCTCTTCTCACCCTCTGTCTGAAACGCTCGGTTGCAGCTCCTGTGTCTTTAGCCCCTCCAATGAGCCCAGTGTGCTCTGATTGATCAGCCCAGCGGCCAATAAGGATTGTGTTACAAGCTTGCCTCATCTTGTAACAAAGGAAAAGGGCTGGCATTCCAACAAGGCATTTCAGGCAGCTGAGAAAAGTGGTTTCTGTGGGAGAGATGTCCTCCTTCTGGTGTGTGCGTTAGGCTTTGTAACTTTGCAGACCGTTTACGTGCATACATAGTTATATAACACACCAAAGGAAAGGGAAAAACTATAAAGGCATAAAAGGTCCTGTTTAATGTTCAGTGAACAGAGATCCCAGTGTGCAATTAATACAGGTGGCCAGGTGCTGGTTGGCTGCAGGAACATATGAGGTGAAAATCTAAATGAACCACCACACACTGGAATATCTTACTGACTTTTTATTTCAAGCAAAATCGAGGTGGCAGAGTAATACCGTCTTTGACCTCGGTCAACTCTGCCTGCTCAGCCACGGTCTGCACGGCTATGGCCTACTCAAACTGGAAGCCTTGGCCTTACCCTAGCGCTGACTGTGAATGGAATCCGCAAACCTAAAGATAAAAAGCACACTGGAATCCAGTGGTGTATAAAGTACCCAAAAGCCATACTTGAGTAAAAGTAAAGATACCTTCCTGGAAAATGACTCAAGTAAAAGTAAAAGTAACCTTTTAGAATACTACTTGAGTAAAAGTCTTAAAGTATCTGATCTTTACTGTACTTAAGTATCAAAAGTAATTTTCTGATATTAAATGTACTTAAGTATTGAAAGTAAAAGTACAAGTAAATGCTGTTAATAAAAAAGCAAAGGGTCAGAATTTTGAGAATTATGAAGTTTATTCCGACTAGAATGAGCATACTTATAAACTGGGCCTTATTTGAACACAATTTTAACACAACAGGCAATACTAAAGCAGCACCGAAAGTAACAACCCAGTCATTACTTGAAACTGAAAAATGTTTTGTTCATCTTCAAACAAAACTGAATTTTTTAAATTTGAATCTTTGTAACATTTTGTGAATGGGCTCCTGAGTATCCCAAGGTATGCATAAGGCACAACCTGAGAGCAATAACCTGGCGATCTGATACAAAGCCATAGCATTACATCAGGATCATCAGTTT
This sequence comes from Clupea harengus, assembly GCF_900700415.2. NCBI lineage: Eukaryota > Metazoa > Chordata > Actinopteri > Clupeiformes > Clupeidae > Clupea > Clupea harengus. The sequence continues at coordinate 20,806,667 of NC_045160.1, forward strand.
TTCAAACAAGTTATCTGTACAGTGACTGTGAAATACTTTCAGCAACATGCACACACATCCCTTGAACAATAATGTACTAGCAGCTATCTTGCTCCACACTGCTACGTTACTGTAGTGTAGATTGACACCATCCTAGCTAACTAGCTAGATACTTCGCCAGAATGGAATAAAGAATAAGAATAAATAATCTTTGTAGGTTATTAGCTAACTTGAAATGTTATATACAGATCTTACCCAGCGGTGAAAGAACATGACTAGTCTACAAAGTTGTGCTGGTGGCATTTAATGAAGAGGTCGTGGGGTTTCTAATTTTTTGATTGAGACCTGTGTGCTTTTGCTTCGATTATTGTTGTGTCCCCTTCGTTGTTGATCTTAATGTTTTGGATATATCCTTCCACTGCATATTGCCGTCCATTTTGCCTTGATCTGGAGCAGTGGCGATTTTAGCCTGAAATTTCTGGTGGGGCAATTTTGTATGACTTCATGTCACCGTCAAAAAACTAGAGGTAGCTGATTATTATAAGCAGTAGACCAGTAGGATATGTTATGGGCTGCATTTTGAGTGCCAGCAGGGAGCAGAAATCCTATTTCAAATAAATGTCACATGTTGCCTATAATACAGCATTAAAGTAAAATGATTGCAACAAAGTAAAAATATTAGACAGACACATAGCTCAAATAACTTGACAAATGTATTAAGCTTGTGGCACACGTGTGGCATACAATATGAAGCGAAAGACACAACTTAAACAAATAAAAGCAACAAAACATGCTGCTAAATGAACAAAACTTTGTAAGATGACGATGTCCTTGCAGATTGCATTGATACATCCATCAGCTCCAAAAAAAAAAGGTTTGACTCACCAATGCAGATCACTTAAATAGGAAGTTGGCGCGGTGGTTCTTTGCTTGAGTAAACCTCTCGATGACTTTGCTGTTAAAATCCACCAGTCCATGAACAAATGGGTTTTCAATGGTAAGCATGGAGAGTGCGTTCAGTCTCTGCTGTCCCATCGTGTTTCTTGTGAATGTCTTAATACTTTTGTGTGGCGCCAAACGTTTAATTTCTAATTTATCTTCCAACGACAATGTACTAAATTGCACCCTCAACAACTAGTCTACATTATAGGCTGAATTAAAACACTTCCCAAATACTCGAAAACTAGCGATAGCTAACTAGCAGTAACGTTACTGGCATTGATCTGTCTGATTTTGATCTGACTGTGGGTGTGTTCGAATAGGCTTAAAATGCTCCCTTCCTTCCTTCCTCCCTCCCTAGTAAGAGAGCAAGTACTGTTCGAAATGTCTTAAACCTTCTCTTCCGCTTTAGTAAGATACCTTGAAATACGTCACATAACGGTCATTTTTCAAGAGAGCATCTGAGCTGCCTTGCTCTCTTATGGCGGCAGGTATTACCCATAACTCTCTGCGCCATTCCCTAACCGGAGACAAATTTTAAAAAAGATGGCGGATGAAATCGTCGAAGTTCCACAAAAGTATTCACCGATGTACGTTTCTTTGCTTTTTTTGGTAATTTTTTTAAAAACGTTACCGAGAAATAAACAGTGTACTATGTACTTATGTCATGATTGATTAACAAAAATAGTCTGTTTCGTTAGCGATGTATCCGTTAGCCAGGTCGCTAACAGTAGCTGCTAGCTAGCAAATAAGCACACACAGCATGATGACACAGCGTCATGTTGCCGTACATCCTATCCTTAATAGACTGTTCGAAATCAACGGTTTTTGAGATACCTTCCCCCGAAAGGACCTCTCTCGTCAGACACCTGTCCAACAAGAGATCAAGGATTAGACATCTATCTAAGAATCCGAACACAACCTGTATGTTTTTTTTCTCTTAGTCACGGGGTACAGGTCTCGCGGTTTTCGCTTATTATTCCAGTCTAGTTGCCAGGCAGATTTTGTGGGGCACATCTGAAAGTGCCCCACCGCTCAATGTTTACTTTGGCCTGTGTGGTTCACGCTCATTGGTGGTTCCATGGTAACGGTCAATAACGCATTAACGTGCGCTAGGACCACTGATTCGCCAAAACTGCTTGCAGTTCTACCACAGTCCCCGACGTTGGTTTCGTCACTTTCATGATTTTTTTTTTTCTAAAGATGATTTGATTTTGTAACGAGTAACGAAGGTTTCAGGGGAAATGTATCGGAGTAAAAGTATCCGTTTTCTTTGCAAAATGTAGCGAAGTAAAAGCAAAAGTAAACAGAAATATAAGTAGTAAAGTAAAGTACAGATATCCAAAAAAACGATTTAAGTACAGTAACGAAGTATTTCTACTTCGTTACTATACAACACTGCTGGAATCTATACATTTATTTTTCATTTTTTTATTTACATTGCAATAAATGTTTCAGAAACACAACGAGAATGCGATTTTGGATTCATATTGGGAAATGGCTGCGAGCCAGACAAACCTGCACCCACACTCTCCAGGTGGTAAATACAATAGGTAGTAGGAACAGGGTTGAAGGAAAAACCTGAGTTTTTGCCACCACACACATTGTTCGCTCTAAACAAAAGGCCAATACCCTACTGCAGTACTTCTTAAACCTGTTTCGGGACCTCATCTTTCCCTGCTCTGCAAACCTGACTGAACTGGCCAGTAGCGCTCTTGATCAGCTCAGATGGGCTTGAAGCAGGACAGACAAAGGACATGCAGGACAAGAGGGCTCCAGGGTGAGGAAAGACAGTGATTCTTTTCCAAATAAGTAAATAAGCAAAAAAAATTAAACTGAACAAGTGTAACATAATTGCCAATAAAATTATAGATAACTGTTTTTTTTTTATCTCTCTCAAAGACAGACTTACAGTGTTTTTTCTTGATTTCCTTTATTAAATCATCTGGAAATGAAACAAGAGAGCATTAGTAAACCTGGATACATTAAATAGGTTTACTTTTAGGTATATTGTAAATAATACATTAGAACTGCCTTCCAGTACTGTATATATGTGGGGTACAGAGCCCCTAAAGTAGCCTACTGGAAGGTAATATTTTTGTATCTTGTGCTCACAAGGTATGAACTTCTGGGAACAAGTAAGTATATTGAGAGCAAACAATAATATCTTGATAGATAACTGATTCATCTTGATACAAGATTTTAACTGATTCATCTTGATACAAGATTTTAACTGATTCATCTTGTTACAAGATTTTAACTTCTTCCCTTGAGATAATTAACTTGTGCGCACAAGATAAAACAATAAAAAAATCACCTTTTGTGACTTTAGGGGCTCCACATTGGGAAAATGCATTTCGAGTATTTTTAATTTACCATTCTAAGCAATCACCACCAGGTGGTGACAATGCCTCCTTACTTAAATAATGCCCTCTAAGAATCCGCCGTGCACGAACACAGCTTTCTATTTGCTACAGTCACTTCTATCGCAGTGTACATTCAGTGACATTATTATTTGGTCAATAAAAGTCAGTTTAATAACACGCTCTTTCACACATATGAGACAGTTGAGGCACTCCAGTCTAGTGAAAGTGAGGCATATATTTTCATCACTTTACTTTCAATGTCTATCTCCACACTGCGGTATCCTGTGAAATGCGTCGCTTGCAAGTGGCTTTTTTATAAAGTTGCCGGTTAGATGAATAAATGATAAAAGTTAGACTCTTCTGATCCGTATACTAATACAGCTCTTAGCATTCTATGTTCTCATGCCTTGGCCAACTTCGTTATCTATCCTGCAAAAACAAAGCATCATCCTCAGGTTCTTCACACGGATGCGCAAAAACAGGGTGGCATACGCAATACATGCAGTACATAGGGGCGCCACACAAAGGGGGGCGCCAAAAACGATGTTTGGCTAAAAAAAAGAGTCCTAAATCTGAGGGGTGTCTGACCCTCATTGTGCCTTTAAGAGCTGTCAAAACATATGTAGGCAGCTGAGTCAGAAAAAGATTGCACAACGTTGCTGTATCATTTGAACATACTAACCACCGCACACTGAAATATGTTATTGACTTTTTATTTTGAGCAAAATGCAGGTGGCAGAGTAAAACCATCATTGAATCAGAATCAGAATCAGGTTTTATTGGCCAAGTAAGTTTGCACAAACAAGGAATTTGACTTGGTAAAGTGACTCTCAGCGTGCTTGCACAAAATATACAACACAATACAATACAATACAAACAAACAGTGCAACAGTGCAATGGACTAAGGAGTTTAAAAAAGTATGTACAAGGCGGAATGGCTATATACAGTAGCTGTGAAATGTTGCACAACAGTAGTGCAAAGAAGAAGTGGAGAGTGCGAGAAGTGCAGGGATAAATATATAAATATAAATATATATGCTACAGTGGGTTAGTTGTTCAGTGGTGAGACGGCGAGGGGGAAGAAACAGTTTTTGTGTCTGGAGGTTTTGGCGAACAGTGATCTGTAGCGTCTACCAGAGGGGAGGAGTTTGAATAATTTGTGTCCGGGGTGTGAGGGGTCTGCAGTGATTTTTCCTGCCCGTTTCCTGACTCTGGAGGTGTACAGGTCTTGGATGGTGGGCAGGTTGGCACCAATGATCTTTTCTGCAGACCTGACTGACCGTTGGAGTCTGTTCTTGTCCAGTTTGGTGGCCGATCCAAACCAGACAGTGATTGAAGTGCACAGAACAGACTCTATGACTGCGGTGTAGAACATGATCAGCAGATCCTGAGGCAGGTTGTACTTCCTAAGCTGGCGCAGGAAGTACATCCTCTGCTGGGCCTTCTTGATGATGGTGTTGATGTTGGGTTCCCACTTCAGATTCCGGGAGATTGTGGATCCCAGAAACCTGAAGGATTCCACAGCCAACACAGTACTGTTGTGTATGATGAGGGGGGGCAGTGCTGGGGGGCTCCTCCTGAAGTCCACTGTCATCTCCACGGTTGTAAGCGTGTTCAGCTCTAGGTTGTTGCGACCGCACCACAGGACCAGCTGTTCAACTTCCCGCCTATATGCAGACTCATCATCATCACGGATGAGGCCGATGACTGATGTGTCGTCTGCAAATTTTAGGAGTTTAACAGATGGGTCTCCTGAGGTGCAGTTGTTTGTGTAGAGGGAGAAGAGCAGTGGGGAGAGCACGCATCCCTGAGGTGCACCAGTGCTGACTGACCGGGTGCTGGATGTTGTTTCACCCAGCCTCACCTGCTGCTTCCTGTCTATCAGGAAGTTTGTGATCCACTGACAGGTGGAGGCAGGCACAGTGAGCTGGGTGAGTTTGGTGAGGAGGACTTCTGGAATGATGGTGTTTGATGTTTCTCCAATGTGGTTTAAACAACTGCACACCCACCCTGTCCAGTCGATGAACGTGATTGGTGTGTAACCAGATGTGCTATCTGCGACTCTGGAACAGATCGGTGCCAGTCCCGGGCCGGAGCTCTTCCAGAGCTGACTGCTGTGTTGGATATGGGCAGGCCTGTGTGGGTTTGAGTGTGCTCATGTGTCCTCTGGATATCAGCGTGAAAAAGCTTTAGTTCAACTGCCAGCAGGCATTGGAATGAACAAGAGAGGAATTCTCTGTAGCATCCAGACGTGTGTGTGTGTGTGTGTGTGTTCTGATTTATTCCAGGCGAAAACCTGTTATCTCCACATCTGAGTTCAGTTCAGCTGAAATGTTGGACTTCTGTCTCCGGTTCAAAGTGCCGTGGTGCCTTTCCCAGAATGCAGAGGGGCAGCGTTCAGCTCCGTGGTGCCTTTCCCAGAATGCAGAGGAGGGCAGCGTTCAGCGCCCTGGTGCCTTTCCCAGAATGCAGAGGGGCAGCGTTCAGCTCCGTGATGCCTTTCCCAGAATGCAGAGGGGCAGCGTTCAGTTCCGTGGTGCCTTTCCCAGAGGAATGCAGAGGGCAGCGTTCAGCTCCGAAGGATTATTGAGTCTGTGTCTGTGGAGATTCCTTTTAGCCTTTAACCTTTATGTGCGGAGAAAATGATGTCTGACTCACAGCCCCCCCCCCCCCCCCCCCCACACACACACACACTAAAGGCTTCTGTGTGAATATAAGGCAAACTTTCAATATTTGGCATCAATGAGAATTTGTATACGTGTGGTTATGATAAAGTTTTACTCTGTGTTTCTTGTTTTTGTTTGTGTGTGTGTGTGTGGTGTGTGTGTTTTGCTTGTCTAGGTTGTAAAGAGTTTACACTGAAGAGCTGTGTTCTCTGCGCAAGCAGGATTGGAAACACTATAAACTAAGGCTTGAACGGGCCTGTAGAAGTCCAGAAACGGTCAATCATTTTTAGCACTCACGTGGAATTCATTTGTCCAGTATTACAGTCAAACCCCAGATGCGACAAATTGATACAATTAAAAAGTTGAAAAATTGTAATGTTATCGTTTTGTCACGTTGTCCCTGACTAACCATGAGATGTTCGGATTCTGAGTCAGTAGGCTATAAGGCGTTTTAAAGAAGCCATGAATGGAAGAGTTCAGGTAGGCTACAAGGCGTTTTAAAGAAGCAATGAATGGCCGGATATAGCTCAAAATGCAGCGAAACAGGTCCAAGCGAAGCATTAAGTCATGCCTTCAGAATAGTATGCCTGTTATAGTACCAATAGATCCAAACAATATGTCGCAGGCGAATCGGACGCAGTTTTGTTATTTTAAAACTAAAAATAATTGAATAAATGACGGGTTTCATCAAACCAGTGATTTTAGTTTGACGCATGGCATCAGATAAAATTATTGTTCTGCCTTTGTGGAGACATGCTGCAACTAACTGTGTTCAAATTCATCTGAGAGAATAGTTAACCATAGCCCGCGGCCAGTGATCTACGTGTTCCGCAGGTGAGTCACCCGTCACGCCCAGTATTCTCTCACCTAGGCTGTAGGCTACTCAAGGTTGCAACATATTTGATCTATATCCAGTTACACAAACTTCGATGCCTCAAAAAAACTATTTATATTTTAATACTGAAGGCATTTTGAGTTACGCCCCCGTTTATCCATTTTATCGCTTTTTATATCCTAAGTAAATTAGACTAAATTGTGCTGTTGCACTATCAACAAATGAATACCTTTTCATATATTACAAAATATCTAACTTTTGCCTATCGACTCATTTGCTGAAGCCTAGTGTACTAGCAGTCTATGCCCTGTTGCAAGACGTGGAGAGAAGTCGAACTATCGTCATGTAATATAAAAGCTATTTGTTGGCACCAGAAGAAAGGGAGACGAAGGCCCGTCACTGGCTGTTCCCACGACAGCAAACATGCACCCAAACGTAAATCTCCGCTTTCCACTCGTGTTTTCCTTCTGTGTCTTTCTTCTTTCTTTTTAAGTCGTTTTAGCTGTTGAGTGAAAAGATACTTAATAATCCGGGATCTGTCAACGATAAAGTAAGACGTATTCAAATACGATTATTTAATCAAGTTAATGTTTGCTGGCTTGTTTTTATATCGTTTAAATAGAACGTTCCTCGTCATCCCGTTATGATCAGCATTACTATCCGATTGAACTGTGCACGTGTCTGAAAGCTCTGATACATTTCTGTTTTCAACAGAACAGGGGTCACGTTTGCCATTTCGATGAATATCTATTTATTTTAGTCTGTAGATGTTAAACCTCTCGTTTGCTGGATAGGTTATGATGCAAAACACAGATTGTGATGCAGGTCAAACACCTGGCTTATATCACAAAGACCTGACATTTCGGTGTCTGCAGCACTGTTGGGCTATGGCACATTAGTTCCTCTCCATCCAGGATCCTGTTACACACACTCTGCAGGCAGCTCCCAAGTGCATGCTCTGCCTTTGAAAACAATGAACTTTCTATAGCTGTGTGTGTGTGTGTGTGTGTCTGTGAGAAAGAGAGAGGGGAAGAGGTGTGAGTGGTGTTCCTGATCGTTGGCTCTTTCACAGGTCCCTTGAGACAGAAGTCTGTTTTGGCCTGGATGTTGATTAAAGTTTATGAGTCATTTTGTCAGCGTGGTGGTGGAACTGTCGAGGGAAGTAGCCGGCGAATCTCTGACTCACTGCACTGCCCCATTGTGTGCCAGGCATTCCGCTAGGCCGCACAGTTACCCCCGGCGCTGCTGTTGCCAGGGGCTATGTTGCTAAGGGATTCATCTCCTGAGTGAGTTTGGACTCGCTGGAACAGCACACACTAAAGTATACTACACCTGGTCTAGGGTTGCTCTCTCTGTCTCCTTCTCTCTCCCTCTGTCTGTGTGTGTGTGTGTGTGTGTTTGTGCTTGTGTGTTTGTGTGTGTGTGTACGCACAAGACTGTGCACATTTTGTGTCTGCATGCAAATTTGTATGGTGTTGTGTAAGTACGTATTTTTGTGCACACTACATGCAAGCCTGTGTTTGTGTGTGTTTCCCTCCAGAGGAAGTACAGGTTGATTCTTGCAGAGGTCAAGAACATGCCCCGCCTACACACACCAAGTTCAAAGGTCACCTAAATCACTGAGAGCATAAATTCTCAGAACCTTCTGGAAGGCTGCAAGTGGACTCAGGTGTTTGGGAGTCGCGGTGTAGCCAGAGCTGTGCTGGCCCTGCCAGTTTGCCCAGAGGGAGAGAGAGAGAATCAGGTCACCTCTGGGGGTGAGGAGGGGGGGGTAGCAGACGGGAATGCTGGCAACACTTTGCTCCAAAACCGCTCAGGAATGCATTATTCCAAACTGTGCTGTTTCACACCTCCCCTTGCCCATTTGGTACGACTCACACACACACACACACACACACACACACACACACACACACACACAAACACAAACAAACACACAGTTTGGGTCATCGTATCTGAACACGTCTTCAGGCACAGGCGTGTGCATGTGTGTGTGTGTGTGTGTGTGTGTGTGTGTGTGTGTGTTGCAGGTATTGAAGTCTTTGTTTACACTAATTAGAGTGCACACAAGCGCACGTGAGCGAGAGATGGAGTTTGTCCCCGTGCGTGTGTGTGCATAGCAGTGTGTGTGTGTGTGTGTGTGTGTGTGGTTACTTCCATGGGAAGGTGTGTTTTGTAGTACTTGTCTTTTTTGTGTGTTATTGTGTTTATGTGTGACTGTGTCCGTGTACGTATCAGCAGGCTGTACTACAGACATTGGTATCTGTGTCCGTAACGACCTGTACGTGTGCATTGGAATGTGTGTGTCTTTAGTAGTGTTTTTGTCTTTGCCTGTGTTTAATTGCATAAGTAAGTAAATGCAGAATGTGCTTGTGTGTGTGTGAGAGAGCGATAGAGAGAGAGTGAAGGGCTGAGGCAAAGAAGAAAAGACATGGACAGAGAGAGAGAGAGAGATAGAAAGAAGAGAGCACTGTTGTAACCTGTACTCTTTTTGATAGTGTGCCAGCGTTTCAGTGCTTCTTTGTACCCTGCAGGCAGTTCATTTCTCAGCCCAGCCCAGCCCCACCCTTGGGAGCGGAGAGGGTTGGGCACACACACACACACACACACACACACACACACACACACACACACACACACTGTTACGGCTGCTGGATGGGGAGGAGCCTTCAGTCTCAAGTCACTGCAGGTGAGCAGTCCAACACAGGAATGCAGGGAAAGAGAGAGGAGTCGTGTGGGTGTGGGTGTGTGTGTGTGTGTGTGTGTGTGTGTGTGTGTGTGTGTGTGTGTGTGTGTGTGTGTGTAGGTGTGTGTGTGTGTGTGTGTGTGTGTGTGCGTGCATTAGAGAGAGAGAAAGCAATATATGCTGAGGGAAAAGGGTGTTGGCCTCCAGCTCACCTGGCTAACAGGAGTTATAGAGGGAGGCACAGTAAGGGGAGGGATCATTTCAATGCACACCCACACACACACACACACACACACAGAGACTCTCCCTCTCACTCCTCTCCTTGTCTCACTACTTCAAGGACTTGACACACACTTGGTGGCGGATGTTGAAGGGGAGCAGAGCGGAGTGAATATTTGACAGAGCAGAAGTGGAGAGACTTTGAGAGGATCGTATCTGTGGTGCACCGCCCCTGGAAGCTCACATCTCCCCCCCTCTCTGCGTCTCTCTCTCTCCGACGGGCTGTGGCTGTGCTGTGTGTGTATCTGGGCTGGGCTGTGCTGTGCTGAAAGGGAACGTTTGGCTTGGAGACACAGCAGGAGGAACAGCAGCGGACTTCATTTCCCCTCCAGCGAGTGCAGGACCCAGTGAGGACGTTAAATCCTCTTCTTGAAGCCTTTTTCTTTTCTTTTCTTTTCTTTTTCTTTGTTTCTTTGTGAACTTTGGGACTTGGATTTGGAAACTTCACAATAAGAGGTTCGTAAGCTCTGCACGCTCAGCACAAACATCCACACCCAGTAGCTTTCTCCCGCTCTCTCTCTCATTCTCTCATTCTCTCCCTTTCTCCTTCTCTCTCTCTCTCTTTCAATCTCCCTCTCTCATTCTCCCTCTCTCGTTCTCTCTCTCATTCTCTCCCTTTCTCCTCTCTCTCTCTCTCTCATTCTCCCTATCTCCTTCTCTCTCTCTCCTTCCTTCTCTCTCATTCTCTCCCTCTCTCATTCTCTCTCTCATATTCCTTCTCTCTCATTCTCTCCTCTCTCATTCTCTCTCTCCTTCCTTCTCTCTCATTCTCTCTCTCATATTCCTTCTCTCTCCCTCTCCCT
>NC_045160.1:20821790-20844290 GCF_900700415.2 Clupea harengus
CTTAACCTTCTCTTCCGCTTTAGTAAGATACCTTGAAATACGTCACATAACGGTCATTTTTCAAGAGAGGCATCTAGCTGCCTTGCTCTCTTATGGCGGCAGTATTACCATAACTCTCTGCGCCATTCCCTAAACCGGAGACAAATTTTAAAAAAGATGGCGGATAAATCGTCGAAGTTCCACAAAAGTATTCACCGATGTACGTTTCTTTGCTTTTTTGGTATTTTTTTAAAACGTTACCGAGAAATAAACAGTGTACTATGTACTTATGTCATGATTGATTAACAAAAATAGTCTGTTTCGTTAGCGATGTATCCGTTAGCCAGGTCGCTAACAGTAGCTGCTAGCTAGCAAATAAGCACACACAGCATGATGACACAGCGTCATGTTGCCGTACATCCTATCTTAATAGACTGTTCGAAATCAACGTTTTTGAGATACCTTCCCCCGAAAGGACTCCTCGTCAGACACCTGTCCAACAAGAGATCAAGGATTTAGACATCTATCTAAGAATCGAACACAACCTGTATGTTTTTTTCTCTTTAGTCACGGGGTACAGGTCCTCGCGGTTTTCGCATTATTCCAGTCTAGTTGCCAGGCAGATTTTGTGGGGCACATCTGAAAGTGCCCCACCGCTCAATGTTTACTTTGGCCTGTGTGGTTCACGCTCATTGGTGGTTCCATGGTAACGGTCAATAACGCATTAACGTGCGCTAGGACCACTGATTTCGCCAAAACTGCTTGCAGTTCTACCACAGTCCCCGACGTTGGTTTCGTCACTTTCATGATTTTTTTTTTCTAAAGATGATTTGATTTTGTAACGAGTAACGAAGGTTTCAGGGAAATGTATCGGAGTAAAAGTATCCGTTTTCTTTGCAAAATGTAGCGAAGTAAAAGCAAAAGTAAACAGAAATATAAGTAGTAAAGTAAAGTACAGATATCCAAAAAAACGATTTAAGTACAGTAACGAAGTATTTCTACTTCGTTACTATACAACACTGCTGGAATCTATACATTTATTTTTCATTTTTTTATTTACATTGCAATAAATGTTTCAGAAACACAACGAGAATGCGATTTGGATTCATATTGGGAAATGGCTGCGAGCCAGACAAACCTGCACCCCACACTCTCCAGGTGGTAAATACAATAGGTTAGTAGGAACAGGGTTGAAGGAAAAACCTGAGTTTTTGCCACCACACACATTGTTCGCTCTAAACAAAAGGCCAATACCCTACTGCAGTACTTCTTAAACCTGTTTCGGGACCTCATCTTTCCCTGCTCTGCAAACCTGACTGAACTGGCCAGTAGCGCTCTTGATCAGCTCAGATGGGCTTGAAGCAGGACAGACAAAGGACATGCAGGACAAGAGGGCTCCAGGGTGAGGAAAGACAGTGATTCTTTTCCAAATAAGTAAATAAGCAAAAAAAATTAAACTGAACAAGTGTAACATAATTGCCAATAAAATTATAGATAACTGTTTTTTTTATCTCTCTCAAAGACAGACTTACAGTGTTTTTTTCTTGATTTCCTTTATTAAATCATCTGGAAATGAAACAAGAGAGCATTAGTAAACCTGGATACATTAAATAGGTTTACTTTTAGGTATATTGTAAATAATACATTAGAACTGCCTTCCAGTACTGTATATATGTGGGGTACAGAGCCCCTAAAGTAGCCTACTGGAAGGTAATATTTTTGTATCTTGTGCTCACAAGGTATGAACTTCTGGGAACAAGTAAGTATATTGAGAGCAAACAATAATATCTTGATAGATAACTGATTCATCTTGATACAAGATTTTAACTGATTCATCTTGATACAAGATTTTAACTGATTCATCTTGATACAAGATTTTAACTTCTTCCCTTGAGATAATTAACTTGTGGGCACAAGATAAAACAATAAAAAAAACACCTTTTGTGACTTTAGGGGCTCCACATTGGGAAAATGCATTTCGAGTATTTTTAATTTACCATTCTAAGCAATCACCACCAGGTGGTGACAATGCCTCCTTACTTAAATAATGCCCTCTAAGAATCCGCCGTGCACGAAAACAGCTTTCTATTTGCTACAGTCACTTCTATCGCAGTGTACATACAGTGACATTATTATTTGGTCAATAAAAGTCAGTTTAATAACACGCTCTTTCACACATATGAGACAGTTGAGCCACTCCAGTCTAGTGAAAGTGAGGCATATATTTTCATCACTTTACTTTCAATGTCTATCTCCACACTGCGGTATCCTGTGAAATGCGTCGCTTGCAAGTGGCTTTTTATAAAGTTGCCGGTTAGATGAATAAATGATAAAAGTTAGACTCTTCTGATCCGTATACTAATACAGCTCTTAGCATTCTATGTTCTCATGCCTTGGCCAACTTCGTTATCTATCCTGCAAAAACAAAGCATCATCCTCAGGTTCTTCACACGGATGCGCAAAAACAGGGTGGCATACGCAATACATGCAGTACATAGGGGCGCCACACAAAGGGGGGCGCCAAAAACGATGTTTGGCTAAAAAAAAGAGTCCTAAATCTGAGGGGTGTCTGACCCTCATTGTGCCTTTAAGAGCTGTCAAAACATATGTAGGCAGCTGAGTCAGAAAAAGATTGCACAACGTTGCTGTATCATTTGAACATACTAACCACCGCACACTGAAATATGTTATTGACTTTTTATTTTGAGCAAAATGCAGGTGGCAGAGTAAAACCATCATTGAATCAGAATCAGAATCAGGTTTTATTGGCCAAGTAAGTTTGCACAAACAAGGAATTTGACTTGGTAAAGTGACTCTCAGCGTGCTTGCACAAAATATACAACACAATACAATACAATACAATACAAACAAACAGTGCAACAGTGCAATGGACTAAGGAGTTTAAAAAAGTATGTACAAGGCCGGAATGGCTATATACAGTAGCTGTGAAATGTTGCACAACAGTAGTGCAAAGAAGAAGTGGAGAGTGCGAGAAGTGCAGGGATAAATATATAAATATAAATATATATGCTACAGTGGGTTAGTTGTTCAGTGGTGAGACGGCGAGGGGGAAGAAACAGTTTTTGTGTCTGGAGGTTTTGGCGAACAGTGATCTGTAGCGTCTACCAGAGGGGAGGAGTTTGAATAATTTGTGTCCGGGGTGTGAGGGGTCTGCAGTGATTTTTCCTGCCCGTTTCCTGACTCTGGAGGTGTACAGGTCTTGGATGGTGGGCAGGTTGGCACCAATGATCTTTTCTGCAGACCTGACTGACCGTTGGAGTCTGTTCTTGTCCAGTTTGGTGGCCGATCCAAACCAGACAGTGATTGAAGTGCACAGAACAGACTCTATGACTGCGGTGTAGAACATGATCAGCAGATCCTGAGGCAGGTTGTACTTCCTAAGCTGGCGCAGGAAGTACATCCTCTGCTGGGCCTTCTTGATGATGGTGTTGATGTTGGGTTCCCACTTCAGATTCCGGGAGATTGTGGATCCCAGAAACCTGAAGGATTCCACAGCCAACACAGTACTGTTGTGTATGATGAGGGGGGGCAGTGCTGGGGGGCTCCTCCTGAAGTCCACTGTCATCTCCACGGTTGTAAGCGTGTTCAGCTCTAGGTTGTTGCGACCGCACCACAGGACCAGCTGTTCAACTTCCCGCCTATATGCAGACTCATCATCATCACGGATGAGGCCGATGACTGATGTGTCGTCTGCAAATTTTAGGAGTTTAACAGATGGGTCTCCTGAGGTGCAGTTGTTTGTGTAGAGGGAGAAGAGCAGTGGGGAGAGCACGCATCCCTGAGGTGCACCAGTGCTGACTGACCGGGTGCTGGATGTTGTTTCACCCAGCCTCACCTGCTGCTTCCTGTCTATCAGGAAGTTTGTGATCCACTGACAGGTGGAGGCAGGCACAGTGAGCTGGGTGAGTTTGGTGAGGAGGACTTCTGGAATGATGGTGTTGAACGCCGAGCTGAAGTCCACGAACAGCATCCTTGCATAGGTCCCTGGGGAGTCGAGGTGTTGCAGGATGTAGTGCAGCCCCATGTTGACTGCATCATCCACTGACCTGTTTGCTCTGTAGGCAAACTGCAGAGGGTCCAGCAGGGGGCCTGTGATGCCCTTCAGATGGGTCAATACCAGTCTCTCAAAGGATTTCATGACCACAGACGTCAGGGCGACGGGCCTGTAGTCATTCAGCCCAGTGATTGAGGATTTCTTGGGAACCGGGATGATGGTGGAGCGTTTGAAGCAGGAGGGGACTTCACACAGCTCTAGAGATCTGTTGAAGATCCGTGTGAAGATGGGGGCCAGCTGATCAGCGCAGGCTTTCAGGCAGCCACCTCAGCCAACTCAGCCACGGTCTGCACAGCTGACTGACTGTGAATGGATCCGCAAACCTAAAGATAAAAAGCACACAGGAATCTTTTTTTTTTTGGACTTTCATTTTCGTGTTTATTTACGTGGCAATAAACTCAACGAGAACACGATTGTGGATTCATTATGGGAAATGGCTGCGGGTTAGACCAACCTGCCACTGCCACCTGTTTTTGCCAGTACACACATTATTCGCTCTAAACAAAAGGCCAATACCCTACTACAGTACTTCATAAACCAGTAGAACTCTTGATCAGCTCAGATGGGAGGACATGCAGGACAAGCATGGCACTTGCTTGCCATTGATGAAGACACGATTCAGGTTTGAGGATGGAGAGGGCAGGAAGAAAAAAAAAGCAGGTGAAGAGAGCAGGTAACATTAGGTGGAAGCATCTAATACAGGTGTAGAAGGTTAACCCAATTCTTTCAAAACAATATTAAAGTGAATTAAATTGTGAAGTTGTTACATAATGGTTGGTTAAAGATTTCAGTCAGTGTTGAAAGATCGTGAAGCTGGGTTGGAAGTGTCAACTGAAAGATCGTGGAGCTGGATGGAAACGTCAACTGAAAGATCGGCGTTTTCCGACAGATTTCATGTGAAAACACCACTGTTATACTATAACATAACAGAATTCTATTGTAGCTCGGAAGCTAGTTGCAGTTGTGTGATTTAGCTAAGGACTCTATGAAATGCTGGTCTGACGGGTAAGGTGTCTGTTTATTCTGCATATTCTATGCAACAGACCAGAAGCACACGACACGCTGCGATGGAGAGAGAGAAGGAGGGATGGACGAGGTGTGAGGTTGGGTGTGTTATGAGGGGGAACATATGGGAGTCTACCTACTGTAGGTATGAAAGGTGTGAATGTCAGACAGGGAGGGTCTTGCTGACCATTTATGTGTCAGTGAATGTGGCGTGAATGTGATACATTCTTGTGGGGGAGGAATTCACATGAGTCGCAACTGCTTAGAAAGAATATGAAAAAAACCACTACTTGAGCGGAGCCGGCTTGGACTGCGGAGGTATGCATTACGGCCATGCTCCTATCTGCCGACCCGCTGCTACCAGTGGTTGAGACTGTCTTCCAAAGTCCTATTTCATATGCAGCCTTAAACCTTAAAATGTTTACATCAAAAAAGGCCACAGGCTAGTCAGTGTCCACCTTGGCAAAAAAAGGGTTTTGTTTTTTTTCAAGAAAATGGGGTACTGAGGTACTTGTGGGTATCTTGTGTCTGCTGTTAAGTATTTCCCCTGAATACAATACAAGTTGGACTTTTTTATGTAACTGTAAAATGCAGTCATTTTGCACCCACATAAAACCTTCAGAGATTGACTACTTGGGCTTTAAGGGGAGATGTGTGTTACTAATTGTGTTGTCATTTTTGTTATCTGTCTTTTTATTCTTGTAAGAGATATATAGTGAATATTGGAAGTTGATAGCTGCTTAGTAGTTGTGTGTTTATGTTTGTAAATTTGGATATTTAAATGTTGAGATTCATTCTTGATAAGCTGTTAAGCTATTCCTGAGATGACAGATGACCAAGAGATACATGAACACAATCAAACTATAAGCTACTGGGAAGCGTCTTAGAGGCAATGCCTTTTCATTGGATGTATGTATGAGGAAGTCTTCAGTAAAGTAAATGGCCAATCTTACTTTCTCTTCATTGAAAATGGTTTAACTTGCTGGGAAAGAGTGAAGAGTTTCAACACACTTCACAATTACTTCTCACGCGAAAAAAGGTCATAACCTGCTACTTCTTCAAAAGGGTTTCAAAGTGGACGCCTACACAATGTGTCTCGGCCGAGATAAGGCCTTTAAATGAAAGAGAAAGAACATTCGGCTGCTACTCTTTCTTTCTCACGGAGCAGGCCCTCGCTCTAACCTGAGGTCACCCTTCTACGGTGTAGTCTGCTCTCGCACCTGAGGTCACCCTTCTACTGGGTAGTCTGCTCTCGCACCTGAGGTCACCCGTCTATGGTGTAGTCTGCTCGAGGCAGGCTCTACTGTATCTCTTAAGACAGACTGCCCAAGATTTCTCGTTAGCCAACAATGCACTGCTAATCGAGAGTAAAGGGGGGTAAAAGATTTACAGTTTTTTCAAAACAATATTAAAGTGGATTGAGTTGTGAAGTTGGTAAATAATGGTTGGTTAATGATTTCAGTCAGTGGTGAAAGGAATAAACACATAGCTCAGTCTTTGAACAAAACTTGCATATCGCCTATATTAACAAATTCTTATACAACACTGTGATATCTTACCAATAGGGCCTGCTGTTGTGAGAAGGGCAGGATGCATCTCTTGCTGCCCAGTATTTTACAGCCTGCCACTGAGAGACAATAAGGTGAAATCTCTATTTTGTGAGTGTTTGTATTTTTTCCCACATTGCTTAACATGTTCCTATTTTCTCTATACTTGCTACAGATGAAGATGTTATGGTGTCATCCTATCATCATTAGTTTGGTTTACAGTTATAGGTGCTACACGGTATAATTCTACTGTTTGGCCATTGTGTGTAAAGTCATGCTAGCAAAGCAACCTTGCATTTTATTTTCATAGGCTAATAAAGAACCGTCCAACAATGTATTCCACCGATAACAGCTGATCAAGAGGAAGAAGGTGAAGGACATAAAATACTCTAAAAATTATCGTATCTGATCAATGGACCAGAGGGCCCAATGGCATCTTATCAGACGACCTCTCTGACCTCTCTCTGACCTCTCTGACCTCTATCTGACCTCCTTTGTGTGTATCCACGGAAACCCCCCACGCATTGTGTTTTCACCTTAGCTCTGCAGCTTCCAGGGCACCTCTGCGCTAACAAACCACTACCTCACCAAAGGCTCTGGTTTGGTTTAAGTTCTCTACATTTTATGCATTCATGGTTTATCAAGTGTATTTGGTCATTCAAGTGTGTTTGGTTTAATATGCATCCAACCTGTTTATTCAGTTGTTATTATTTACAGTTGTACTTATCCACTTGGTTTACACCTTACATTCAGTTTGGTTGATACTTGTAATATTACAGTATATTGCACTTGTATTGCATTTTTCCTTTGCAATACAGCCAAAAGTGTTGACGGAAAAACATGGACTGGAAGGCTTATGTGTGTCTGAACTTCATGGGACAGAAGAATGCATTAGAGTGGTAAATATTGCGGAAAGCAATGGCATGGCACACGCGGAGTTCAATAGATGGTTCATGAATTAACCTATTCCTATTATTGTAGGAATAAACTGTTCATTCATGAACCATCTATTGAACTCCTCGTGTGCCATGCCATTACTGTGCCACTATCTAATATACTGCTTGGTTATATTGGAGGTCATTTCATAATTTCATGGAGTCAGATTAGTCGTATTTTCCGCAATATTTACCACTCTAACGCATTCTTCTGTCCCATGAAGTTCAGACACGCGTAAGCCTTTCAGTCTGGTTTTTTTCCGTCAACACTTTTGGCTGTAATGCAAAGGAAAAATGCAATACAAGTGCAATATCCTGTCTTGCATACTATATCTGTGAATAAATCTGTGAGGGATCAAATGTCGTCAGGGTGAACCTTGTTCATGCGTGCTAGGAGTCACGTACCCTTTTGTGAGTAGGCTACCCATACTGCACACGATAGGCACTACGTGTTACTTTATTAGGTAAGAGGCGTAAACAAATTCACCGTTGATTTCCCAAATGGATCAGACCAGTGTGTGTATAGGGAAATGCATGACTGTAGACATTTTAGATTGCTTGCGTATGTAAATCATTCTCATTGTAGTGACAGCTCACGAGCCAGCAGTGCTGTACTCTACCAAAACATTGCCAACACCCCCTTTCAAACCACCTGCATCCTTTTCACTCATGAGTGTGTTTGCAGAAAACATAACCTCCCTGTTCAGCACCAACAACAAGCACGATGGTAAGGTCAGCTTCTCTGAGACTAAAGAAATGATCGAAAAACTATGTCAATCACATTTAAAGTCTTTCAGTCACTGTAACCTAGCTTGACTTTTTGGATGGTAAAATAGATTATAGATTATAGTTAGATGGATGGATAGTTATGATGGATTTTTCAGTTAATATTATGGGGATTTGTCAGACAGACTGGCTATTTTATGCTGGGCGTATTTTATGCTGTTACAATGGACTATGCATATAACCAAGCTCTCAAGTCAAGACAATGACGTCTATCTGGTATTCTAAGAAATGGTTTTCTATAAAAGCATAGCGTAAGCTTCTGGTTGTCAAAGCAGGTTTTTCTGGACATTTGAATGTGCACTGTTCTGACTATATATATTTGCATACAAAGATCTAAATCACATATTCGGGTATATTTAAGCTGGGTATTAAACATGTTCGTGTAATACAACAAAGATGACCTGGAGCAGTACTCATATTGTACATATTTAGATGTCTGTGATTTACCTTGGGAGAAACTGTAAAAAAAAAAATATTATTGCCCTACAATTTTACTACAATGTAGATCATTACATGCAAACTACTATGTCAAGATTAAGTTGAGAAGTCAAGTCAAATCATCTTTATTTAGGAATTTACAAATACACGTTTAAATGTACAGTTATACGTTTTTTTTTCTGTGACAGGCAAATAATTGTACCGACATGGACAAAGTTCTCATGAAGTACTATCTCTGCCCTGCATACGCCCTGGAGTTCACCCTGGGTTTCCTCGGCAACCTGGTGGTTGTCCTGGGTTACCCGCTGTGTCTGAAGGAATGGCGGAGCACTAATGTCTACTTGTACAACCTGGCCGTGTCTGACATCATCTGCGTGTCTGCTCTGCCACGCCTCTCCTACCTGTACGCCAACAGCATGGAGGAGACTTCGCCGGTCAACTGTGTTCTCAACCGCTACATCCTCTTCGTCAACATGTACTCCAGCGTCCTCTTCATGGCGCTGGTCAGCCTGGACCGCTACCTGCTGCTCTGCCACCCGTCTCGCAACCACGTCTTCCTGACTCCGCGGGTGGCCGTCCTCGCCTCCATCCTCACCTGGGTCTTTGTCAACATCGAGATGACCCCGCTGATATACTATGCCATCAAGGACAACGCCCGCACTAATGGCACCAAGTGCCATGACTTCGCCAGCCTCTCGCAGACCTGGGGCTTCCTGGGCTACAGCCTGGGGCTGACGCTCGTGGGGTACATCCTGCCCCTGGTGGTGCTTTTCTGGTGCACACACAAGATGGCTCTGCTGCTGCAGACTCAGGGGGAGATCTTCAAGCACCGGGCGATGTCGTTCAAGAGGCCCCTGCGAATAGTGCAGGCAGCGGCGTATATGTTCCTGCTGCTCTTCCTGCCTTACCACATCCTGAGGAACATACGCATCCTCACACAACTGCTGGAAAATAAAACTTGCGCCACCGACCAAATTGAAGCGGTGTACATCGTGACGAGGCCAATGGCTTACGCTCACAGCGTCATTAACCCTGTCTTCTACTTCATGATGACTGACTGTTTCCGTGAGCTGCTGCTGGCCAGGTTTCACCAGCTGAGAAGCAGAGTCACTGGCATCTGCACCAAAATATGATGAAAGGATAAGACACACCATTGTGTCATATAATACAAAGCTACAAAGCTATTTCCAGTGCTCAGCTAAAACTTCTGAAACATTATACAGTCCTCAGAATATATAGCCTTAGCTATCGTTTTAGTGCCTTTTTAGCTCTACTTTTGTGCTTGTTGACACACAAACAATGCAATTGTTTTGTGATATGGCTTAACAAAGTATTGTTTTGTAACAATGTATTGTTTCCATATGCATATACTGTATATTCCCAAGAAAGAGTTATGATCTTATTCCTCCACCACAATATGGTAAATTGACTATTGTTTGGTCTATTGGATTTTCTGCCTCTGCTGCTAAAATGAGCATAACCCAAATACAAATGCACCAAATTTCACAGGTTACTGGAATTGTGTGGCGCTTTAAAACTGTTAAACATGTAAGTTCTAAATGTTAGTGCTAAGTTGCAAAAAACAAGTGCTATGCATCTCTGTCAATTCATGGTCAGCAGATACAGAAGTCTGCACTGCAGTGAGAAAACATCATTTACAATTTGACCTCTCCGACCTCCTCCACCAACATGCCCCATCCCGAGGCCTCAGGTCTGCTGACGCCAATCTCCTGCAAATACCGAGGACCAAGTGCCGAACCTGGGGTGATAGGACGTTTTTCGGTGGCCGCCCCCTCCCTGTGGAACTCATTACCACACCATATAAAGAATGCCCCCACACTGTCATAATTTAAAAAGGCCCTCAAAACCCACCTCTTGAGCCATGCCTTCCCCAAAAACCCCCATCCCACCCACCCCACCCACCCACACACACACACACACATACACCCTGTTTTTTTATCCTTTTCTTTTTTTTACCTTTTTATGTGTTTATTTTAAGCGTCTTTGAGAACTTTGAAAAGCACTATATAAATGTGATGTATTATCATTATTATTATTATTATTATTATTATTATTATTGTCCACAGATCCCCCAGAAGACAACACAAGTTGGACTTTTTATATGTTATAAAAAGGATTGATGTTCTTGTATATGTACATGTGTTGAATACAGTATTTTTTACATGTACTCCTAATTTAGCAACACGACAGTAAGCATGTTGATCAACAACATCATCTCTCAGCATTTATTTCGTAAAATGAAATTCTGTGAATAAACGAATCGCAAAGCCTCTGTTCATTTGAGGGGAGATATGTGATAGTAACGAAACCTGTTCCACAAAGAGGACAGAGTCATAGTCTGCCACTTCTCCAAAACTGTCTACTGATTGTTTCAAAGGGGAAGCCTGTGCAAGATGACTGGGCTGAGATAAGGCCTCAAAGCGAGAGACAGAGAGAGAGAGAGAGAGAGAGAGTGTGTGTGAGAGAGAGAGAGAGAGGGAGAGATAGAACCTTCACAACATGGTGGTTGCCGTGAGCAGCATTTATCATTCCATCTCTCCGCTCTGTCATGCACTCCACACTGCGCATGGTTATCATTTCCACAGAAGCTTAATGTTGGTTTTACAAATTTGCAAAGAGGACATTTGCTGCTTGCCATTGGCCGTGTGAGAAAGCAGACGGTCTCCACAGCATTGCCATTGCATTAAACACAGTCTCGTTTGCAGTACTGATTTGAATAATTACAGGTATGACATTTCATTATTCACTTGTTTACATTGATTGCTGTTTAATGGTGCCAGTTGTGTACTTTACATAGGTGCCATGGAACTTGGTCTTACATAATGCTAAGGGATTGGGTGGATCCTACAGCTTCTTATAACTGCCCAGCGCCTGACAGTTAAGCATTAGTGTGAAACGAGAGAGAGAGGATGGGAGAAAGAGTGAGAAAGAGTGTGTGTGTGTGTGTGTGTGTGTGTGTGTGGGGGGGTGTGGGTGTGTGTTTGTGTTATAAATATCCTGTCAATGATCTGTCATATCACAACTACAGGCAGTTTTCACTTAACTAAACACAGACATGTTGTGAAATGGACCACAGATGGGGATCAATGCTGCCTCTGCCAAATCACCACTCTGTCTGACTATGCAGAAAAGGTTTTAAATAACTGGAAGATCAATTGTAGCTTTTAAAACAACACCGTGATGGGTGAGTTAGCTTTCTGAGGGTGGGGAATTACTGTTGACAATGCAGTCTTTAGGCCTGACAAAGCCTGACAAAGCAATCAATGCCCACCGAGAACAGTTGAAGATGCCAAGATGCCAAGTGAGAGAGAGAGAGAGGAAAACAGAGACAAGCAAAGAGAGATAGAGAAAAAAGAGAGAGGAGAGTCAGCTTTTTTCTCGTCCTCGTTTTCCTGTCGCCCTGCATTTGAGCACGCAGCCTCTCGTCGCAGTCAGAGTTGCTACTTGCCAAGTCACGCTTCTGGCCAGAGACTCGTGCTCTGTGTCTGCCTCACGCTGCCTCTCCGGATCCACCTGCACTCGAGCCTATGCGGCCCATGCTGACAAGATGATTGCTTTCGCAACGGGGTGGTGGGGGTAACATGTTGGATCAAATTTAGACGATATTAAAAACGCAACAACTCGTTACATGTAATTACTTCAGTCTTTCTTGGTGGGAGAGACATACTACATGTAACCCAGCCTAGAACAGAGAGTTTTTTTGTCAGTTGTGTCAATATGAAAACCTCCTTGTGATGAAGAGTGTTTTTCAGTGTAGGCCTTTGTCCTGCCACCACAGTACGGAAACCTGCCAACCTCATCAAATTAAAGTATAATTACTATAATAAGGTTGTTTAATGAATACCAGTGGATACATTCTTTAGTTATGATTATCAGGTTGGGCCTGATGTTAACCCTTAGTATGTACTGTTGAATGGTAGGATGTCATTTTGAATTGATACATTGTTTAGTTATGATTACCAGTTTGATTTTAACCCTTAGTGTGTACTGTTGAAAGGTTGGATGTCATTTTGAATGGATACATTCTTTAGTTATGATTACCAGTTTGATTTTAACCCTTAGTATGTACTGTAGAATGGTAGGATGTCATTTTGAATGTTCCCTCCTTCGGTTGCCCTCTCTTAGTTGCATTTGGAGCATTTTAAGTTTTGAGGTTTAGGTTGATTGTCAACCAAACGTCTCTGAAGATGTTGCTGTGATCCTCTCTCTCTCTCACTCTCTATCCCTCATGATCACACACGCACACACACACGCGCCCACACACGTGCCCACACACGCACACACGCACACACAGACGCACACACACATACACACAAACAGACTCACACGCACACACTCACACGCACGCACGCACACACACACACACACTCACTCGTTTTGCCTTCTGTTTATCTAAAATAAACAAACTAGCACACCTCTGAACACACCTCTGCACAGTCTGATAATGAAAACCACACTCTGCTCTTTCCTCACTCGCTCTCTTCCTCTCTCTATCCTGTCTCCTTTCACTCCTTCCAAAGACTGGATTAATCCCGAGCTTCAGTGTAAAATCCAATGCTCCCTCCGAACTGAGGAAAACAGATGTTGTCTTTTGGATTGGCGAATCAAACTGAGTGAGAACCAGACGTTTCTGTATATCATACCTATCATGTTTGTGGTCAAGACTTGCTATTTCACTGGAGCTAAGGTGGAAAAGTATGGTCATTCATGCTGCGCAATCCCAAAAATCCTAACAAAAATATGTTCTCTAGAATGGCCAATCCCCTCCCAGAGAGTCTTGCTTTCCCTTTTGTACACAGTTACAGGAACTGTTTGTATGTTAGGGAGATGAAAATGAGTTGGTGTCGAAGGAAAGACAGTCGTAGTTTTGGTTTGGTTGGCATTATACTTTAGAGACTGGTGATATGTAGACTATTTAAAGTGATTTAGTGTCTGTGGATTGTTTAAAATGGCTGTCTAGCTCAATAATTAGTATC
Source organism: Clupea harengus (assembly GCF_900700415.2). Classification (NCBI taxonomy): domain Eukaryota; kingdom Metazoa; phylum Chordata; class Actinopteri; order Clupeiformes; family Clupeidae; genus Clupea; species Clupea harengus. The sequence goes on from NC_045160.1 coordinate 20,835,553, forward strand.
ACCCTTGAGAAAACTTTACAAGCAAGTCAAAAATAGGATAGAAGTGCAAGAAAAACTGAAGATGCGAAATGCAAAATGTCATTGCTTATACTTGCCCAGCAAATGACAGATCATCCAGCCCTAATGCTGATTATAATAATTATTTTAATTTATTAAGTTAAAGGGTTTAAAGTGTTAAAATAACTGTGTTACCAGATTCTTCCCATTCTCTATGCTTTACATGCAAAGAATGTCAATGACATTTGCTTTTAAATCCTTGGACATGGGACATGGGATCAATCAGTGCTCCCAGACATGGGAATAAAGTGCTCAGGAAATTGTGACAAAATTGTTTTTAAAAGATATAACACAGAAATATCGACGAATAGGGACGCCTCTATTGTCATCACATACATGTGCATTCTCTGTGTCTCCAGAACACAACAGATTTTTGTTAATCAATACATTTTATGTAGGTATAAGAGCAATCTGCTGGTGTACTTTTGTACATTCTGTTAAACAAAGTATGTATGCATTTGGTGTGAAGACAGATGGGCGATGAATATAGTATTCCAGGGAAACTGTGCCTGTTAAACAGAGTTGGAGCCAGCAGCCTTCATTTTCTTAATGTTGCTGTTATAGTTTTAGTGCTGCACACTTATTGCAATAGGATGATGGATATATCCTAACCACATTTTATGGTAAGATTATCAGCTGTTGCTTTTGTGCTTACAGGAATCATAGCTATTTCCACATCTCTGTCATCCATAATGAGTAACGTAGCCCCACAGAGCATATTCAGTAAGTCACTACCTACATTTCAAAGAGGGTGGTTGAACTTTTTGTGCAGTTGTGTAGACAGGAAGTTATCGGAGAGAGCTTGCTTTTTCTGCTGATGGGTGCAATGACAAGAATCAGTGGAACAGTGTGTTTTTTTTTACTCACTCAATCTTGTCCCTGGTCTTCGCAATGCTGTGGGATTGAGCAATCACACTAATGAGGTTAAGTAGATTACTCTGTATTTGAGACTCAAATTTCTCATATTCAACTATCCCTGAAGGTTGTCAAAATAGTGTTTTATATTGTGATAACTCACAATTTAAACCATATTGCCTTCATTTGTGACTTTAACTTCTATAACTCTAGACCTTTTTTGAGCAGAACGCCAACCCATACATGAAGCCAAACTCACTCACACAAGTATAACATGATGAACAACTTGTGCTCTTCCATGGGGACATTATCCTTTCCTCAAACCGTGACATAGTGACAAATCTAGCAAACCATCGCTGAACTTCCCCTCACCTCCAATGATAACAAAACCCTCAAATTCCAATGTCCTTATGGTTCCTTGTCTTGTGGAATTATGGTTGAAAGGTTCATGAGTCTCATAATATATACTGTATATATATCTCTTCCAGGCCAGCAATGGCGGAACAGTCATACAACAGCTCCTCTTCCCCCCTGCCTGAGACAGTCATGTGCAACCACTCGGTGGACTACAAATGGACCGCCTACACTGTGGTTTACAGCCTGGTGTTCATCCTGGGCCTCCTCGGCAACGCTGGGGCCCTCTACGTCTTCTGCAAGCTGTCTGTCAAGAACCGTCTGTCCACCATCATCCTCATCAACCTGGCCGTCTCCGACCTTGTCTTCGTCCTCACCTTGCCAGTACGCGTCGGCTTCTACCTGAGGGAGTTGTGGGCCGGGTCGGGCGGTTCCGGCACCAGCGCTGGTTTGCCCCCACACACCCAGCGTGATATGGATGTCCTGGACCTGGCATGCCGGGCCTCCACCTACCTGTTCTACATCAGCATGTACTGCTGTATCTACTTCCTGACAGCACTGAGTGTATGCCGCTACCTGGTCCTGTCTGGTCGCCTGTCCTACCATAACCTGGTCTACTGCCGGCGCGTGCGCCTCCTCTGCCTGGGCATCTGGGTCTTCGTGGTGGGCGGCACCGGGTCCTACATCGCTGCCTTGGGCGGCTTCAATGTAGCGGCAACCGGCTGCTTCGAGCCCAGTACCCACGAAACCTGGAGCTTCCTTTACCAAGTCAACCTGCTGGTCCTGGTGGTGGGCTTCGCCATGCCGCTGGTCCTGGTCCTCCTCTGCTACGCACTGATGATCCGCCACATCCTGCGGGCCCAGTCGGGTCGGCGTGCCCGGGACGTGGCGCTGGTCTGCCTGGTGCTGCTAGTCTTCCTCATGTGCTTCCTGCCCTACCACATCCAGCGCACGCTGCACCTAGAGTACGTGCACAGGGCGGACGTACCATGCGAGGTCAAAGCAAAGCTGCAGCAAAGCGTCGTGGTAACCATGTGCTTCGCCGCTGCCAACAGCTGCCTGGACCCTCTCATCTTCCTCTTTGTGGGCAATGGCTTCATGCGGGTGGTGCGTGAGATCCTGCAGGCCTGGGGGTTTAGGGACTGGCCCTGGAGGAAGGGGAGCTACAGCGCAAACACCGGCAACCTGTCCTGCGAGGGTGCCGCTACTCCCCCCATGCAGCCTATCCAGCTGCCACTGATGCCAGCGCAACCACTGATCCCAGCGCAACCACTGATGCCAGCGCAACCACTGATGCCAGCGCAACCACAGGGCACAGAGCTGAGTGACTCCAGTGACAGAACATCCCTGTAGACTCCCTAGAAATCAGAGCAACCCCAAAGTTCAGGCTCCATTCAGTTAGAACTGAAGGTTATTTAGCAGGAGTGGAAAGGGTCTAGAAGCTTCTACAGTGTGGCCACACAAATTTAACATTTACATTTGGTCTTTTGCCGCCTTTATCAAGGCCACTGCTAAGTGAGATACAATGCATGGGAAAAAAACTGTTCTATGATAAATATGTTTCAGTTTATTGTATAAAAAGTACCATATAGGAAAGAGAGTAGAAGATAAACATTAGAGTATGTTGCTTTTAAAGTACTTTTTGAGTATGTTGCAAATATGTTGTGGCCCAGATGACAAACAGCCAAATACCAGTCAGGGAGTGAGTAATGTTATATTGGTGTGTTTGTTTAGTTCACATGAATTAGTTTCAAAAGAGAATACCTTTATAGAGCCATGCATGGAAAAATGCTTTTTTGGCTTCTATGTTGTGGCGTAACATCAGAATCCCTGTCTAAACCACGGCACCTTAAAAGGCCTGAAATACCACACTGTTTGGATTTCCTGAAGGTTTGTCTTCAATTCTGTTTTTGTTCAAGCCTCCAAAGCCCTCTGTGGAGGAGGTGAGAGAGGTTGAGACCTGATCTGAGAGAAAAACACTTTAATTTCTGACCACCCAAGTTTAATCCTGCACTGACAGAGAAGTTGGTGTTTAGGGACAATGGTTCCATGACTAAACAATAGATGATTGTTGGAGCTGTTTTTTTGTTTTGTTTTGTTATGTGCAAAGTAACCAGTAATTCTCCATCAAACACATGCAAATGCAACCACAGACACGAATACGTGCAGATACGCACACACGCACGCACACACACACACACCCACACACACACACGCACACACACACATGCAGAGGTACTGTATGTACACACTCCAACACACACAATACACACCCTTTCAAGAGTGAACATGCTGATCCCATGTCAAGGACTTGGGGGGTGGGAGGCAGTTCTCGGTGTAGAACCACTTGTTTGTGAAATAAAGTAAGCCCTTTTGGATGTAATCCTTAATGACGTTCTTGTCTTTTGCCAACACCAACAAGAGTTATTCTTCGCACATCACAGCTCAGGGGCCGCAGAGAGGAGAAAAATATTCAAGGCCAGTCAAAGTTCGCAGTTCATACACGAAGAGCTACTCAAACTCTCTCAGCTCCATGTCAGACTTCAAATGGTTCCGATGCTGTGGAATTCCTAGAAGTTCAGGGAGGCTTCGGGTTCGGAGAAGTGAAACACTCACTTCCACCACAGCTGCTTCGGTGAAATAAGCCTGTTTTAATCCGTGTCACACCACTCTCCACATGACTTAGTCTCCGGAGCAGAGAGATTTGTATAACAATGTCATATCGTCTCGTGGGACTGTCTCGAGGGGAGAAACAGGCAGACCACATGAGCACACACTCTCGCTTTGATAAAGCCTTAGTGATGTATATTCGAACTCAAACGTGTACATCTACAGTCATATATGTAGGGGCCAGTAGTCAGTCTCAGAGTCAAAGGTAAATGTTATGAGAATAAATGTTCAGGGAACGTGTTGTGGTCAACAGGCTAATGATAACCCCACATGTATGTGAATAACGCACATACACAAATGCTTGTCTAAAACACAATAAGAAGACCAACACACACACAAACACACACACAAACACAAACACACACACACACACACACACACACATACACACACACACTCGTCATGTGTAATGTACCTCTGGCTGTCTTTAATGAGCTCTACTGTGCTGGGAGTATAAGTAGACTAAAAGGATAGAGGCCTTAAAAGGACAGAGGGACTTTGTTAGGGAAACTAGCCCACAGGAGGATGCCCAATAGGGTAAAAAGGGTACAATTTAGTCTCTGTCCCTACCTGGGACTCGTCCCAATTAAGTGTCATCACTCTGATTCTCCAGTGATCCATTACTCTCCTGCTACGTCCGAAACCTGATCAGATCACACTTCCTGTGGATTGTTAATGGACATGAGTTGCCATTGGTTTGGACGAAACAGGAGCTGCTCGGGGAGAAGGGGAATCATCTTTGTCAGCGTCTGTCTAAAGGACACCAAATAGACAACGTTTAGCAAAGGTGGCTAGATCGCGATCCGTCTTTTTTTTACACTCTCTCACGCTCTTACACACACACGCACACACACACACACACACACGCAGAGCTAATTTAACAATTTAGGTAATTACACTATATCTTGCCCAAGAATGTGAGAAACATTACACAGCAACTGCTGTGATAATATATAATCTTCCTATCCACTATACTATATACACTATAATCTTCCAAATAGTAATCTTATCATGGTGACAAAAGGAAGGTCCACACCCTGGCGTTAATCAGCCACCATCAAACAAACACACACACACACATATATGCACACTCACACACACACAGGCACACACACATATATGCACACTCACACTCACACACACACACACACACACACACGCACACACACACATAAAGAGTAAACACACTCATGCACATAGACACACACACTATGAAGCACACATGTGCACATAAATGCAACCGTACACACACATACCCACATACGGCGTGCAGGTGTGTGTGTGTGTGTGTGTGTGTGTGTGTGTGTGTGTGTGTGTGTGCGTCTGTGTGTGTGTCTGTGTGTGTGTGTGAAAGGGATACATACCTCAGCATATCTCCGGATCCGTGTCTCCTCTGGGTGACCCCGGGTCTCTTATCCCCGTCCGGAAATGCAGCGCTCCGCCGGCTCAACTGGGATTTCACCCCTCGCAGGCACCAGCACTAGGCCCCTCTACCACTCACTCAACTACTCACTCCACATCACTCAACTACTCACTCCACATCACTCAACTACTCACTCCACATCACTCTACCACTCACTCCACATCACTCTACCACTCACTCCACATCACTCTACCACTCACTCCACTTACTCCACATCACTCAACTACTCACTCCACATCACTCAACTACTCACTCCACATCACTCAACTACTCACTCCACATCACTCAACTACTCACTCCACATCACTCTACCACTCACTCCACATCACTCTACATCACTCCACATCACTCTACCACTCAACCACTCACTCCACATCACTCCCAGCACACACAGCACACACAGCGCATGGCTCCAGTGCACTGCATGTCAAAGGCAGAGATACATACACACACACACACACAAACACACTTAAGCACACTTGTGAACATAAATACAAACGCACGCATACACATGCATAAACACACACACACACACACACGCTACACATTCCAACCAGTACACTGCATAAGAAAAGTATCTAAAGTATCTAAATACAAACACACAAAATCAAGCTCACACTGACTATTTGGCCATATAAATGTAACCAACACATTGTATGGTAATTATGTCAAACATATGGAACAACAAAATTCTGCACACAGCAGGACTTTCTTCATCTGAAGTCAAAAACTCGGAAAAGCCAACCATTTGGATCACTTTATTGTTAGCAAATGAATCATTAAACCGTACCATATTTGCCTGTGAGAAACAAAGAATAAAACAATCCACTTGCATTTTTGGAGCTGGTGGAAGAGCCAAGTGTAAAGAGAAAAATGAAAACACTAAAATAAACACATCTCTAACGCCTGAAGAACAAAAAGTACAAATATGTACACTAAAGCACGTGTGCACTAAACTATCTACTGTAAAACTGCTTATAACAGGGAGGACAATGACAACATTATTTAGCAAATGAGCAAATACAGAGATGGCGAAACGCCGTTTCCAATGTGTCGTTCTAGACGAGAGGAACACAAAGAGAGGTTGACATTCCTTGGTAGTGTCCACTGATAGCACGGTTGCCGTGGTGAGGTTGTGACCTCACAGTCAGAGGACAATGTAAGGCCATCCTAAGGTGTTTCTGTGGCCTGCCATATAAACTGAACTGAGGCATTATGTGTTTTATAGTGAAGGAAAGAGAAAGGGAAATGCATAGAAAGATAGATAGATGGATGGATGGAGAGAAGAAAATAACAAAGAGGACATGGAATATGGAAGAAGCCTTGAGGGTTGTGGTAATGTGAGAGAAAGGTAAAGAGAATGTAAGTAAGAGTGAAGCAGTGAGAGATTAAGAAAGAGAAAGAGAGAGAGAAAGAGAGAAAGAGGGAAAGAAAAAGAGAGAGAGAGAAAGAGAGAGAGAGAGAGAGAGAGAGAAAGTAATATGTATGAGGTAAAGTAAGCCAAAATCACATGAGGTGTAACCCCTGCAGTTAAGTTGCTAAATCCCCGAGGAGACGCAAACAAAATAAGAAAAAAATAGTTTTCTGGTCCCAGGAATATCACCCTTGTTTAATATTTTTTTTAAATGAGAGAAATTAAGCTTAAAACGGGTAAAGCTGACTTTTCCCCTGGTGGTCAGATAAAAAAAGGCCAATCCAAGCACAAAACCAAAGCACGATGGAGACAAACAACAGTAATCATCTACTGACATGTTATTGACGACTGTAAGAGAGTCTGTAAACAAAGAATATCGAGAGAGTATCCTTTCACGGTTGTTTTTGCCCAAAGCAGCATCCCTTGAGTACACAAAGAAGTGGATATCTCTTTGTCACTGGTATCTAGAAATGTCTTAGGAGCTCTCAGTGGATGACAAGCAAAGTGCAGCACTGTGAAGTGAACTAGGCCTATTCATTTGGTTTAGAAAGGAAATAAAATTAAAATAACCTCTAAAATAATTTTCTCTGGCAGGATGTACAACAAAAGCGATATCTATATAACTGTAAGTAAAGTTGATGCCGAAGCGAAAGCCAAATCCTACTTACGTGAATGGGACAAAAGATTAGCAAGGAGTGAAAATATTATTTACTTTCTTTTGATGTTTGTGTTATATGTTTGTGTTGTTGTGTTGTTGTGTTGTTTGTGTTTGTGGTGGCATGTACAGGTATACAGGTTCAGAGGTTGTGTTGCAGCCAGCGAATGAGGTTGTCCGTCATACGGTGGGCGATGGCGAAGTCCGCCGGCCACGTGGTGAACATGAGGGCGCCGTGGAAACCGGACGGGTAGTATTCGTGCGTGACGTTGACGCCGGCCTGCCTCAGGCGCATGGCGTACATTACGCCGTCGTCGCGCAGCACGTCGTACTCGCACGTCAGCACGTAGGCGCAGGGCAGGCCCCGCAGAGCAGCGTCCGGGACCAGCAGCGGTGACGCCCGCGGATCGCCCAAGCTCCGGAGCGGGCTGTCTGCTGACGCCGGGGTCGCCGTGGAGACCACCAGAGGTGCCGTGTAGTTGTAGCCTCCGCGGAAGCGCTCCGGCAGGAAGGCGCCCCAGTCCACAAACTTGAGCAGGGAGGCGGACTCGGGCCCGTTGTGCGCGTTGGCGAGCATGGCGCGGTACAGGGACTTGTCGCTGCTGAAGTACTCGCTCCAGAAACGCACCATGAGTGTGCGTGGCAGAATGGGCATGTGCTGATTCTGGCGGTAGGACGGCGTGTTGAGGTCCAGGGCCTGCACCGCTGGGTAGAGCAGAACTTGGGCTTTAAGCACCACCTGCTGCTCTGGGTCCTGCTGGAGCTGTGGGGGAGGGGGGGGGGGTGTATTGTTATTTTAGAACGTATTAGAATCAACATCTCTAACTCGAGCTCATGTCAGAACCATCATCTTAGAACCGTGTAAGAATCATCATCAAGGCTCCTCAAAGGTGTGTGTGTGTGTGTGTGTGTGTGTGTGTGTGTGTGTGTGTGTGTGTGCATGTATCTGTGTGTGTGTGTGTGTGTGTATGTGTGTGTGTGCCAGTGTTAATTTCGTTGACGAAAACTATGACGAAAAATATTCGTTAACGACCCTTTTCCCGTGACTAAAACGAGACTAAGACGTGACGATCTTTATAAATAAAAACTCTGACTAAATCTATTTTAACTTTCGTTGACGAGACGAGACGAAAATGTTGGTGGTTGACTAAGTCACAATTGTTTTTTTTTTTCTAAACTCATTGGTTGAATGTTGCCCGGTCCTGTATCTATCCCTCCTCCACATGCAAGTGACGCCCTAACAAACGTTATGATGGCTGAAGTTCAGGCACTCGGTACTGGAAGAAAAATAAGAATAGATATCTGGACAG
>NC_045160.1:20849290-20856790 GCF_900700415.2 Clupea harengus
GCAGAGAGCAGCAGAAGGATAATCAGTGTTAGCAGAGCACATATAATACAGAAAGCACTTACTCCACTGACACAACAACTGCATTGAGCTCTGTGACCATCTGACGAGCAAGAAGATCGTAGGGGCTCATTCCTAAGAGAGAGAGAGAGAGAGAGAGAGAGATACACACACGCATGAGCAGGTGCACACACACACATGCACGAATGGGTATATGCACACACTGACACACTCTCACTCACTCACATACACACACACGCACACAGACACACACACACACATATATATACACACATACACATATACACACACTGACACACTCTCACTCACTCACTCTCTCTCACACACACGTGCACAAAATGCACAGAAACAGAATGAGACAGCGAAATTCAAGATTGGGTAAGATGTTGACATCAACACAAAATATATGCACACGGCGTTGTGCCGGACTGTCTAGCCTGCAAGAATCACCCAATCCACCTCCTACGATGTCACAATGGACACTCAGAGGAAGTGTGGCAGCCTGACAAACCAGAAGGACACGGCTGCAACAGCACCAGCTGTTGTTATGTCAGACACAAAGCGGTCGGCTAGGGCTAAATTAATGAATTCAGAAGACAAGCAACGTTCTTCTCAGTAGAGACACATGCTGTGTGTACACGGTGTGCACCAAAAGCCTAATTTTAGTTATATGATGATGATATGATCATATTTAGTTATATGATGTTAAATTCCTCGTGCTATTGGCTGGAGACTTCCCAAAGCGGCCAAACCTCTCACTGTCACAAGCAACTACTCATACCCAACAACCTAGCCTAAGTATTATAACTTGTGCACTACAACCATTAACCACACTTAATACTTAACAACAACAAAGATACCTTTGTGAGCATTTCACTAGGGTTGTCAAGTGGGCACCATCCTTCATCAGTGTTTCTTTGCATTTGGCACCCAACACCTCCAGAAGGCTCAACAGTGGTGTTTGGTGTCCCAGACCCACCCCCCTCCATACTCACGATGAGTCAGGACACATACCAGAGACATCAACAGATAAAAAAGATTTATAGATATAGATTCTATATAGATTTTATATCTCGATGTCTGATCGATGCACTGCCTAATTGTCCAAACATCAAACTCATTATACTACAGCATGCCACAGGCTATCCGGGGTAAAGGGTGCAAGGGTTGGGGGAGGGGTAACCCCCTCTGGAGCACATAACAGGTTAGGGTAGAGGTAGGAGTTGGATACGGATATTAGATTAGAGTAAGGTCACCGACACATCTTACAACAATAAGCTTCTTCACTTAATACTGCTTAATTCACATGTCCCCAAGCACTTTGTGAGCACCTCAGCAATAACCACTGGCTTGCTTTTTCAGCAGCCTCCGACAAATCCTTTAAGGCTCCTTTGAGTGACAAAGAGATAGCCTATTTCCACCCCACATGATGGGTTTTTTAGTGCTGACAAGAGGATTGGCACCCCTGTTTGAAAGTATGGGCCCCTTTGGAAATAGCAAGATGGATCAAATGACCTCTGAAATTACCCTGAAAAGGTTTGCTGATGTTCTGTAGGGGGTTTGCTTTTTTCTTTCACTCAGAGGTGCAACTATGTTTAACCATACAGTACCCGAGGCCACTAAAAAAAAACAGAAGTGTTCTGGTTGATTTAGCCTCTAGCCCCTATCTCCACTGGTCTTGTGTGTGCTTGCCAACCTTGTTCCCTCGCTTCCGCTACCAGTTCTGCATACTTCAGCTCTTTCCTTTCAAAGGCTTTCTCACTTGCCTCTTCTCACATCAGTAACAACAATACACTTTGAAAATTGGAGCCATCTCCAGTCCTGTCCCTTGCCCCATTTGCCAAAAACTGGATAACCTCAAAAGATGCTTTGACTAACGCTGAAATCTTTTCAGAGACCTTAAGGTAACTGAATGTCTTCCACAACAGAGTGTGTGGCACAACTCCAGAGCCATTAGCGAGGGCCAAAAATACCACGCAGAGGTCTCTGCTTTCTGTAACTTCCTGCCTGAATTTGTTGCCAAATGATGTTACAACCTTCCAAACATCCAGAAAGTCTTGGGATTCCTGCTTTTGACTGATAGGTCAAACTTGGCCAACGGTCATGGCATTCTTCTCCTCTGGAATTAAAATACCTCCTGACCGATGCCACATCCTTGGAATTGTTACTTTTTTTTCCATACAATTACCATAAGTTTCCATAGACACGATAAGGTACCCCTTTCGGTCCAGGAGCCAAGGCCTCTTACCAAACCGTTTCCACCTATGATGTAATCAGGCCCATAGAGTTGTTATTTATTATACCATTACTAAATTACTAAATCAGTGACATGCCATCTAAAGGCCTGAAGCCTCATGCCTATTAAATTACCGCCATGCTGCTATGCTGGAGACAGGCACAGCCTATTGTATGATTTAGCTTGGCTGGTAGTTATTACATAATGAGAAATGCAAGACCCCAAAACATAACAGGATGCAAACTAAAATAACCCAAATTACATTATTGTTTGGTTATTAGATCACATTGTGGGTTTGCTGTAGTTGCATTTTATGTATTAAATGGCATTCAAATGAAGATAAACAATCAATCAGCCAACATTTGAATCAAACTGTGACTAATGCAAAGCAGCAATGTTTTTAAAACATTCTGTTCATAAGAATCTTCTGTATAGAAGTTATTATTATGGTTTGTGTAAGTTTGAGTAACACATTTTCAAAATAAGCACTAAATCAGACCATGTGATTTACATTTCTTAACTTCTTAACTTTGGTGCAAAGGTATTGTACAGGGCATACCTTCATTTCACTATCCTGCCAATGCTGCAGTGGTTGCCAGTTGTTGACAGATTTCTTCAGACAAGGCCAATAATGATCAGCAGAAACATGCTGCCTTGGGACATTTCATACAGGAACCCTCATCTGTCCAAGCCAATGTTTTGCCTGCCCAATGTTTACTCCAAAGGACCTTAGTGTGGACAATTCACCAATAAACACACAAACACAATCTCTCTCTCTCTCTCTCTCTCTCTCTCTCTCTCTCTCTCTCTCTCTCTCTCTCTTTGTGTGTGTGTGTGTGTGTGTGTGTGTCTCACATGTCCTACATCACTTGCCCAACTAGGAAATCGAAGACTCTAAGATTTGTGTCCTGGTCCCATACAATGAGCATTCAAGGCCTCTCCTAGGCCTCCTCTCCTCTCCTCTCCTCTCCTCTCCTCTCCTATCCTATCCTCCCCTCCCCTCTCCTCTCCTAGGCCTCCTCTCCTCTCCTCTCTCCTCCTCTCCTCTCCTCTCCTCTCCTCCCCTCCTCTCCTCCTCTCCTCTCCTCTGACCTCTGACCTCAGCACCATCTGTCTCACTCCCGTGTATAGACACTTAGGAGGGAGAACTACAAAAAAGAGACATCAAGGTTTGGAGTGAAGATGCCGTTTCTAAATGACAGGGATGCTTTGGCTACACAGATCGGTTCGTGTTCAAGGACATTGAAGGCCTCCCTGGCACTGTGTGCAGCTTCATCACATTTTGTGAGGACACTGTCATTCCTTAGAAGCATATTAATGTGCACCCTAATAAACACGACCCGGCTTACTAAACCCTTGCGAAATGTACTGAAGAGAAAAACAAAGGGCCTTCCTCAAGGGTAAAGAGGCAGGAAAAAAGAGTAGAGAGGGCAGCGCAGAAATGAAGAGGGCCAAGTTCCAATATAAAAACAAGCCAGAGGAAAATCAGCAGGAGTACTCTGAAGGCATGGGGTAAAATGATAGGCCATTACAAAACTGAAAACAAGCCAGTTAGCACTGCAGGCTATGAGAGCAATAAAAAACTAGCCGAAGCAATAAGGCCTTGTTATTTACGATCTGATATCCATGCCTTCACAGATTAACAGATTCAAGGGAATTATGCAAAGAGTCTGCCCCCCAGGTAAGTGTCGATATCAAGACAATATTTATGAAAAGCTCTGTGGAGCAGAGAAGGGTTCCAGAGTTATGGAAGGAGACCATTATTGCCCTGGTGTCTAAACAGCTCCTACAGAGCTAAATGACTTCAGAGCAGTGGCACTGACATCACTGGTCGTGAAGTCATTAGATAAGGCTGGTCAAAGGGGAATAGCTGGCAAGGGTCGGCGAGGCTCTGGATAATAACTTTCTGTATAATCACCTGGAAGGCTTTTATTTTTCTGCATTCAGTACTATCCAACCACAAGTTTAAGATAGGAAATGTCTTGCTCATTTTTAATCTAGATGTAAATGTTGTGGGCTGGATTATAGATGTTTTACCTTTAAGTTAATGGCTTTCTGTCAGAAAGGCACTTCTCCTCCATCGACTCTCCTAAGAGCCGTGTCCTGTCCCCTCTGTTGTGCTGTGTGTGTGTGAGTGTGTGTGTGTGTGTGTGTGTGTGTGTGTGTGTGTGTGTGTGTGTGTGCATGTATCTGTGTGTGTGTTTGTGTGTGTGTGTGTGTGTCAGTGTGTGTGTGTGTGTGTGTGTGTGTGTGTGTGTGTCTGTGTGTGTATGGAGCATGGTCTTTACATCTGAACAGGCACTTCCTGAAATTCGCTGATGACACAGTTATCGCCAGCCTGCTCCATAAAGACGCACCTGAGCATGGGCCAGTGGGTGATGAGCGGGTCAAATGGTGTGATGAAGCCTTCCTCCAATTAAATGCCACAAAGACTGAAGACCATGCCACTGGTTTTAGAAGAAATGCATCCCACCCACCATCTCAGAACTTCATTAAAGGAACTGGCATTGAATTTGTGAATTTGAAAATTTGAATTGATCTTGTTGTATAAATATCTTGAAAATGAAATTGATGCTAATACTGAGGCAGTCTGTAAGAAGGGACAGCAACCTTTGTACTTCCTGAGGAAGAGTATTTTTGCCTGGTATGGTAACTTGAACATCAGGGACAAAAATCACCTGGCCATATTGTAAAGGTGACTGGGATCTTTGGCTATCTTTGAGCAGCAGGTCCTCCACAAGGCTAGGTCTATACTGCACACAACAAAACCATTCACTGTGAGCTTGACACTCCTCCCTCTGGCCAGACATACTGAATACCTCGGTTCACGTGTAAGTAAGATCTCATTTTTTTCCCTTTGCAATAACTTTGCGAAATTTGAGTAACTTTAGTATTTTAGAGATTGGGTTAGGGTTAGGAAACTTTAGTATTTTAGGGACTGTGTTGTTGTACTGCATTTTGTATAACCTATCTAAGAGGAGACATTTGAGATACATTTCTGTACTTTTTGTGCTGTGTTGTTGTCTTTTATCCTGTGCACCTGACTGCAAGCCAAGTTTTCCATCTGGGATAATGACTGACTGATCTGAACACTAATTTGTAACAGAAATCAGTGACCCATGTGAAAATTACAGTGATAAGCTCTTTTACTACTGTAAGGATTATTACTAGAATAAGGGTTATTACATCGTGGGCTTAGTACTTGCGTGTATTTGCATTCCCTTATGTAAAAACTGCCCATTGCGTATTCATGTAACATAGTTTGGGTAGAATTACAATTTTGTAATAATAAAAAAAACACTACACTCAACTACCACTACATCAATGTTTAATGTGACGAATCTCAACCCTGGACTTTGAACCTTGCACACCTTTTCCCACCTTTTGTTCACTTGTGAGGGGCAGTGGCCTACACATGTAAACAAAGATGTCTACACCCTGTTAAGTGTGTGCTTCATGCAAGGAAAAGATTGTTAAGGGTGCAGTCATTAGTTTTCTTGTCAAAAAGAAATGAAAATGCATCTGGACTTGGTGATGGTGCTTTAACGGCATGATTAATAAACTTACAAAAAGCATTTTGCTCACTTTGTTTGTTTCAGACCCCTTCTTATGAATTTGTATATATGTCAAAATTGTCAATAAACACTTCAGAACACCCTAAACTAAGTATCAGCATACACAAGAGCTATTGTAAACTATTATGCTTATATATACAGTATGTACAGTATATATACGTATATATATACATATATATATGCCATGACTACAGGTCTTGATGCATTTCAATTTCTTTTCAAATCAAAAACCACAGTCTGCACCTTTAAAGTGTGTGTGTAAGCGACAGTGTGAGAGGGATTGACATTAAGGACCCACTGGAGCTGCCCAGGCACCATCCTCCTCCGTGGATGAAGACGACGGCTCTCCTCAGCTCTGTGCTGTCGTCCTGCTGAGCGGGCTGGTACAGCACCACCTCCACACCGTCAAAATGCTCCTCCGTGACCCGCACACGCTCGTCCGACACCGGCACCACGGCCTCGGCGAAGGTGATGAACATCATCACCCCCATGTAGTCCCTCAGCCCGAGCAGCTCACTGAAGTCTGCCTAGGGATGGAGAGAGAGAGAGAGAGAGTGGGAGAGAGAGAGACAGAGAGTGGGAGAGAGAGAGAGAGAGAGAGAATGAACGAGACGAGAGAGAGGGAGAGCGAGAGAGAGAGAGAGTGGGAGAGAGAGAGAGAGAGAGAGAGAATGAACGAGACGAGAGAGAGAGGGAGAGAGCGAGAGAGAGAGTGGGAGAGAGAGAGAGAGAATGAACGAGACGGGAGAGAAACAGAGGGGAAAAGAGACATGGGGGGGGGGGGTTAGGAGGATCAAAAGAGATGGTTGGAAAAGGAGAGAGTAAAAGACAGAATGGAAGAAAAAAGGGAGAAGGGGATTGATAGAAAAAAGGGTTGGGAGAGGGAGAGGAAATAGGACAGACAGAGAGGGGAGAAGGGAATTGTTAGAGAGAAATAGACAGTGAAATAGAATTAGAGTGACCGTCAAACAAGGTGAATTGGACTTGTAGAATGTTAAAGTGCAGTATTTCTACCACCACTGATCTGGTAGAATCCTTAAATATCCCGAATATTCTGATTACACAACTGCATACAGAAGGTCACATGATCAAATGTCTTCGAGACAGTCCAATGTTTTGGTCAGTCAAAGACACGCGCGCACACACACACACACACACCAAAGCCCAATCAAAGAGTAAGACTGCATTACATTCTTATCTACGTCTTGTGTGTCACAGTTAGGACTCATCATAAGCAGCATAAACCTCGATCTGTGCACCTGAGGTCTATGCAGACGGGACCGTGTAAGGCTACTCAGTCGGAGGTTACTACTGCGTGTGTATTCTGACACAGTCTTCCTTGGAGCAGCTTACAGTAAAAATGTTGAACATTAAACAAGATCTTTCAGATAGTTGAACTTCTCTGAGCATAGAAAGCATGCCATCATGTCTATTGTTCATTTGGAAATTAGTGGGGAGAGGTTACATTTGCTTGTAAAGGTTATTTCCTGTAGCTTAGTTTCGTGTCTCATTAAAGGCATACATGAATTAAGCGGTCGGAAGTAAAACCATAAATAACCAGTCAATTTAGGAAATAAGGTCTAAAAATAGACCAGGAGAGCGGGGGTACAATGGTCAGATTAGTATCTGACATAATCTGTTGTAACTGTCATTGTTGGATTACCCCCTAAA
>NC_045160.1:20861790-20929290 GCF_900700415.2 Clupea harengus
AAAAAAATCCAGAAGACTGCATTTTATAACATTTATGACTTAATTTGCATATGATGCAGAAAATAAGTATTTGAACCCCTAGCAAAACATGACTTAGTACTTGGTGGAATAACCCTTGTTGACAAGCACAGACGTCAGACTTTTCTTGTAGTTGGTCACCAGGTTTACACACATCTCAGGAGGGATTTTGGTCCACTCCTCTTTGCAGATTCTCTCCAAATCCTTAAGGGTTCGCGTTTTCAATGGGAGGGAATGAGGGAATGAGGTTCAAGCCCAATATTCCACGTTACATGGCCCCATCCATAGTCCCCTCGATGCAGTGGAGTTGTTCTGTACCCTTGGCAGAGAAACAGCCCCAAAGCATAATGTTTCCACCTCCATGCTTGACGGTGGGGATGGTGTTCTTGGGGTCATATTCAGCATTCTTCCCCCTCCAAACGCGGCAAGTCCAGTTGATGCCAAAGAGCTTGATTTTGGTCTCATCTGACCACATCCTGTCTCCCAATCCTCCTTAGAATCATTCAAGTGTTCATTGGCAAACTTCAGACGGCCCTGTACATGTGCTTCCTTGAGCAGGGGGACCTTGCGAGTGCTGCAGTACTTCAAACCATTAGTGTGTTGCCAATGGTTTTCTTGGTGACTGTGGTCCCAGCTGCCTTGAGATCATTCACAAGCTCCCCCTGTGTAGTTCTGGGGTTATTCTGCACCTTTCGGATGATCACCGATACCGCACGAGGGGATATCTTGCATGGAGTCCTAGACCTAGAGCGATTGACAGTTGTTTGGTGTTGCTTCCATTTACGAATAATTGCACCAATAGTTGTCTGCTTCTCACCAAGCTGCTTGCCGATGGTTTTGTAACCCATTCCAGCCTTGTGCAGGTCTACAATCTTATCTCTGACGTCCTTGGTCAACTCTTTGGTCTTGCCCATGGTGGTGAGGTTGAAGGTGTGAAGTATGCTTCTTTGGACAGGTTTCTTTTATACACGTCACCAGTTGAGATACGGTGTACCTTGTTAGGCCTAATGAGGACTAATCTGTGTGCTTCTTGGGCACATAACTGGTCATTGGGAGCCAGAATTCTTGCTGTTTGGTTGGGGGTTCAAATATTTATTTTCTGCATCAAATACAAATAAAGTCATGAATGTTATAAAATGCAGTTTTCTGGATTTGTTTGTTGATATTCTATTTCTCACTGTTAAAATACACCTACCATTACAATTATAGATCACACATTTATTTGCAAGTGGCCAAACTTGCGAAATCGGCAGGGGTTCAAATACTTATTTTCCCCACTGTATGTCTCTTTGTCTATTAAATCAAATACGCGGACAGAATCTGACTAATTAGCCCTGCTTGGCCCTTTACCAAATTGATTTCTCTCCAAATGTACTGACCCTTGCACTAGTACAGGGAGCTGGACAGCCACGACTCAGAAAGTCAGAATTGTCGATATGTAGGCTGCAGGAATACTGCAGAAAACTAAGGCAAATGATAAGAAAAAGAACGAAAATAGTAGGAAAATGGCAGAACATCTTGCATCTTGAGGGCATTACCTGTTTGTTTTTGGTTGATAACAATTGTGTCAAGGTTAAGATGCAGTCCGTGATTCTAATCTCATAAATTATTTTTTTGTCAAATTCAGCTAATTGCTCTTCATGGTCGGCTAGCTTTCCATTGAAAGTGTGCGCGATCAAAACAACTCTAGTGTTTATACACAGACCTGGCTCTGTAAATGGGAAACAAACATAGTGGCTTGGACTAAACCATAAACAATCCCATCCAATCAGCATCAGGTTACTTCAGGAGCACAGAAAGGAGGGGTGTCATTTAATTGGCTGTTATGCTCAAATATCAACAAGCTTTCGCCAAACCGGACTTTGCCTTTAAGACACGGGCCCCTTTTTGGCTTACAGAGACCAGAGGCACCATTTCAAACCTAGGGAGGATAATGGACAGAATCTCAAAGATTCCCCCACATCTCTATCAAATCAACTGAATGAACATGACTAAGATGATTGAGATGAAAACTCTTGCGACATAGTAACATGAGAGTTTAGAAGGCCCCAACATCGAACAAGTTGAGATGTCATCTTCCCTGTTGACAGCTAAAATGCAGATTGATGCTTGAGATGACCCATACGAGCAGAAATGACGCATCATTCAAGCAACAATACGATGATTAATGATGAACATATGTCAAGTGATTGCCCTTGCAGGCTCTGGATTGTGCAATAACGATTGTTATATAATGAACAGATGAGTATGTTTCAGTTTGTCTCAGCGAATCTTTCATGCAAGACTGACACTGATTGCAATCACATGAAAAACGATATCCAGATTCATCTTGAGCAAGCTGTTGCTTCTCACTCCTCCAACATTCAAGCAAAAAATACCACAGATTACAACTGACTGATGCTTATCTCCTAGTTACCATATCCTCTTTCGGAAAGGCCATCTCCAATACAGACATTATTCAATGTACTATTACACTGTCACATAAAAAAGAAAAGACACAAGCAAAGCATGCTCTTGTTTGTCCTCTTGGAATGAAAGACCCTCTACACTCTACAGCTGATTGACACTTTTTGAGGTTTTGTTTTTATGGGCAACTAGGTTTGGTGTCGATTTTCAAAATTAATTTTGATAGAACAGGATCACGTGAAGGGCAGATCAACATGCCTGTTGTTCCCAGTAGTTGGCCCGGCTCAATGCACTGTGTTGCTCTGAGGTCTGTGGGAAATGTGAGAAAAGCCTTCACAGTGGGACATTCACAACAATATAGCCAAACAACATCAGTTAGCATGCTAGTGAGCTTGTATTAGTGCCAACTTGGACTTGGTATTTGCGAGGTTTTTGCGTGACTTTTGCATTTAGGCACTTTGTTTGCAATTTTTTTTTGCGTTTAACATCTTACCGCTGCTTTAAGTGTTCCTTGTATTTTTGCTTTGTTAACTGTGTGTTTAGCAGATGTCTGGTTAACTTTAAAGCTCATTAGCCTCATTAACTCATTAGTTATAGATCTGGCACCGCTCTGATATTGGTCAGCCAAACTACTATAACTACTCTCAATATCACCACACACAGAACAACAGACCCCATGTTTGGGCGTTTCTGAAACCTGCCCAAGTTTTGGCCTGGAGGTTGCCATTGTTCACCCTTAACGAGTGTGTTTGGGGAGTTTAGAGTACCTTTCCAATAACCATGAGCCCATTTTTAAAGCAACAGGGTGTCAGGTTCAGCACAGTACATTTCCAGTGGATTTTATCTTTATTCTTTAAGTCTGTGGGAGCTTTCTGAGAGGGGTGCTGACAGAAAGAAAGAGAGATGATCCAAGTGGTGACAGACAAACTGCAAAGGAAAGCATTGTTACTTTCTAGAAAATTCCATCTTCAGTGTGGCCTCTCTTTCTTTCCATCTCTTTGATTTCTTCCGTGATCTCTCTCTCACATTTTCTCTTTATATTTTATCTATCTATCTATCTATCTATCTATCTGTCTGTCTGTCTGTCTGTCTGTCTATCTATCTATTTATTTAGTGCTATGCTTTCTATCACTTTCTCTTTCTATCTATCTCTCCGTCACTATCTCTTTCTATCTATCTATCTAGTATCTATCTCTTTAGTGCTATGCTGTCTCTCTCTCACTCTTTCTTTTTTTTGTATCTAGCTATTTAGTGCTATGCTGTCTCTCTTTCACTCTTTCTTTCTATCTATATTTCTCTTTAGTGCTATGCTGTCTCTCTCTCACTCTTTCTTTCTATCTATCTATCTCTGTAATGCTATGCTGTCTCTGTCTCTCTCTCCACTCTTTTCCTCTATTCCTCTCTCCTTCCCTCTGTCCTTGTGTTGCTCCATCTTTAAGAGGCAGACCTGTTGTGACCCAGTGGGATCTTCCCTCATTAATGCATCCACATGTTGACTTTGGCGTTTCCGGGCACCTGCTGTGTTTCTCGGTATCTCTGCTGCTGCGTGGCCCAAATTAACCCGTAATGAAAAACAGTGCAGTGCCGCTTGCCAACACACACACACACACACACACACACACACACACACACACACACACACACACACACACACACACACACTCAGATACACATACACACTCAAATACACACATACACACACACACACACAAACACACACTCAGATGCACATACACACACACACACACACACTCCCTCACTCACTCAGATACACACAGACACTCTCACATACACACACACACACACACACACACACACACACACACACACACACACACACACACACACACTCAGATACATACAGACACTTACACACTCACACACACACACACTCACTCTGATACACACAGACACTCACTCACACACACACAAACACACACACACACACAAGATTGACACATAATGCATGCATACTTCATGCTGAACATGACTGATTTTTGACTGAAGATTGACACATAATGCATGCATACTTGATTGAGGGCTGCTAGCTCCTCTAATGAAGAGGTGAACCATGGGAGTCTCGCAGCGGGCAGGAGCACTAATGCCAGAGTTCTTTGGTGGAATGTTAATCTGAATGGCTCAGTCCAAGTTGTGGCTACGAGACTGAAAAAGAGCCAAAAAACTTCACAATTTTTTCTTTTTCATTAACTGAGTCTGCTTCAGACTCTCTGAGCGATTCACAGAAGGATTAGGGATTAGGGCTTTTCACACGATAATTACAAAACTCCAAAACATTAGTGCACAAATTAGTTTGATTGACAGACACCCATCAGAAGGTAAACATTGTAAGGCCTCTATCAGCTTTGTTGCTATCTGCCATTGGCAGGCAGCAATTGGCATCACAGAATCTCCGTCAGCTTTAGAGTATTTGTTAAGTGGTGAAAAGATTTTTAAAAAAAAACAGCCTGTGCCCAAATAGGCTCAGGAATAATGTGCAATTCTTCCCATTCCAGAAACCAGGCAGAAACCCGGAAAAGTGTGTCAGATTGTGTGGGCAACAGTTTAATTTGGATACATTTAAAAATGTTCATGGGTAATGCAATCATACTGTACTGTATCCTTTAACTATAGGGCACAATCTATTTTTATTTTGTAAAAGATTTGATCATAACCGGAAGAAGGAATTCAAAAACATAAACAGAATTTGACAGTTTTAAATGCCATTTCTGATCTCTGTGCAGTGCAGTAATTATTGGACACCATGTGTTTAATAGAACTTATTTATTCAACTGTCCATCTTTTGCAGGCCTATACTGAAGGTGCTTCAGCTTTTTTTCACTCGGACAGGGGCTGCTTCTCCCCTCAAACTCTCAAACTCAAACCTGCCTATAGTCCAAACAAATAGACGTTTACTGCTTAAATTGTTTCACATTTCACTTTAATATCCAGACTTCTGATTAGCGGTAATTCTCATATTAACTGAAAATGAAACAATCTAAAATGAAAACGAAGGCATATTTACAGCTACTACTATAACTATAGCCTACCTGCATTTTTGTAGTTCCCTATCACAGTTGACTGCGATATAATAGATGGGACATGACGTTAGTCACGGTTCCAATCGAAGCATTTATTCATTCACGCCTGAAAGGCTGCGGTTCGTCCATGCTCTTTCCTGAGCCCGCCCCCTCAGGAGCCTATAAATTGGGGAGCACGGATCGAATCATCCTCTTTAAAAACTTCGACCCGAAGTACTACAATCTGAGTGACCTTCATTTCTACGCTCGTTAAGTTTTGAATTTTGTGTGCTTTACGCTCAATTGAGAGTTGGTGAGTTATTCGGGTATTTTACCCTCACTAGCTCCGAGTGCTACAAGATTCGACTTACTGTTAAGAAAGTAGAGTCGCTATCCTAGCTGGTTAGCTGGCTAAGTTTCTGAGTAGCCTGCTAGCTTTTTGCTACTCAACATTCAGTTGTGTGATAGTGTGCTTGTAAAACCAACTTTCTTTCTAATTTCAGAATATGTCCAGGCAGGCATACCCCGACTGTGGGCACGCCAGGGACAAGGGCGACCGCCACCGCCGCTGTGTGGCCTGCCTCGGCCGCACCTGCTAGCCTCTTCCCGTCGCCGGGGTCCACGAGGCGGTGGAGCTACCTCCAGGCTGTGAGGACCAGCCTGTGCCGGAGCTGGACTTCGGCCTGGACAACGAGAGTCTGCTTGACTTCTCGGACGAGGAGGACATGCAGCTCAGTTTGGATGTTAGGCCGCGGGCAACCTCTCCCCCGGCCACATCCAGGACACTGGGCCAGCAGCTACATGAGGTGGCACTGAGGGCACCCTCCCCCTCCCAGCGTGCAGGCCTCGCTGCTGGACGGGGAATTTTATGCTGGCCCAGCCGTGGCAGCCCCCAGTCCCCTGCCCTTCTTTGCGGAGGTGCATGGGGAGCTCAAGGCCACGTGGGCAACCCCCTACTCGGGCCGTGCCCCGGTGCCTGGGTTTGCCTCTTACCTGCACCTCGACCAGGCTAAGGAGAGCGGTTACCTCTCCTTTCCGCCGGTAGAGGACGCGGTGGCGGGCTACCTCTCGCCTGCCTCCCCCACGATGCGCCTCGGCCAGAGACCCCTCCTGCCCACGCGAGTGGCCAGGCACCAGGCGGCTCTGGCCGAAAAGGCATACCTAGCAGCTGGGCAGGCTGCGTGTTCTACAAACACGGCATCGCTCCTACAAAAACGTTCACACGCATGATACTGCCAAAAGACACCAGTTAGTGTGTTGGCAAGCTTCTATCAGTGTCAGCTGGGCTGTTGGTGGTGTTTGCAAGGTTTTTGCATGCCTTTTAGGTAGTTTAATAGCCTGACGATGTCATACTCATAATTCTAGTCAGAATATGAGTCTGATACTGCTCCATTGGGCTGAGATTATGGGGCGTGTTTCAACCGAACCAGGAAAGAAAATGCCTCTTCGCTCAATTGGATATGCCTACAACCAATCAGAGCAACGTAGTATGACCATAACGTAGACCATCGGGGCCAGCTGATAAATTAAACTTGTACCGGATCCCATAGGAAGGACGGCAAAAACATCTTTTCGATCGACAAATGCCTTGATCGCGTTTCTCTGTTCCTCTTTCAAATTTAATGCGCTGTAGATGTCTTCTAAAACAGACTCTGATCTACACATTTCAGCTCTCCAACGGCAGCCATGTTTGTTGAAAACGAAATTCAACCCAAGCTTTGGTGACGTGGTTCCTTATCGCAGTTCACTGCGATATAACACAATGGTACATGACGTAATGTCATGGCTACAAATCGAAGCATTTATCTATTCACGCCTGAAAGGCCGCGAGATCTGTCAGCCCGCGCTGCCCAGATCTGCCTCTTTTGAAACTTCGCAAGACGGAGTGAACATCTCTGAGTATATCTCAAACGCTTACCACAGTCAAAAGAGTTTTGTGTGCTTTCGCTCTCTACGGGTTGGTGAGTTATCGGGTTCCTTAACCCTCACTAGCTCAGGGCGCTACGAAATTCATTGGCTTAATTTCATTTTTGAAAGTAGTTGCTGCTATCCTTGCTGCTTGGCTGGCTAAGTCCCTGACTAGCCTGCTAGCTTGCTAACAACGTGTTCGTTGCAGATAGTGTGCTTGTGTTTTAACATTCTTCTCTACTTTCAGATTGATAAAAGATGGCCAGACACTACCCCGACTGCGGTCACGTCCGTCCCAAGGGCGACCGCCACCGTCGGTGCGTGACCTGCCTAGGCAGGGACCACGCGGAGGGCGCCTTCTCAGGCGAAGCCCCTGTCTGTCCCATCTGTGCTAGCCTCCCGCTAGCTAAGGCTGCCAGGCGCCTTGCGTTCTGGAAGCGCAAGGACGCCGAGGAGACTGCACTAGTTCCATCCGGGGCTGGCGCCCCCGTAAGAATGAGTGCGTCTTCAGCCTTAGACTTGGTGAGCGTGAGCAATCGCCTTGCGGCGGCAGCTCCGCACCCGGGTCTCTCCCCGTCTCCGCCGCCTGTCAGCCCTGGGGCTGCGGGTAGCGAGGCGGAGGAGCTTCAACCAAGCGGTGTCCAGGCAATCCCCCACGATGCGCTCGAGCTGGACATCAACCTGGATGATGATAGTCTGCTAGACTTCTCCGATTGGCACAGCTCAATCGCGGAAGCAATGCAGACGAGCCATGACGTCAGGTTGCGGGTGGAGACACCTCCTACCTCGTCTCGGCTCCTGGGCCAGCAGCTCCACGAGGTTGCGCTGAGAGCAGCCAGCTGCCTCGGGCTCCCTCTCCCTCCCCCTCCCAGTGTGCGGTCCTCGCTGCTGGACGGGGAGTTCTATGCTGGCCCCGCCACGTCAGTTCCCTCCAGCATCCCCTTCTTTGAGGAGGTGCACGAGGAACTGCAGGCGACATGGGCGATACCCTACTCGGGCCGAGCCCCGGTGCCGGGGTTCGCGCCCTACATGCAGCTCCACATGGCTAAGGAGAGGGGCTACCTCTCTTTTCCTCAGGTGGAGGATGCAGTAGCGGGCTACCTCTCGCCCGCATCCCCCACGATGCGTCTCGGCCAGAAGCCTCTCCTGCCCACGCGGGTGAGCAGACACCAGGCTCAACTGGCAGAGAAGTCCTACTTGGCTGCAGGGCAGGCTGCCTGCACGACCAATACGGCTGCATTGCTACAGCGCTACCAGGCAAAGCTCCTGACTGAGCTTGCCTTGTCGCTGGGGGAAGATCACCCGTCTGTGGCAGAACTCCGTTGCGCGATGGATCTGTCGCTCAGACTAACTCGGTGCACGGCACAGGCACTGGGAAGGGTGATGGGTGCCGCGGTGGCTACCCAGAGGTCTCTGTGGCTATCACTGGCTAAGCTGTCAGACAGAGAAAAAGCACCACTCCTCGACGCCCCGGTCTCTGTCCAGGGTGCCTTCGGGGAAGCAGTGGTCACAATGGCTGCCAAGTTCGAAGAACAGCAGAAGAGCAGAGAGGTATTCCAGGCTTGGATGCCTCGCTCTAGTGGCGCGGGTGAGACGTCCTCCTCAGGACACACCACACCCGCACCGGGCCGGAAGAGAAGCGGGTTCCGCTCGCCAGCGCCTCCAGCAAAGGTATCCACCGGGCGAGGCTGGCAGAGACATCCCTTCCGCCCTCCAGCGCAGCCTGCAGCACAACAACCAGCTGCGCGCCCTGCCCAGGGCGCAGCCCAGGCTCCGCGGCAGCACTCCGCTCGCCGCGGGCGAGGCAGAGGGAGACCTCAGGCTCCCTGACCGTGACAGGCAGCCACTCGTCACACAGGGGGGAGCGGTGGAGCCCACACCGCCTCCAAAGAAATCAGCCCGTCGCTCACATGCGGAAATCATGTCCAGCACGGTAAGCAGGTTTTCACAAGCACCACAATCATATGTCCTAACTCCTGTCCCAGATGGCGCAGTGCCCAGGCATGCTTGTGCAACTCCCCCCGCGATGCACACAGTGCAATCGCGCCCCCAAATTTTTTTCGAAAACATGAGGGGGCAGCCCCAGATCTCGTCCCCCTCCCTAGGCGGAGTGGGTGTAGATCTAGGCTTAGACTCATTGACCATGAGCGGGTTAGTCCCCGACAAATTCAACTCAGAGCACAACCTCCATGGTTGTGCAGAAAGTTGGCGCGCATGCGCAGTGTCACCATGGGTGCTAAAGACGGTCTCAAGGGGTTACGTTCTGCAATTCGCCCGTTCCCCTCCGCCTTTCAGCAGAGTAATACAGTCTGTGATACAGCGAGAACAGTCTCACTTCCTACGGGAAGAGATTGTCTCCCTGCTCAGAAAAAAGGCCATAAGCAGAGTTCCTTTCAAAGAAAGGAATGCAGGCTTCTACAGCCATTACTTCCTCGTACCCAAAAGAGACGGGAATTATCGGCCTATATTAGATCTACGTGTGTTAAACAAAGCACTCATGCCGCTACGGTTCAGAATGTTGACCCCACGCAGGCTTGTGCAGTTTATAAGGCCAAACGATTGGTTAATCACGATAGACTTAAAAGACGCTTATTTCCACATTCCGATCCACCACAGACATCGGAAATATCTGAGGTTTGCGTTCGGAGGAATAGCGTACCAATTCAACGCACTCCCATTCGGCCTGTCCCTAGCGCCGAGGGTATTCACAAAGTGCGTAGAGGCAGCTATCGCCCCATTACGTCTACGCGGCTTACGCGTGTACAACTATTTGGACGACTGGTTAATTGCTTCCCATTCAAAAGCTGCAGCAGTGCAGGATGGCCATCTAGTGGTGGCACACCTGTATCGACTGGGTTTTGTTGTAAACAGAGAGAAAAGCGTTCTCTGCCCCAGGCAAGTTACGCATTTTCTGGGTATGATCTTAGACTCCACCTCCATGGAGGTCAGGCTGTCTCAAGAACGGATAAGTGCCATCAAAGCATGCGTGCGCCAGTTCCGACGGGGACAGTCAGTCTCGTCGCTGCGCTGCCAACGCCTGTTAGGAATGATGGCGTCGGCCGCTATAGCGCTCCCGTTAGGGATGTTGCGTATGCGGCCATTCCAAATATGGTACCTGTCTATGAAGCTCAACGCAGTCACAGACAGGCATCGCAGAGTAGTGGTGTCCTCCAGATGCAGGAAAGCCCTGGCGATCTGGAAAACCCCCTGGTTTCTCGCCGCGTCAGGCACTATGGGCATAGTGTCGCGTCGCGTGGTGGTGACCACAGACGCTTCCACCAAAGGCTGGGGAGCGGTCTGCGAAGGGAGAGGCGTGAACGGTCTCTGGTCTGTGACAGAAGCCGCGTCTCACATAAATGTGTTAGAGCTGCGAACAGTAGTCCTAGCTCTACAACACTTTCTGCCCAGGCTGAGTGGTCAGCATGTACTAGTGAGGACGGACAACACTGCGACCTTGGCGTATATAAATCGCCAGGGCGGAGTGCGCTCCCCGTCATTACACCATTGGGCGACTCGCCTGCTCCTGTGGGCAGCGAGGCACGTCCTGTCCCTCAGGGCAGTTCATATACCAGGCCACCTCAACTACGGTGCAGACCTGTTATCGAGGGGCGATCCTCGAGCAGCAGACTGGTGCCTTCACCCACAAGTGATAGGTCAGATCTGGGTGCGTTTTTTCAAGGCGCAGGTGGACCTGTTCGCGAACATACAGAACACCTGCTGCCCGCTCTGGTTCTCGCTAGGGGGCGACGATCCCCCACTAGGCATAGACGCGCTGGGCCACCAGTGGCCAGCCCTACCCCTATATGCTTTTCCCCCGATCCCGCTCCTCCAGCAGGTGCTGTGTAGGATTGCGGGCGAGGGCAGGGAATTGATATTGATAGCCCCCCACTGGCCCAACCAGCCGTGGGTGGCAGATCTGGTCAATATGTCAGTGCAGCAGCCTTGGGAGCTGCCTCTACGGAGAGACCTCCTAACGCAGGCGCACAGGACGGTGTGGCACCCCCATCCGGAGTGGTGGCGTCTCAAAGCCTGGCACCTGAAAGGTGCAGGCTCATAGCGTCAGGCTTGTCGGACGCGGTGGTGGCTACAATACAGAGTGCCCGAGCTGTATCAACACGGGCTCTGTATACGCTGAAGTGGCGCAGTTTTGAGCAGTGGTGTGCTGCGCGTCAGCACGACCCCGTTAACTGCGTGCTGGGCGTTATTCTCGAATTCCTACAGCAGTTGTTTGATGAGGGGAAGGCGGCTTCTACTCTCAAAGTGTACATGGCTGCCATTTCAGCCTGTCACGCAGGCATTAATGGCAGTTCTCCTGGCAGTCACCCGCTAGCGTCACGCTTTATGGCGGGGGTGAGACGGCTCAGGGTGCCAGAGAGACACCTCATACCCTCTTGGGATCTGCTAGTGGTGTTACGTGCTCTCACAGGGCCTCCGTTCGAGCCCCTGGAGACAGTGGACATAAAGTTTGTCTCTTTAAAGACCGCGCTGCTGCTGGCGTTAACGTCAGCAAAACGCGTTGGTGACATGCAAGCCCTGTCAGTCAGTCCATCGTGCCTTCAGTTCTCGATCGCTGGGGACAGAGTGGTTATGCGACCTAATGCTGCTTACACACCTAAAGTGGTGGTAACCCCATTCCGCAATCAGGTGATTGAATTAGCAGTTTTCTCGCCTCCTCCTTTTGCGTCAGCAGAGGAGGAACGTTTGAATAAACTCTGTCCAGTGCGCGCTCTCCGCTGTTACGCAGAGCGCACTAGAGCTTTCAGACAGTCAGATCAGCTATTCGTGTGCTTCGGTGCACGCGCAAAAGGCAGACCTCTATCAAAACCGAGCCTCTCCCGTTGGATAGTAGAGGCTATCGTGTTGTCTTATAAGAGCTTGTCTTTAGATCCCCCGGAGAAGTTGCATGCGCACTCTACGCGGGGGGGTCTCGTCTTCCTGGGCCTTACTAAAGGGCGTCTCAGTGGAAGATATTTGCAAAGCTGCAAGCTGGAGTTCTCGCCACACTTTCATTAGATTCTATATGTTAGATGTGGCTGAACCTAGTTTTCTTCATAGCGTTCTGTGGGCAAGCAATCTCTGAATCCCTTGGCCTGAGAACGATAGATATGATAAGTGTGTTCATTAGTGTCTACATGTTATGTCGCACATGAAACATCCCAGGGTTTTCTTACGGGCGCAGGATCACGGATCCCTGTCGCCTATGATAAAGGTGACCCTGTTAAATTCTTGGTGTTCTGCAGGCGAGCGATCTCTGAATCCCCTGACCTGAGAACGATGTATATGATAAGTGTGTTCATCGGTGTCTACATGTTTGTTGCACATGAAACACTCCAGGGTGGTTTCCTACAGGCGCAGGATCGCGATCCTTGCCGCCTATGACAAAGGTTGCCCTGTTAATATGTTCACCGCCAGCGGCCGTATGAACCTCTATGAGGGCAAAGGCTTCAGTAGAGGTGGTGTGTGTAATTGGCTGCCACTGTATTATCACGCGGGAATGTATAGGGTCCCATTGTGTTATATCGCAGTGAACTGCGATAAGGAACGTCTCGGTTACTTACGTAACCTCGGTTCCTTAAGCAGGAACCAGATATAACAAGGTTGGCGTGTACAGTGTTACCTTGGATTGATTGTCTTGCTCAGTTTCTTTCCAAGGCAGATCTGGGCGCGCGTAATGGTATTATAGTACTCCTGGCAGGCGGGGCCAGGAGCGCGCGCTGACAGATCTCGCGGCCTTTCAGGCGTGAATAGATAAATGCTTCGATTTGTAGCCATGACATTACGTCATGTACCATTGTGTTATATCTGGTTCCTGCTTAAGGAACCGAGGTTACGTAAGTAACCGAGACGTTAATTACGTTACTGTTGATCATCTGTCCATCATCGTATAAAGCCCGCCCTGACAATTTGATTGGTCTGGTAAAGTTTTTGGTCGGGCATATTTTCTCCCCAACGGAGCAATGCCAGACCGAACTTCCCGACCTAAAATGTTGTGGGCGGGGCTAATTTCGTCTGGCATCCAGGCTAGGTAGTTAGTCTTACTAGTTTTGTAACAGAACTCCGTTATGCTACTTTAAGTTTAACTAAACTTAAACTAAAATCATCTGGTACTTCATCAGTTTTTCTGATGTCCACCATTACTGTAGGTGGCGCTCTACATTCCGATGTTGGACATTGTTAGAGTAGCATCCCTTGAAACCGGTGGGCGTGGCTAAATCGCTGCTGGCGAATGGTCATCTGTGTTTAAATCAACTCAATTTTAATTCAACGTATTTCTTTATCAAGTGCCATGAGATGTAGGCAGTCTCAAAGGCACTTCACTGGTAAACCAACACCTAACACTCCAACAGTGTGATTACATTCCACACTCCACAGCAGCAATATGGAAATCAGCCTTTTAACAGGGGCAGATGTTTGGAGTGGGGTAGGACGAGGTGGAGAGGAGGAGGGTGGGTTGTGGAGGGGAGGGGAGGAAAGCATATGGCCTCTATGTCACATTAAGCTCCATCCACCGAAGGCTTAAGATAATAAGATGCATAAGATAATGCCCTGCATATTCATTAGGCTACATTCACAGCATGACAGGGAACTTGAAGGTTGTTAGGGGCTGAAAACACATTCATCTTCAAACGAGCTGAGCTGAGAAGGGTAAAGCAAAAACAAGCCTGGGGTTATATGAGATTAATTAGATGTTCCAGTGGGGTTCTTGAGCCAAGGTGACCAGAGAAGAATGACCTACTTGTTTACCTAGTAACAAAATGGCTTTCCATGTGAGGCTGTGTCGGGGTGTGTGGGGGATGCCTAGCGTTATTAATCCCATGATAATGTCAACCACCTGACTATAAAAGGTCAAGACTACTGCGTGAACTCTGTCACATGGACTGAGAAACGAGCTTGCAGGTTGTTGTTTTTTTCCCACATTGTAATCCTGTGGTCGAGTGGAATCAGCTCTTCCTCGAACTGTTTTGACACCTGAGCCTACACACAAATGCTCGGGGGAATGGGCGGTGTTAGCACACTGATACACAGGCACCAGCGAGATTACCGGGAGGATGCAGAACATGACTCGATTACCAGCTGGAGTGCATCAGAAGGCCGAGATATGGGAGCTGGGTCTCCTCTCACGTGGTTTACGTCTACAGTGAACTGTGAAATTCAAGCTCCGGGCGTATATAATATACGAGAGCTGTCTTTATTACCATATTTAATTTTCAGGTTTATTGCGATGTTTGAATTTATGGACTTGATATGCTTTCTTCATCAGCAAGGGAGCAGGGAGAGCAGCCTATTTCAATAAAACGACAGCTTTTCTTGAAGGTGTTTTAGTTATAGTCTCTGTACAGAGATCTGACACATGTCTTTCACAAAACACTGAAGATCTGGGCAGCTGTTCAGTATGGCCTATAATTGTTCCAAATAGTATTAAATGGTTGTCTGCATCAAATGTGACCGACAGAGCTGCGTAGTTCAACTGTGGATTCTGATTCAGGTTCTGATAATGGTGACCATCAGAGGTGCGCAGTTCAACTGTGGACTCATTCTCAGATTCTGATAATGGTGGAGTCTGAATTTCTGACAGGGAGGTTTGGTCATAACCTGCAGTATACTGTATGTCTGAAACTTTTGTAACTAGGTGTGGCTCAATAATCTTTTCAGAAATGAGAAATTATGAACGGACACTCACATGATACACGTCTACTACTTTTATTCCCAATTACAGATCAGGAATATATCTCACAGTAAAAGCCAGCAGCCATGAGCATGGTCAAGAGAAAAACCAACAAGTAGAAATACTCCAACCACAGTATCCATTTGTGCGTTACAGTTATTTATTAGTTCAACAGATCTTTATTGTCTCTGGAAGGCAATTTCATTCAAGGCCTGCACAGATAAATAGACTAATAAAAAACTCTCGGAGACATAAAAGCGCGAAAACCTGTAATTTTAAGAGATGTGAAGGGCAACCAGTCACTACTGAATTGCGTCTATCATCATATAAGCATTTGCTACAGTAATTATTACAGTTTCACTGTCATAAAGGTAACATCCAGAGATTGTATTACCTTCCGGAAGAGCCAGACCTCTGTTTCATCACCAGGGGGCGATACCACCCAGTTAGCTGGTACTGAGCAAATGGTACATGTATCCTTTTACAAAGATTTACCCAAAATTGTAGTCTTTGATTATAATCCATTACACTTTTTGTCAAATTCAGCGAAATTCTCCTCACGTCCCTGGTTATCCAGTGTGTGCACTCAGAACAACACTGATGTTTATGCACAGTCATGGCTCTGGACATGGGAAACACATTGAGACGCTGCTAGACACTAGCATAGCCAATCAACAACAAGAAGGGATGCTCGTTGCTTCAGGAGCACTAAAGGGAGGGGGTATTTGATTGGCTGTTGAGTTCATCAACAATCATCAAAGACTACACCATCAAAGCATTAAAGACTACGCCTCTAACAAGGTTCGCCTTCAAGTTTTGCCTAATTCTCCTGCATCTGAAGTACAAAGGCAACACAGCTGCAGAGAACAGCAACAACAAGCTCATCACTTTAAACATTTCCCAGGCATGTGTAATGCAAGTTGTCCAAAAGGAATTCTGCGAGATTATGTTCTAGTTGAGTTAAAAACGAATTGAAAACAAAGGCAAATCTATCACACATCTATGGATGTCATGACTGTTTTGTTTTATTGTGATGTTCCCTGAAGAGCATATGTAAAAGCTCTCCACCGATGAGAGCCCCTTACTCGCCATGCAAAGTCAGAGTCCATTATATTTAGCCTTTTATTTCATGTTGACCAGAGAAAACTATTTGGGCCCTTTTTAAAAGCCAATGCCCTACCCACGCATTCATTACATAACTCAAGTTGCACAACACACACACACACTCTCTCTCTCACACACACACACACACACACACTCACACACACCCACACACACCTGCCAACACACACACTTGCACACAGAAAACATGCACGCTCACAAGCACGCACACATACTCACAAAAGCACTCACAAACACACAAACACTCTGTCTCTCTCACCCTCTCTCTCTCGCTCTCTCTCTCTCTCTCTCTCTTTCACACACGCACACACACACAAACAGAGAGTACCTGTGCAAATAAAAACAAGTTGCACAACACACACACACACACACTCTCTCTCTCACACACACACACACTCACACACACCCACACACACCTGCCAACACACACACATGCACACAGAAAACATGCACGCTCACAAGCACGCACACATACTCACAAAAGCACTCACATACACACAAACACACACTCTCTGTCTCTCTCGCCCTCTCTCTCTCTCTCTCTTTCTCTCACACACACACACACACACACACACACACACACACACACACACAAACAGAGAGTACCTGTGCAAATACACACAAGTTGCACAACACACACACACACACACACACTCTCTCTCTCATACACACACACACTCACACACACCCACACACACCTGCCAACACACACACATGCACACAGAAAACATGCACGCTCACAAGCACGCACACATACTCACAAAAGCACTCACATACACACAAACACACACTCTCTGTCTCTCTCGCCCTCTCTCTCTCTTTCTCTCTCTCTCACACACACATACACACACACACACACACACACACACACACACACAAACAGAGAGTACCTGTGCAAATACAAACAAAAGAAAACTAAATGCTTAACTTCCTTTGACATCCTCAGTCTTCACTTTCTGTTGTTGTCAAGAAATCTTCCCTTATAATGTAATGTCCTAGGGTTACTTCAGTTTTGAAACTGTAGTGCCATCTACAGATCAGTATTTGATACTGCATCCCTATGTTGTAGACAGGTGACTGCATCTCTATGTTGTAGAAGATTAAATGTCTATGAGCATCAGTGTCATGATTGGATAACAGTACTTGGTTCACAAGGAATTTGTGTGGCTTCAAGAAGATTTCGACAGTTTGATAAATGTGTGTACTGTCTTGCATCCCAAACTGTCTTCTTCAGGTGATTTTCTACATCCCTTCATTGTAATATTCTTCAACAACCACTTGGTGGCTGTGACAGGAATAGCATTCACTGGAAATAAGCAATATACTTTGGAAATGAGAAATACAAACCATATGCAATGACACAATCTCTTTTCATTCTAGTTCCACTGATATATACATTGATATAGTTATTTACTTTTGAGACATAAACTAAAAACATTACAGCAAATTACAGGCTTTTGGAAGAAGTACATTATGTGGTGGAGTTTGTATGATTTTTATTTTGAAAATTTTGAGGATGATTTGAAAAAAAAAACACCAAAGCAACTGATCGGAAACGTGACATAACCTGGTTGTAATCATGATATGGCAGATGACATGTCCTATCATTGGTTTTAGAGTATTCAATCGTGTCATCTCACTGTTATTGGTAAGGTCAGGTCTCATCATCATAAATCCCATAACAGGTATAATCTGTCTTAGCATCTTAAAACTAATAATATCATACTCTATTTATATAATAAAAACTGTCAAGTTGATGATGTGCCATGTCACTGCTGGTTTATTGGAAATAATCAGTCAATAGAAACTGCTAAATACATAGCATCCTCCACAATATATATCTGACATGTAAATCTTATGGCGTAGAGTTCAAGAGTCAACAAGAAAATGGCCAAGACTTTTCCTTTCCAATCACAGGCTTAGATAACCACACATGGGCTGGTCAATCATAGTCTTTCAGGGGAACTTTCAGAGAACTATGTTCTATGTTCTATGTTACTCTCAGGCTCTAACTGGCAATCTGGCAAATCTGATAAATGCTGGCCCACCTAGTGTGCTGCAAAGGCACTAGCAATGTGGGGTTAAAAAATTGTGGGGAAGAAATGTATCTGCCGGTTGTGGCCCACTTGATGTTGGAACAGCCCATCTGACTGGGGTTCACACAACACCAAATAGGCTACATACTGTAAGGCAGGTGCAGGAAGTGCTACCGTCATCACCTCCCCCGCCCTTCAAGTGGATCCATCCATCCATGTAATGTCAGAGGTCAGGTGGGAAATAATCAAATCAAAACAGAAAGAAGCTATTATGAAGATTGTGATCAAAAATACAAATGGATAAAGGTCCCACAAAGAGAAAAGGTGAGAGAGTAAAAGAAAACAAGTCTAGAGGCTGATGCTGATGCCAAATGAAGAGGAGGAGGGAAGAGTCTGGGCACAGGCCAGTGAGCAGGAGGAGGAGGAGACTGTTGCCGAGGATGAGCATCATGACAACCTGGCAGGCTGATGCTGATGCCAAATGAAGAGGACGAGGAGGATGACAACCTGGCAGGTGATACTGCATGTAGTGGCAGTGTGTTAACAGAGCTAGCTGAGCTAGGCCAGACGGGAGACGGGGATGGCTGCCAACTTCATACCTGTTGCTTATCTGATATGAAGGTATAGCCTGATATTGCAGTGCATATGTTGGGGAAAATGTGGCTCGCCAAATGAAAATGGCCAGGGCTGAATCTTGTTCTCAAGCCAACCCTGGTTACTCCTCCACAGTGAACCTACAAAACTTCAGTGTTGACAGAAAGGCCATTAATAGCAAGAAATAAAGAAAAGATAAGAGAAAAACAGAGCTGATTGCCTCAATGCCGTTTGCAATAACTCAAACCACTGCCATATACTGATACAGGAGAGGGCAGTGTTTCCTCAGAATATCTTCAGAAATAATTTCCACTGTAGGACGCAAGATAGCTGGAGGAGGTCAGCAACATCTGGGACGTCATCTCCTCATACACTGCAAGAATGACAGATATTAAAGAATTTTCTCACTGCTCAAAAGCGTCATAAAATGGGCAACACCAGCAGGAGGCGCTAATCCTTTTATTGTATTGGGATTTCATTAATTACCAACATGTTGTGTCTTCAGACTACATATAACAAGTGGGAAAATACAATATGTATTATCTGTAAAAAGATGTAAGCTCACGGAATTTAGTGTAGAAAATGAGAACTGTGAAGAAGATTTGTGATGTCTGAGGTGTTTTAAGTTCCATTCAGTCATTGGTGAGACCTCCTGCCTAACATTGTAAGTGATCCCTCGCCCCCCAAAAAACAGAACTTAGATCAGAGGTCACAGTACAGCAGCAGCCAGCCAGAAAGGTGTAACTCCCAACAACCTCACGGGTGACAACACTCACCTCTGACCTTTCCTGCCGGTCAGGAGGCCAGGGGTCAACAGGTCATGTTGCGGCAACACACAATGGCTATGCCAGTTGAGTGGAGGCCACACAGCCATCTCATTGCTTTCTCTGAGGTGGAGGTGCTGTTGTCCTATGGGCTTGTACTCCCATTAATGCCAGGAATCTTTGCTCAGTATCTTAAGGCGCTGACCGCTTCTCTGTTAGAGGCGAACAAAGGAAAATGATCATGTAAGCTTCTGCCCCCGGCCAGGAAAAGATTTGTAAGGCACGGCAGAGGAAGTGGGGAGGAGTGATTGACTTTCCAGAAGAGACAATATGCTGACCTTTGTCACAATGGTGGCCATTGTTATACCTGGCAAAGGCAATATGGCTGTCAGGGGGAGTTCCAGATTCACAGAGCTTTTCAAAAAGCATGACATCGACCCGCAGGACACCTCATGCTGTATGGTGCGGGGGTGGTCACACGTAGATCCTGTTTTTTTTTTTAGATCACTGCTGAATAAAAGAGTCTTTGAGAGCCACGAAACGGCACATGAGTGTCCTTGGCCGAGTCCCTTTCTCACTGGGTGGATTCCGTCCCTTAGACGGACCTGACTGCCATGAAGTGGCCATAAAATGGATGAGTTCACAGAAGATATTACAGCCCCTCTGCGTGTGTCGGGGAGCGTATTGAAAGCACAGATCCCCAAGATCACATCGCCGGCCAGGCATCATGGGATGCTGGAGGTTGTACACCGATGATGTCATCTGACAGTCCTGAATAAATAATTTAGGCGAATAGGAAACGATTAAGAGGGGCTTAGGAATTCCCTTCAGGGTTTTTTTTAGGTTAATGTCTTGAATGACTTTCATGACTAATGTTCTTGTCTCATGAAATACTTTACTTTTACTTTATCTTACTATACTTTAAAGCCCCTATCTCATCAACATTGTTTATCTGGCAGAAAAGGAAGGGCTTAAAGAACTAAGGCTTTACAGCTAAACAAATACTGTCATGTCTGGGTTTCATTTTTGCTTAATTTCATGTCTGTTTTCACAGATCAGACCTATGTTTAGAGTCATTGTTAACTAGATATTACACTAAGGAATCTGATTTATGTTGATTTTAAATGTACCTTGATTCATCAATGTATGCTTAGACCTCGCAGGGCTTTTGTGATTAAAGTTTGCAGACAGCTGCTTGCATTTGTTGTACTGACTACCAAACAAGGTTGAATTTACTCCTCAAGGAGGCCCACAGTTTGCTGAAAAGCAGCAGTCACCTTTATTGTGTTCTGTTTTGAATCTTCACTCTTACTTTGATTGGTTTGTATTTCAAATAGAAAAAGAATATTTAAAATGGACTCCACGCACTAAACATTCTTTCTCCCACTTAGACCGAATCTGGACATT
This sequence comes from Clupea harengus, assembly GCF_900700415.2. Taxonomy (NCBI): domain Eukaryota; kingdom Metazoa; phylum Chordata; class Actinopteri; order Clupeiformes; family Clupeidae; genus Clupea; species Clupea harengus. The sequence continues at coordinate 20,882,729 of NC_045160.1, forward strand.
CGTTCGTCTCTAAACATCTCTTGCAATACACATCTGGCTCAGTGACATTAATGCATTTCTGATAGTTTATCCCAATAGACATGACTAACTGTCCTTGAAATTTTGGCGTCAGCATTGATACCCAAGATTACATCATGAGGAGAAAAGAACAGATAGTTAAGACATAACTGAGGTATCCTACATTTTATCTGAGGACATTGCTCTTGACCCTTAACTTACTCTCTCCGGAACTGGCCACTCTTTAGAGGCCGTTAACCCCATCCCTAAGAGATAGAAGAGATTTAAAGCAGGGACCAGCCGAGACACAGTAGGTCAGACTGCTTTAGTGTGGTACGAGGTACCATAGACGTTTAGGGTCGCTGTGGAGCGCTTATGTGAAGATGGGCATATAAATCTCTGCAAATGCACATCCGGAGGACCCGACCGAGCTCAGATATGTCACCGGGGGAGCCAGTCTCCCCTCACTAGCCCCCCACGGTGGAGAGGGATAAGGGGATTAGATCTCCACGGTAACCCCACTCAGACCAGAACAGATTGGCCTCAGAAGAGAGCCTCTGCACCATGCAGGAAGCAAATGTCACATGGGGGTGGGGGTGAGGATGAATTTTTTATGGACATCTCTTAATTATTTTATATCCTTCAGTCTTATTTTTACTTGCCACTTTGAATTTGAAAAGCTATATAATGCACCAGACCGGGTGTTCAATATTTATACCAACTACCAATATGCACAGTGAGAAAACGCTTTCTCCACTAGAAAACCACTGAAGGGGATGTAAGAGGGAACACAAGGGAACACAAAAATAATGAGAAAGGAACACAAATTTGTGTTGGCAAAATAAGCCCCCTTATGAAGGGTGGCCTGTAAAAAAAAAAAAAAGATGTCATCTGAGTAAACATGTTGCCAAGGGGTTTGTGTTCATGCGTCTGTAATCCTGGGTCATGAGGAGACGGAAAAAATCACTTTTCTTCCATTATTATCGTTTCAAAAACATAGCTCTGGCCTAAACCCGCACAACACACACTTAACGATCTGAGCAATAAATGTCGTGCCCAATTAGACTGGCAGGACGGAGGGACAGCAGACAGGAAGAATAAACCGCAGGGAGAACAAGCGCTCTCTTTCATGGCCTCTTGGACACAGGGGGGCAGAGAGAGCACTGAGGCATCACTCAGTCCTGGCAGGGCGTTACTCCGTCACCAGAGAGACTGCTGGATCTACATCATTCATGGAGCATTGACTTTATGTGTGTGTGGTGTGTGTGTGTGTGTATGTGTGTGTGTGTGTGTGTGTGTGTGTGTGAGAGGGAGAGAGAGTGTGAGTGAGTGAGTGAGTGAGTGTGTGTGTGTGCGTGTGTGTGTGTGTGTGTGTGTGTGAGAGAGAGAGAGAGAAAGAGAGTAAGTGAGTGAGTGAGTGTGTGTGTGTGTGTGTGTGTGTGTGAGAGAGAGAGAGTGTGTGTGTGTATGTGTGTGGTGTGTGTCTGAGGTTAGGTAGGAGGTAATGTCTCCCAGGTGAGACATTACCTCCTACCTAACAGTCTGTCCTGCTCTGTGGTCACATGAGGAAAGCCTGAGATCGGTGTGAGTGTGACAGAGAGGGCAGGGTGCTGTACTGTGCTGTGTGGCGCTGGTCAGAGAGTTATAGGGGCTGTGCTGTTCTGTGCTGTGTGCCGCTGTTCAGATGCCAGTGGGCTGTGCTGTGCTGTGTGGCGCTGGTCAGAGGCCAGTGGGCTGTGCTGTGCTGTGCTGTGCTGTGTTGCGCTGGTCAGAGAGCAGGGTGCTGTGCTGTGCTGTGTGGCGCTAGTCAGAGGCCAGTGGGCTGTGCTGTGCTGTGTGGCGCTGGTCAGAGAGCAGTAGCCATAGCTTTGAGTCTTGTGGACAGTGAACCAGTTTCCTACGCTCAACATCCAGCTTTTAACTGCCGTTTTAACTCAGGAAGGGTTTAAGGTGGATGTCCACATCAGGTTTTTTCCATGTTTGCTGACTGACAAGATGGAGAAAAAGTACAGTGTGTGTCTGTGGGTCAGCTTCCTGTTTGGGAATGCTGCAGGGCAGGTAGCTAACACTTCCCCTTGTGATCTTCTGGTAATGTTTCTGCACATAAATAGGGGCCTTTGGATGCTATGTACATGTAGTCACTTTTATCACAACCCAATTAATGTGCTGGACAATATTGTATTGGAATATATAGATAGAATGTATAGAGTATTGGGGAAATCATGTTATTCCATCTACCATCTGTCAGTTTCGTCAGTCCATGCTTCCTGTGTAGAGAGAGTAAACAGAAGTAAACATGGAGAAGAGAAAACGGTGGCTCGTGTTTGGAAAAAGAAACATCACAGATTCCCCATTGTGTAATTAGCGTGAGGGTATTTAGAGGGTATATTAGAGAAAGCTACAAGACTGTGACTAAAGAAGGATTGGACAGTGAAGAATTGATTAGGCTCTGGTCAAATAAATCATGCCATTAAGTATTTTTCTATGAGATGGTTTTTCCTAAGGAAATCCCATGTGTGTGTGTGTGTGTGTGTGTGTGTGTGTGTGTGTGTGTGTGTGTGTGTGTGTGTGTGTGTGTGTGTGTGTGTGTGTGTGTGTGCTCGTGTGTGTGTGTGTGTGTGTGTGTGTGTGTGTGTGTGTGTGTGTGTTTAGGCTGTAGGTTGGGAACCCCTCCAAAGATCTGTGATCTGTTCCTCACGGTGCAGCACTTGTATCACGTCCCCACCATTAGTCTTCTGAAGGATTTCTATTTCTAGAGACACTACCTCAAGTTAGCGTCCGAGTCCAACAAGTCAGCGCTCTCCTCTCCAAAGATGAAGCTTTCCTAAACGATGAATCCAACCTGGGCCCACACCGTGTCTCGGTGAGTCACATTTTCCGAGTGTCAGATCCAGAGAGACAAGACTCCCTCCTGGACACTGGGCCCCCTCTTACAGCCATTGAGTTGAACTGCATCATGACCAACATTCGACCGGTGTTCGGAGTGGATTTTTTTTTCTCTCTCATTCGAGCATGTTGCTGTTAGGAACATCCAATTTATTCATGGAAGAGGGATGATCCCGAGTGAATGTGCTTTAAGCACAGATAATGGAGCCTTTAGTTTTTCCACTCTCTATTTACGAAGACAGATGTTCAGCTGTAGTCTGTCTTTCCTTTCAGGATTCTAGTGCATCTCTAGCAGAAATAATTTGGCATGTAGGAATCAGTGCGGTTGGTATTCATGCATGATCACTGAATCATCAGATCCGACACACACACTTTACAGATTACACATCCACAGATTACTTTCCTCCGATCGTGCCAGTGTCCATGTTCTCTATTCAACACATGAGCACGCCAGACAGGCATGGGTGTCCTCTTTGTTCGCCTGTTTGGCAGGTGTTCAAGTCGGTGATGAATGCTTACCTGATGTGAGCAGAGGCAGGTCCCACAGCACCTGTCAGCTCAGCGTATAGCCCTTTATGATGGCCAGGTTCACAGCTTCACCCCCTAAATCACCGAAGCCCTCAGAGTCTGCGCACCTGAACATCGAACTCTGAAATCGCACTCAGAGCTATCCCTGTGGTAATAGTCAGGGCTGGCGTTCAAGGCATGTTTAAACTTAAAGATCCTCCAGGTGTTAAAAACGAGGTTATTTGATCAGCAAACCTGGCAAGTTCTTTAATGGCTTTGTTATGTCTTATGGAGAAACGGCTATGCGCTAACTTTTGAAAGTGTGAGGGCAGGGTCTGAGGTGTTTGGGGTATTTTGGGTCTTGCAACGCGAGGTAGGAATGTAGGTTTTTGTTTAAGTCATTTGGGAAATTTTGAACAGATGCCATCAGAGAATTTTCCAGATGTTCTATTCTCAGTTCTAGGCGCTGAGGAGGACTCAGTAGAGAGCAACTCCAACGTGGATGTCTGTCAAGTTCCCAAATCAATGAGGGGGCTAGTTTTCTCTCGAGTGAAAACTGTAATGTCTGTTAAATCTTAAATGCGATTTGACTGCAGTTTCACACCCAATTACTTAACTGTGTGGATTTTCATACTAAGCTTTTACAGAGGATCATTTTTAGTCAGCATTTTAAATGTTTTTCATCAAAAGAATGAATGAGTTTAACAACCCCCCACACACTTCCAAGCCCCAACCAGAAATTCACATCTTCTCTCACCATCATTCATAAATACTGTCCAACAAGACACACTGGGGATCTCTTGAAAACCTATTAACACACCCACACACATTCACACACACTTTTGTTTTTGTTCATTTTTTTCCCTTTTCTAACATGTTGGAGACTGAAAACAAACACACCTCTCAAAAAGGTGTTGAGAAAGTCAGACACAAAAGGCCTTTAGTCTGGACCTGCCCTCAATGTGAAATATGGAATGTTTGTTTCAATATAAACAGTCATAAAATCAGCAGAAGTGTGTGGGGAGGGAGTTTAGTCCAAATGGACTCCTCTAGACACAGAAACACATTCATTTGCTGTGTCACCTTACAGTCACGCTAATGACTTTTTCTCCTGCTGTTAAATGTGGGGTTATGTACCATAGGTACTGGTCTGGTTAAATAGACTGGTCTGCTTGCGTATGTATTTCAACTGTACAGAAGAAATCATTCAGACTCTTTCAATGTTTTTTGTGTAATCCCCCAAGCATAAAATGAGAAAATCTCACCAGCTTCTAGTATATCATGTAAGACATGGTGGAATCAAAGGGGTTCATCACTGTCCGTGTCCTTGTGGAAAAACATCAGAGCACGAGCGCATCAGAGCAGGGTTCCTGCGTTGAAGGATACTGAGGCCAAGAGACAGACAGACAGACAGACAGACAGACAGACAGACAGACAGACAGACAGACAGACAGACAGAGAGAGGTGCCTCATGATTAAGCACAGGTGTGTTGCAGCCGACAAGTCTCTCACCTCCTGTCTGTCTGTCTATCTGTCTGTCTGTTTCTCACTCACCAGCGAGGTGAGGGGGTAAATCTGCACAGCCAGCAAATCCCTCATGTCCCATACAGACTTTAGTCTCAGCTGGTGTAGGACAGGCCATTAGGCAGTGTGTGTTTGTGTGTGTGTGTGTGTGTATGCATGCGTGTGTGTGTGTGTGTGTGTGCGTTTGCAAGTGAGGGGGTGTTGGTGTGTTGGGGAGTGTGTTGTAGTGGGGGGGGGGGGGGGGGGACCTTCCAAATCAGGACCACATGTTCCTCTAGACTCGCTCCAGAGCAGGAATGTCCACACTCACACATGCACACACACACACACACACACACACACACACACACACACACACACACACACACACACACACACACTTCTAACAGACTCTAGTAGGGATTATCTGTAAAATCTGCTCCCCGCTCTCATGCCTCTGGTAATGGCAGAAATGGAAGCAGAGGGCTCACAGTAGCTGACCTGTGTGTCTGGTCTGAGCTAGACATGAGTCATGAGACACACATTTGCCTGACCTTCACCCTCAGTACAGTAGATCTGGTTCAGACCTGTTGAACAGGATGCAATAGGTTTTTGACATTTTGAGAGGTTGTTGTTTTATGTTGGTAACTAGTGTTTATAACATCCTGAGATTCATTATGTTTGTCTATGGTCATATGTAGGGCTGATCACCCACCTGTCATTCTGACCAGCTGTGCAGACTATTCACTTACGTAGCTTAATGTGACAGATCAGAAGCCATCACATCGATAATATGAGGACAGCTTTTACGGATCACCAAACACATCACCAAAATGAAGTTAGCTAATTATCAGTGCCAACTGTACTCTTTTTGGTCACTGCAAGTTTGGTGGCTGTTAGCTAGTTGGATCGGTAATGCCTCTAACTATGGAACTCTTTCCACCATTAAGCAGAACTTTGACAGAGTGCCGTCACTACGGATGAGTATGTGCTCTGAGTGCCATACCAACCTGGCTCTTTGGCATTGCGGTCAGGGTGCAGGTTTGGTACCCCATAGTCCTGGGTTCAAGTCCAGTTGGGGTGACTGCTCTCTCTCTTCACTACAAATGCATTCTTCTTACATGCACTTAGACAATAACAGCAATAGTCCATGAAAACAGATATTCCGGTTTACACATTTTGAAAAAAGTCCCAGGTCAACACAGATCGAGTCCCACATCAACTCAGATCGAGTCCCTCGTCAACACAGATCGAGTCCCACGTCAACACAGATCGAGTCCCTCGTCAACACAGATCGAGTCCCTCGTCAACACAGATCGAGTCCCTCGTCAACACAGATCGAGTCCCTCGTCAACACAGATCGAATTCCTCATCAACACAGATCGAGTCCCTCGTCAACACAGATCAAGTAAATACGGTGCCTCGCCTCCTCAGCTCTTTTGGCAGGGTTGACATTTTGTTAACGCGTCAAAAAGTGAAGTTGGATGTCTGTAAAGATTCCACAAACCTGTTAAAACAAACATAAACACTTCGGTTTACTATTTTAAGAGATTTGTAGGCCTTCGTCGGGGTATTATTATTTTTATGGTTCTTTTGACTATGTGAGCAATGTGAGAAGGTCTAGCAGTGACCCCCTTCCCCTAGAGAGGAGCCATATCCTCTTCAGTATCAAAGAGCACTAGCACCAGACGTCCATAACATAACATATTTCTAAAAATAAACCGCAATTAAATGGTATAGTTCTCGTAAACATGTACTCATGTTTCACATGTAAAAGCACAAACACCTATAAACAGGTAATCCGATTATGCTGGTTGTATATGTTCCATATGTGGCAGAGAAAAACAAACAATTATCTGAAAGTGTGGTTTGGCATGGGAGAGGTCCCATTAGTCTAAGTGGTATCGAGGAGAGCGATACTAACACAGACAGGCACACACACACACACACACACACACACACACACACACACACACACACACAGGGAGCGAGAGACAGAGAGAGACAGACACAGAGAGATACAAAAATGACTTGCAGCTGATGCGAGGTGTGAGTCAAATATTCCAAAGGGCAGTTAAAAAAAAAGGAGGAGAGGAGAGGAGAGGAGAGGAGAAGAAAAGCACATCTGACAAGACCCAGCCTTTTTTTTACGCCACAGACCACTTCGTCCTGAAACCCCCAAAGTGCTGTGCTTTACCATGCATGCCATATAAAAACGGCTGGATTTGAAGGAAGAGAGGAAACATGTCTTTAGGCGGGATGGTAATTTATTGTCCAGATTTGCCAGACAGATTGGGAACAGTAATGCTATCCCTGTGACCTTTCTAGGATCACAGGCCAGAGGAGACCAGGACCTTTTCCACTGAGTTGGTGAGATCCAGCCAGGTTTGTCTAAGTCAATAAAAAGGCAATGTTTCTCTTGCGCAATGAACCTGTAAATGAAGCGAGATTTATGGAAAATGAAAGTGGTTGCTGGAACGTTATCAGAGCTTTACGTCCCTGCAGATCTGGTGTTCTTTTCCAAAGTGCACTGCAAAACATCAAGGCGAGATTTAAAGAAAGTGAACTTTAATTTGATACTGTCTGTATTCCAGGCAGATGGGCCATTGGAATCCATAACATCAGTGTGTGCAAACAAGCAGCCATTCTGATTTACCTCAGGACTCCGGAGCTGCATATAAGTATATTTATTAGACAAACAACAATTGCAATTGGGCTCACTCACAAAACAAGTATGAAAGTGAAGCAATGATAAACACATCGCACAAGGTTTATATAGACAGAAGTTGAGCGTTCAGCAAGATAACCACGTGGTGGATTTCTGATATCCGAGGCAAGGATGGAAGTTTTGCAAGGTCGGAAGAAGCACAGTTCGAACCTTCTTATCACTTCTGGTCTAAACATGCTCTTGTACATGTGCAGACTAAGTGGCACCTAATATTCTAAGTTACACACACGCAGAAAAGCCATGTTCCTGCTTTCATAAGCACATGATTTCTTACAAGGAATATATTAATACAAAGCACTTGATTATTATATTCTTAAGTCATTAACAGTGTTTGGAAATGATCTCCATCACATTCCATCTCACAGACAAACACACACTCACTGATGTCTGATTAGATGAAGAGATGTGTGCGTGTCAAGACTAACTTTGTTGGTTCTGTCCCACTGTGTCTCTGTGTGCTTGAGGACGTCTGTGCCCCCAGTGATGGAGGACGATGGGAGACCTGTAGCCAGGTGATGCCCACGTCAGTCCTGAAACAGCAGCATCGAGCACGTCTTCCCCCGGGGGCCCGGGACTATGTGATAAGAACCAGCCTCACATGCATGGAATAAAATGTTCTGGATAAATTGGTGCATCTCTCTCCCTCTCTCTCTCTCTCTATCTCTCTCTCTTTCTATGAACATCTGTGTGAGGCGAATGTAAGATTAGATTAAATCAATTCAATCTTATATAGCGCTTCTCTATATACCCGAAGTCGCTTTACAGAGTCCAGTAGTCATTCATACACAGTCATACCGGTGGTGGTAAGCTACCTCAGTAGCCACAGCTGCCCTGGGGCAGACTGACAGAAGCGTGGCTGCCAATCAGCGCCAACGGCCCCTCCGACCACCACCAACATTCATTCATATTCATACGATGCAATGCATGTCTTTATGATGGTGGGGGAAACCGGAGTACCCGGAGTAAACCCACACAGGCACGGGGAGAACATGCAAACTCCACACAGAAAGGACCTGGGACGACCTGGAACAACCGGGATTCGAACCCAGGGCCTTCTTGCTGTGAGGCGACAGTGCTAACCACTGAGCCACCGTGCTGCCCATTTTCCCCAGATTCTATCTCTTTGTTGCAAAACACATTCAACATTTTTCCAAGCACCGCTGAGGATCCTCCGCTCAGTCCCTCCTCACATGAGGCTGACACAGGTCAGTGTAAACACTCCCCAGATGTACTGGAGGACTTGGATGTGGGAGACAACGCCGCCAACGTTGAGATGTTCATTACGGAGCGTGATAATAAGGAGCAGATGTCAAAGTCAAAGTCAAAGTGTTTATTGTCACATGCACCAAATTGCTTCAACGCAGCGAAATTCTTATGACTTGGCAGGCAACATCTACGCAGTGGACGTTGGCTGTTTGCTGTTGATCAACAGCGAGGCGTGGATAAAACACACATATATGAAGATGCTCCATCACGCGGCCCAATGCCTGTAAATCAGGCTCATAAACAGCATTCCCGGGAAGAGAGGAGTATCCTGAGCCTGACAACATGCCCGGAGCGCCAACATCACACTGAGATCTAATTTCTCAAAACGCCTCGGCAGGTCCTATTGGTGGGGGCAGAGGTTTCAACAGGTCCTTTTATTATTCAAGATTACTAAAACATTCGTTTCAGAATGCAGGGATGTTCACGTAGATGTCTGCAGCCTATCCTATGGAAATGAGGTACAAATGAGGTACAAATGAGATGCTAAATGAGAAACAGGAGGCAAAATTGGACAGAAATAGGCAAAAATATAGTGCTGTCAGTTTAACGCGTTATTAACGGCATTAACGCAAACCCATTTTAACGCCGTTAATTTTTTTTATCGCGAGATTAACGCGATTTTTTTTTTATTAATTTTTTTTTTTTTTTTTTTTTTTTTTTTTTTTTTTTAGATTAACGTTCTTTTTGGCCTCGCAAACTGTGTAGTAGGCTAACGTTGCGGTTTGAGTGAATGGTGAGCGCGATACGGCGAAATGGATGATAAAAAGCTTCTGAATGGAAAGTTTACTTTTAAAAGTTGTGTTGTGCAAAAGAAGCGAGCTTCACTGTTGTCTGAAAATGTCAACAGGCAGCTGGCTGAAATCAAAGAAGTAGTAGGCTTACCTTTTATTGGTAACCTAACTGTTACGGTTCATTGTTTCTGAAATAAGAGGCCTGACTGCTATGTTCCCAGCAAACTTGAAAAAAAGAAAATATTAAGCCATGGTTTACCTGAAATGTGCACTTTATAATTTTATTTTGTACCGCCCTGTTTGGCAATGTTGGTTTTCAATAAAATAAAACATTTGCTTAAAGCAAGCCAATCCACTTTTCCATGTTGATAAGGGCATTCAAATAAAAATAAAATGATGGGAAAAATAAATAAACAAAGGGACATTTAGAATAGATGCGATTAATCGCGATTAATTTTGAGTTAACTATGACAAAAATGCGATTAATCGCGATCAAATATTTTAATCGTTTGACAGCACTACAAAAATATAATGCTATCAGTCATGTCTACACATACATCTACCAGTGTTAATTTCGTTGACGAAAACTATGACGAAAAATATTCGTTAACGACCTTTTTCCCGTGACTAAGACGAGACTAAGACGTGACGAAAACGGATCTTTATAAATAAAAACTATGACTAAATCCATTTTAACTTTCGTTGACGAGACGAGACGAGACGAAAATGTTGGTGGTTGACTAAGTCACAATTGTTTTTTTTTTTCTAAACTTGTATGCCCGGTCCTGTATCTATCCCTCCTCCACTCCCTGAGATGGCCAGACATGCAAGTGACGCCTTATGGCTTAACGTTATGATGGCTGAAGTTCAAGCACTCGGTACTGGAAGACAAATAAGAATAGATATCTGGACAGTCTTAAATTATAACTTGACAGAAAATAAAACACAATACACCGCAATAACCGGAGAGAAACCGTGTGGCTTCAAAATAGATGGGAAGAACACAACAAGAGGCACCTGAAAGCGCACAAGACAACCCTGCCATTTATGCCAAGGTAAATTAGCTAGTAACTGTCAATGATAATTAGCTAATGTTAACTAGTTATTCGAATATATTAGCCAACGTTAAGTTAACTTCAAAGGGGCAGTCGAGTGTATAGGTTGTGTCAGCTTGGATAACTAGCTAGTCATTTTCGATTGAAACCTCCCGTTTGGCTTGGCAAATGAGTTCCAAAACTTTTAGCTAGCTAACGTTGGCTAACTATGAGGTAGCATAGCTAAGTTATACTAGCTATCGATAACTAGCTAGTAAACACATTGCAGAATGGACTATAGGACAGGCCACGCATGACATTAATCAAGAAAAAATAAATGAATATGTGATTGGTTTACATATCCTTGTCTATTTATGCAATTGTTATTAGCACTACTTTCAACTCTCAAACTATCCGTCTAGCTAAATACTGTATGTTGGTTATCAGATTGCACAGCAATTCATATGGAGGATATGTGGTTGATTTAACTAAGGCCAGGTAGGCATAGTAGTTGTATTGTGTTATCAGATCATTTGAATCTTCAAAATCTAGACTTGATATTCTCTTATATTTTAATGATAATACTGTTAATTAAGTATTGCCTTAAAATTATTATTTACATTGAATTCATTGGAATTCAGCTGTAGGCATAGGAGACCTGTATCTTAGAGACTAATTGCATCCACAGTTTACGTACTGCAAGCTTGACTATTATGCAGTTGTAGACACAACACAAGGGGTCCCCGGGCCTGACAAGGGATGGAAAGGAGTTTAATGTGACTATAAGATGGACTTAATTTTTAGTTTAATGTGACTAAAACTAGACTAAAATGTAACGAGACTTCGTCGACTAAAACTAGACTAAAATGTTCTGAGTTTTCGTCGACGAAAACTAGACTAAAACTAAGCAGGATAAAAATGACTAAAAGTGACTAAAACTAATATGCATTTTCGTCTAAAGACTAAGACTAAGACTAAATCTAAAATAGCTGCCAAAATTAACACTGACATCTACAGCAGAATGTTGGTGAGAAACCAATTAAATTTTTTTTTTAACCATTCATTATATTTTAAAGTGACTGACTTTGTTGGAGTGAATATGCCTTTCTTCAGGTTGAGAAAAACCTAAAAAGAATTTCCTGTGACATTTTTGTAAATGTGACTCTCCGGTTAGTTCTTGTCATTTTAAGTGGCTCAGTGAAGTTCTAAATGGAATCTGGAAGCACCTTGTGTCTCTTACAGAACAAAAACGCATGAAAAAATAGCCTTAGAGTGGATGGATAGTCCAGAGAGCCGAGTCTGCTCAGTGTTCTGTGGTCTGGCGCGGAGGCCATTGGTGAAAAACCCATTGCCTCTGAGTGTCGGACGCATAAAACCAGGGCTATAAAAGTGACAAGAGCAGAGTAATGCTCCTCTCTGCAGAGGGCATTTATAACAGGGAGGGGGACTGGGGGGGAAAGAGGCTGGGGTGGATTATGGGGAGACCTGTGAGTTATGCTTGAACAGGTGAGAGCTGGGGATGTGGAAAACTGTGCTCTTCAAATGTTGACGTTTGTTTTGACGAGGTTCAAGGGGTGAAGTCTGAGTGATGTTACTGTATACGTCATGACTACATCAGAAATGTTTTATCTCAAGCAAGAGATTCATAACCCAAAACCCCAAAGCCCAAATATAAACAGATAAAAAACAAACAGCCAGAAATAAACTAGCCGTGGGTCCATTATAAAGGTCAGACTCAAAGTGCAACACCACACTCATCAACTGACGGGAACATGGCATGATTTGTGACCCAGCTCGTTCATCTTGTTTGTCGAATCGCTGGACTCAAACAGGGAGTCCTGTCAAGCCTTTGCCCAGCACGTGCTCTCAGCCGGTGTGACCGATGGAGAGACTCTGGGCTGGTCTGGAGGTGTTTTAGAGAGCGTTATGTAACAGTGAGGGGCTTAGATCACATCTGCTTCTCCACTCTCTCCCAAGGTCGCTGTGGGTTGTTAAAGGACCTCTATAAATTCGTGAGACAATGAGATGGTCAGGGAGAGAGGAAAAAAGAGAGAGAGAGAGAGAGTGAGAGAAGAAGGGAGGAAGAGAGAGGAGGAGGGGGAGAGAGAGTGTTTTTTAGTGAACCCCACTGAGTTACACTGCTCATGAACATGAGGACCTTGTAAATCCTACACGCACCAAAGGTGAAAGGGATGCAAGGAGGACCTGGGGAAACCTTCACTGTGTGTGAGTTTATGTCTGTGTGCAAGCATATGTGTGTGTGTGTGTGTGTGTGTGTATGTGCGTGTGCGTGTGCGTGTGCGTGTGCGTGTGCGTGTGCGTGTGCATGTGTGTGTGTGTGTTTGTGTGTGTGTGTGTGTGTGTGTATGCGTGTGTGTGTGCGTGTGCGTGTGTGCGTGTGTGTGTGTGTGTGTGTGCATGTGTGTGTGTGTGTGTGTGTGTGTGTAAACTCCAGTGTGTGTGCGTAATAATTTCATTAACTGAAATGACAAAAACACGAAAAACTAAATAAAAACTACAATAAACAATGCCACACAACCTAAAACAAAATAGAATTGCTGGTAAAATCAGCTTTGTTGTCCCCCCTGATTTGCACTGTTGTTGATATGGTTACTGTGGTTGCTATTCCTGCTCTGGTTAACTTCTTGAGAGACACTAGCGTAATAAAAAGAATGAATGAAATCAATCATATTTAATGTCCTGCATTCTTTCATCCTCCCTTTTTCAGCTTCTTTAAATCTGGGCTTTCTTCATAATCCCAGAAAAACTAAACACTAAAACTAAATACAAACTACACTAAAACTAGACAATTCCTTAAATGAAAAATAAAACTACTTATGCACTTGTAAAACTGACTAAAACCAAACTGACACACTAAATAAAAATAAAAAAGTAATGAAAACTTCAAAACTATAATAACTCTGGTGTCCGTGATTGTGCATGTGTGTGTGTGTGCTTGCATAAGTGTGTGTGTGTATTCCCGAGTGTTTGTGTGTGTGTGTGTGTGGAGAGAGAGAAAGAAAGAAAGAGAGAAAGGTAGAAAACAATGTTGTGTGTGTGTGTGTGTGTGTGTGTGTGTGTGTGTGTGTGTGTGGAGAGAGAGAAAGAAAGAAAGAGAGAAAGGTAGAAAACAATGTTGTGTGTGTGTGTGTGTGGAGAGAGAGAAAGAAAGAAAGAGAGAAAGGTAGAAAACAATCTTGTGTGTGTGTGTGTGTGTGTGTGTGTGTGGGTGTGTGTGTGTGTGTGTGTGTGTGTGTGTGTGTGTGTGGAGAGAGAGAAAGAAAGAGAGAGAGGTAGAAAACAACCCACGAAATTGCACACAAACCCTTTCCTGTTTTTCATTACATTACATTTTTCATCTGCTTGCCATACACCATTTGATTTTTGATAGCCCTGCTCACATTATCGCCAGCGCCAGGAAAAGAAAATGCTTCAGATTGGAGTGAAGCATGAGTGCAGCACAGGTCTTTTGGAAACACAAAACTAGGCGATCAGGAGCCCGAGCAATCAGGCATGTTACACAAAGAAAGAAGGAAAGAAAAAAAGAAAGAAAGAAAGAAATCAGAGTGTTTGTACTGGCAGGGTCATTAGCAGCTCCTGTACTGAATAAAACTTTTGGTTTGCATTCAAGACTTTCTTTTTTTCTTTTTTTGTCTCTCTCTCTCTCTCTCTCTCTTTCTCTCTCTCTCTCTCTCTCTTTCTTTCATTCTCTCCCTGTTCCTCCAGCTCTCTCCGTCTTTGTGGTTCTGGGTGAATGTCTTTGTCTCTTTCCTGAAAGCGATCTCTGTCTTTTAAGCTCTCTGATGCTGGCCCTGTATAATAAAACACTGTCTTCTGTCTTTGACATGTCTGCTCCACACAGCTCCTGGTCTCTGGGGCTGCCTGGCTTTTGTTGGACCTCACCACGATTGCGTCCAAAACCTCAACCACAGAACCGAGCAGAGCCGAGAAAGCTGTCTGAAGGAACAACCATCTGGGTTTAGTCTGCTTTTACATGCATCAATTTTCCATCCATAGTTGCATAAGACCCCCCACCCCCACCCCCACCCATGTAAGTGTATAATGGCTGATCACTCCTCAGCTTTCACTGGCGTTTAACATCCAATTCACTGGCAAAGAGAGGGGAGAAATGTAGTGATTCGTACCTTCAGTTTCAGATTAAATATGGCACACGTTAACGACTGAATGCATCGGCACATGAATGTGCGGTCAGGGTAAACCTGCGTTCTGTTACTGTGGTATTTTATAAAGTAAAACAAATAAGATAGACTTTATTATCCCAAAGGAAATTTGCCTTGGAAACATACTAGTATCTGCTGTTACAAATAACAGTGCATATATACGGTACATACGGTACATGCCTCAGACTGTCACCCACTTACAAGCACACACACCATACCTGCAGTGCGTGCACAGACTACCATCAACCAACAGATTCCACACATTGCACAACACATAATGTTACAATGTGCCAAGTATGCACACACAAAATATCTGCAGTGCATGCACAGACTACCATCAAACAACCGATTCCACACATTGCACAACACATAATGTTACAATACAGTACATGATACATCCTATTTGCAGTAAGACTAAGCAGCCTCATCAACATCGGGTTGTCATAAAAAAAATGCATGTATGTGGTTTTAATTAAAAGCAGCGTTGCAGGGGGATTGTCTTTGGCCAACCTGCCGTTTAGGGCTTTGATGGACAGGAGGACAGCAGAGCTCTTAAAGCAGCTGAGCACTGGGGGACTTTGAAGCGTCTGTCTGAGAGAAGAAGCTGGCACTCAGGATGGAGGAAATGGTGTGTGGCGTCCTGCCCGAGTCCTGTGATCTCCTTGACTCTTTGTCTTAGCCGAGGAATCTGGGCTCTCAGCTGTACACCGAGGGGTTGCCAAACCAGGCTGAGACGCCGTACCGCAGGATGCTCTTAACCACGGCCTGGTAGGAGAGGAGCAGCACTTCCTGGTTGACACCAAAGAGCCTCACTCGAAGTGAGTGTAGCTGCCGTTGAACCCTAATGCAGACGTTTTATACCTGAACAGGAGATGTTGTTCGACCCTAGATCCATCGGAGACCACTCACCTGTGGTCAACCATAACCAGAGCAGAGCCCAGGTTGACTTCTACAGATACCTGAGAGTCAGTTTGTTGCCAATGTGCATCCTCAGGTATGGTTAACATGGTTAACATGGTTAGTCATGGTCATGGTTGACCACAGGCAGGGGCTGACTGGCCATCGGGGATACCGGGGGAATCCCCGGTGGGCCGGCGGGATTGGGATTGTCCAAAATACCGGCCCACTTCCATCACCAACCGGCCTCTAAGAATGCCGGCACTAGCAACTATTTTCTAAACTACACAGAGTAAGTATCATTTCCTCAACAACCTTTAGTATTTCCAAATCACTGACTGACCTTTATACTCCTCCTTGCTATCTGTATTCACACTCATGGTCCCTATTTTTCGAAAATATTCTGAAGTGTCTTCTGAAATGTGTTCTTACGGACTTCGGAAGTTCAACGTAAGAAAGTCAAGTCAAAGTCAAAGTCAAAGTAGCTTTATTGTCAATTACTTTGCATGTTAAGACATACAAAGGAATCGAAAAAAACGTTTCCCACTCTCCCACGGTGAAACATATAAGTGCACACGCACAACAACAGATAAGACAAGACATATAGATATACATATACATATAGTTATACACATACAGATACCTGTACAGCAGCATAAGTTTACTTTAAAGTGACAGGTAGTGCAAAAAAAGGCAGCAAAAAGACATCCTGTGAGATGTATGTTACATTGGCAGTGCAAGTATGACAGTAAGTGGTAAAGTGATAAAAGTGCAAGGGACAGTTTTGTTGCAGAGTCCTGAGTTATTGTAGGGGGGGGGGAGGATTTCAGCCTCCTATCAGACTGACGGATATGGCTGGGGGGAGTGAGGGGAGAGAATTTAGCTTCCTGACAGCTTGGTGTATAAAGCTATTTCTGAGTCTGGTGGTGCGGCAACGGAGGCTCCTATACCTTCTTCCAGAGGGTAGGAGGCTGAACAGACTGTGTGCGGGGTGGCTGGTGTCACTCGCAATCGAGGTAGCTTTCCGGGTGAGGCGGGTGGTGTATATGTCTTGCAGGGAAGGGCAGGGAAGATCTCCACCTTTTAATTCCTTCTTAAATTTTTCTGAACTGCGTTCGAGAATTAGGCTCATGGTTTCCATCTTCTTTACTCATCAAATCTCTTCCGTCAGTCTAACGTTGTTTTAGGTGTTGTTGCATTAAATGTCAATCACTCTAGCCTACATTTTATTAAAAGATGTCTGGAGGAAGGTGCATCAAAATATTTAAACATTTCTGATTTATTTGGGAAACCACCGACTGGTGACAGTGATACGAAGGTAAATTGTGGCGTTGACTTGGCCAATGTTAGCTTGCTTTTCACAGATGAGGTAACGTTCCCTACAAGCTAGCTTAGCTAACGGTCAGATAAATGTCCAAAATTGAGACGTTATGATCTGGTAAAATAAGCAAGTTGGCGCTGTTGTCATCATCGAGATTATCTATTTTAACATATTAGCCGTAGTCAGTTGCTTACAATCGATGAGCAAGCTATCCATGGTGGTAGTTGTAAAGAGGGCAATCCAAATGTTATTATAAAATAAGTTAACCAGCTAGCTTGTTATGCTAAAATCAACGTGTTACACACAACACTAACATTATAAACAATGTTAATATGTTATCTAGATTAGATAGTGAGGTAATATATAATATAACACATGAGTATACTGCTATTGTTTTTTATTATCATGTGACTATAATGCACCCGGGCCGGTAGAGTTAGTTTAGGTTCTGTTACTTAACTTATTGTTTTGTTATGCACCTTCAACACCCATACACACACACACAATCACACACCCAGCATGCAACACTACTGATACCACTGATGTTCACACATCGTATGTTCTATTCTGTTCATTTCTACAATATAGTTCATACTAATTCTGCCCTCTGATTCCAGTTTCTGATTCCAGTCCACTGACTGGTCGATACGTGCGATGCATTGAGTGGGCAACGCGCCGTGTATTGAGTGGGCAGCGCGCCGTGTACTGAGTGGGCCGCTTGCCGCGTATTGAGTGGGCCGGTCTGACAGTAACTCCTGGGCCACTTTTTCCCCCCAGTCCGCCCCTGACCACAGGTGAGTGGTCTCCAATGGATCTAGGGTCGAACACCTTCTCCTGTTCCGGTATAAAATGTCTAAATTAGGGTTCAAGACCTCCTGTTTTCTCGGGGGACTATATCCCTCTGTGGGGATATTTAGTTTTTTGTTCTTGTTGTCAATATGCCTTTAAAGCTCCTCAGGTTTTTGTCCTAGTCATAAAATGAACACCCCCAGAAACCTTTAATCTTCTACATATGTACACTTGTGCATCAATGTTTTTAGTTAGAGGAAATATACAAAAACATCAAGGCATGTCAGACTACCTAAAAAAGTCTAACAGGCCTCAGTCCCCAGAGGGTGAGGAAATGTTTGTTGCACCACTGCACAAAAGTTCAGAATCTCATGTTTGTAAACGGCTGTATCCGATGTGTCAGACATGAATGAATATTTATTCATGGATGTTTATTTTCCTGACATATAAAATAAATTGGCAGTGATAACTGACACTATATATATGGTATCAAAGTCAATCAGAAAGTTTATCTCCATGTACTGATGTTATACACAGTGCCAGTTTATTATGAATCAGCTCCAACTTACCGTAAACATGCACCAAACAAGAAAGCAAACATGTCTACCACAACGGTAGAAGCCAAATGTTCTTATATTTTGTGTTATTCTCAATTTCTATTAATGTAAAACCCAAACTTATACAGCGAGCTTCTTAAGCAAAGCACCACATGCTCAAGGTTTACAGCAATGCTTGTCATTTTTCTTCATGCACCATAGACACACAATACCCCAGCAGAGAAAAGCCTATGCAACACGTAACCGCATACGTGCATGTCTCGCATTGTTCAAAACTAAATGTGGTCCCCCACCCCCCACCCCACCCCACCCCATCCCACTCCATCCCAACCCACACATCATTCTTCGGTTGTGTCTCCCTCTCTATTTACCCTAGGCATGTGGTTGTCATTTAGTCCGTCAGGGCCAGCGTCTACAGGCCATTATTCTCTAGGAGTGCAGGGCTGAGTGAACCTGAACGAGTCTTTGGTTCAACACATTCAGCTTCAACATTCATCAGCACTCATACTGTGAACACTAAAGGAAAAAACACACAAGTAGTGATTTAGTAGCACTTTAGAGCATTATAATTTACATTCATTCATTTGGCAGATGCTTAGATCTTAGATCTTAGATATCTCACTTATAGCACCAACATGCATATTTGTGTCAGTATGTATACATATAGTATTGGCACTCTGAGATTCTTTTGAATGAAGAGTGCATTACAAATAAAATAAATTGTTATTATTATTAGTAGTACATACAGTATATCAGTATGTATGCTCCTGGGGAGTCAAGCCTATGTCTTTACTTTACTAGTTGAGCTACAGATTCACAATCATATGTGCATTTACTCACCTAACAGATGCATTCATGTACCTAAGAAACAGTCAGTACACATACGTACAGGGCGCTAATTTCATTAACTGGGTAACTTGGCAAAATCATTTTCATAGCAAGACTATATGGGTGGATCAGTGCAATGTTGGGGTGTGTCCGCGCCGCGGACAGAGTATAAATTAATTCCTTCAAAGTAACACCTTCTTCTGTGGAAAACTTCTAACTGATTTCATGTTGGGCAGACCTCCCGCACAAGCACCTCCTTCTCCTCTTGTGTAAATGTGTTGTTTGCTCTATTTGAGAACAATTACTGAGCTCTGTGTAAATGATTCCACTGTTTGTCTCATGGGCATGTAGCGTGGATGGAAGCTTGACAATGATTCCATTAAGATGTCATATGAACACTTCAGCCCAACGAAAGACTAAGCCTTAAACTGGATACACACACTCATAGACACACACACACACACACACACACACATAGACACACACAAGTTAAATCAGTGTGTGCATTTTGTCATTATGTGTGAAATGAAACCCAGTTGAGCTGCAGGGACACAGACAGGTGCCTGAGCAGGCGACTGTGCCGAGCGAGGATGCCAGACCAACTGGTTTCCATCATATTAAACTGCTGACATCATTTTGCTGTCTGATGCTGTGTTGGCCTGTGTGTTGTTGCTGGAAGTTCCATTGAAACCTCCCCCCCCCGGTTTTGTTTTCCTCAATTGGATGCTCAACACCCAAATCCCTTCTGCATTGTCTCTGTTTTTCCTACCACAGTGCCAACAAATGGATCTGAAAGCGCTTCCACTGAAACCCTTTCCTTCCTACTTCTGCCAGTGGAGATTTTATTCTTTGATTCTTAGATATTTTTAATTGCCAGTCTCAACCGTGCGTCGTCAAACTCTACTACAGCACAGCCAGCTGAAGAAAACCAGATAGCCCCTTCATTGGACTAGTGACGAGGGTGGGGGCTTCTTGTCCACTACGGTGTTTCACAATTACAAATGTCATCATCGGGGTGACAACAGTGGATCTCACACTAGCCAAAATGAAGAAGGAAATGGAAGGAATACAATTATAGCCAGTTTGTGAGCCGTGTGCTCTCTCAAACTGCTAAAAGTCAAACCTTTAAAATGTTCATGTGTGATTGGCCGGGAAGAGCAGATCCATAGTTGAAGGTGATTGAGCAGGTAATACACTGGGACAGGGTGGTGACGCTCCTTTATATGAATGATGTTTTCACCTGGATGTCTTCATGCACTCACTGATCTCCACGTGCATGAGGGGAAGGCCCCCCTTCTAAACAATTATTGTGTCAGATCCTCTTTGAACCTAAATAAATCTCCCCTTCTAAATTCCAGAAATCTCAACACCTAAATTTGCAAACCTTGAAAAATGATCCGGTATCACAAATGACATGGTAAACACCCTCTGACTATACGCTTCCCCATGCATTCTACATTCCAGCATCCTACATTTAGCAACAAGACTTATCTTTGTCATCGCCCGCAAACAGTGATTTACATACGGAGGTGAGACACTCCGCTAGATGATAGGTTTACGCTACCCTGGAGACGAGGTCAAAGTCAGGGAAGCGGAGGAGTCCTTGAGAGCGAAGCTGTGAATGAGGCCTCTGGCCCTCAGTCCTTCTCCATTTCAAAACAGGTTAGGCGTTTGGGCACCCCTGACCCTAAACAACCCTAGAATAGCCCACACATACGACCACAGTCAAACCCAGGGATGGGAGAGTCAGCTGCGTGTCTAAATCTTCTGAAGACCCAACTCTTCAGAGAGCACTTCCCTTCCTAACTGGCACTTCGACTAGTGCTTAACTTGCACTTACAGCAGTTACATTCCTGCACTTCTTTTTCTTTTTCTATTTCGTTTTTTTCTATTTCTTATGTAAAGTAGTATTTATTGTTACACTAGGTATCTATTGCTCGTAGCTTGACTGTTCTCTCCATTGTACGTCGCTTTGGACAAAAGCGTCTGCTAAATGACTAAATGTAAATGTAAATGTAAATCATGCTGTGTAAAACCCACGGAGTGCTTGGTACTGAGCTGATCTGCTGGGTCTGGATCCACTCCAGAGTAGGACCAGGTTCTGTCTGGGACGGGTTCTCACGCTTCAGTACATCATGACGGCCTTTACATCTCCTTTGTACGTGCGGAGTGAATTGTCGGGGAAACTCTTTGCAGGTGCTAATAGATAACATTGCGTGCGTGTGTGTGTGTGTGTGTGTGTGTGTGTGTGTGTGTTTGTGTGTGTGTATTTATGTATGTACGTGTGTGTAAGAGAGAGAGAGAGGGAGATGAAATGATAGCTATAAGTCAGCTGTGAAAGAGATGTAATGCAGTCAAGGGTCTCTAAACAGGCCGAATGCAAAACAGATTTTTGTTCTGAAAAACAGTGTGTGTGTGTGTGTGTGTGTGTGTGTGTGTGTGTGTGTGTGTGTGTGTGTGTTAAAACACTGCATCTCTTCCCCTCTTATCGACATATTTACTACCCTATTTACTCCCCCTGCCCTGGCCAGTGTTTGCTTTCTCTCTGGCGAAGCCTCTTCGGCACGCCAACACTTCCTCTCTCCCTCAGCTTCCTCCAGGAAGTTCAGCCGCTGCAAGTACTCATGGGTATCCAGGCTTGGCACCACTTACTCACCCATGCTGCCACCACTGGGAACGTTAATGGTCTGTGAAGAACACAGATAAAGGTCCAGAGATCACCGCGGTAGAGTAGATCTCCAGGATGCCTTGTCTGGTCAATGGACCATAAGGGCCTTCAAAGTGCTGAACAGTCAGTGAGGGTTGCAACAGTCCTGTGTCATTAATGCAGTATTCACAGGCTTTTGGAAATACATTAATTTCCTATACATATAAGTGTCACTCTCGTTATTTGTGTAAACTCTTTCGGTTTCAATCTATCATGCATGTATACAGTATATAAGTCTAGCTCAGATGTTGCCTTTGCTCTTAAAGTGTCTCCTACCCTTTATGTCACTAGGGACAAACTGGTTCATCAGTCTTGGTTGTGCCATGATTATTATGCTTATGCTTCGAAAAGATCCTATTATTATCCTGATGTATCTTCTTCTTCTTCTTCTTCTTCTTCTCCTCCTCCTTCTCCTTCTCCTTCTCCTTCTTTTTCTTTTTCTTTTTCTTTTTCATTTTCTTCTCCTTCTTCTTCTTCTTCTTCTTCTTCTTCTTCTTCTGCTGCTTCTTCCTCTATACCCCCATACCCCACATCAAGCAAGCATGAACTGCATTACCTGTCTGATGTGATACGCATCAGAACGACAGCAGCTCCATAAGAACTGTCTCTAACCCCACAAACGTCTTTATGATAACAGGTAGACCAGACTGAGGGAGTAAACTATGGAAAGACTAGATTTGGCAAAAGAGTTCTCTGATAGCAAAAGCAGGTGGTCTGGAAACATAACTCAAAGATGCAAATAAAAGGGCTTTGGCCTGAGGAATGCACAAGGCGATGATATAAAGCCCAGAAGTGCGTAATTTTTTGTTCTGTTTTTTTACCACTGACAGAATCGTAATTATTTTTGATTTAATGATGACACCAACATATAATGCTGGTTAGGTAGAAATTACAATTATAAAGCTGGGCTATGAAAAACACATACCATGAAAACTATGTTAAAAAAAAGATCCACTTCAACCAATACGGCAGAATGCAACGAAAAACATGAATGTCACCGAACGCTTAGATTGTAAAAATGGACAGATGTGTCGAAACAAAGAGAGCAAAATTTCAGGATTTTCAGATTAAGCCCTGACATCAGTTCAAAAGATCCTTCTCAGTCAGTGTGAAACCACAGGCCCCAGATTATTAAGACCAGATCTAATATGCCCATGTCTTACGGGCAATGCCACGACAACAGCACCATCTGGATCAGATCACGTGTTCCTCATGTGAGTTTGGTTACACTGTCAGAAATCTAGTAGGTGCATATGGCCACATTCTATATGGATAACCTGTAAGCCTCTGTTAAATAAAACTTTTTTAGGCACAAATAATTATTCTGTTTAACATATAAATATTATAATGTTGGCCTATGTTAGTGATCTCAGAATCAATAGTGATCTCTATGCCTTGTATCCCCGCTGTTTCTCGCTGAGGATCTGCCCGTAGTGTTTTCATGGGCCGCTCACAGGTATTTCATGATCCCTGCTAAGATGAGACCTTACTGCGCTACGCTACCATGTGGAGAAGCTATCAGTTTATGAATGAATAGCTTACGCTCAGCCTTTGAATAGCTTACACTCAGCCTGTCCAGGCATTCACTGACTCAGGCATGACTGGGTCTGCTCTCTGCTCTATCTCTCTCTCTCTCTCTCTCTCTCTCTCTCTCTCTCTTCTTTCTCTCTCACACACACACACATGCACACACACACACACACACACACACACACACACACACACACACACACACACACATACCCATACACACACACACACATACATACACACAACACACAACACACAGCCACACTCACACACACAGAAAAAGAGAGAGAGAAAAACACAGAGGGAGAAAGAAAGAGATATACAAAGATACATGCAAACACAAGCGCCCACACACAAACAGACATATACACTCACACAAACATTAACTCACATATAACAGTCCCAGTGTGGTGAGTCCAGCAAAGGTCAAGGGTCATCATAGGGTTGCTGACAGCTGCCGCCATGCATGGCCTTCCTTCCATCCCTTCAAGAGCTGAATTAACTACAGAAGCTTTTTAGTATATTGCCTGTGAAACCTGCATGGAATGTTAATAGGGGGAAAATCCCTCTCTCTCTTACTCACAAGCTCATGGCACACTTACCTCTCGTCACACAACACACACAACCACAACACACACACACACACAACACACACAACCCACCACACGAAAGAGAGGGGGTAGGTTAAATATGCTTATGCACAAACAAACAGATGTACTACACACACACACACACACACACACACACACACACACACACCACTACACACACATGCATGCGCACAGAGAGAGAGAGGGGGGGGGGAAAATATGCTTATGCTCACACAAACAGACACACACATGCACACACTTACCCACACATACGCACACATATACATATATATATACAGTATATATATATATACACATAAGCTCCATGTCACCGCTACAATCAAGTGTTTCCTGGAGAAGTGTGCTCCACTCTCTCCCTAGAGAGCTGCCGTGTCAATATGATTTCATCTCCAGTCAGTGAGCCTTGCACTCTGCACACCCTGACACTGTTTGATTTCATCTCCAGTCAGTGAGCCTTGCACTCTGCACACCCTGACACTGTTTGATTTCATCTCGTCAGTGAGCCTTGCACTCTGCACACCCTGACACTGTTTGATTTCATCTCCAGTCAGTGAGCCTTGCACTCTGCACACCCTGACACTGTTTGATTTCATCTCCAGTCAGTGAGCCTTGCACTCTGCACACCCTGACCTGTTTGATTTCATCTCCAGTCAGTGAGCCTTGCACTCTGCACACCCTGAACCTGTTTGATTTCATCTCCAGTCAGTGAGCCTTGCACTCTGCACACCCTGACACTGTTTGATTTCATCTCGTCAGTGAGCCTTGCACTCTGCACACCCTGACACTGTTTGATTTCATCTCCAGTCAGTGAGCCTTGCACTCTGCACACCCTGAACCTGTTTGATTTCATCTCGTCAGTGAGCCTTGCACTCTGCACACCCTGACACTGTTTGATTTCATCTCCAGTCAGTGAGCCTTGCACTCTGCACACCCTGACACTGTTTGATTTCATCTCGTCAGTGAGCCTTGCACTCTGCACACCCTGACACTGTTTGATTTCATCTCCAGTCAGTGAGCCTTGCACTCTGCACACCCTGACACTGTTTGCCCTCCAGACTCCCAGCGACCCCTCGGAGCCTCTGATCTCACTTAGAACACCAGACAACACAGAAACACCAGACAACACAGAAACACCAGAGAGGGAGTGAGAGAAACAGAGAGAGAGAGAGAGAGAGAGAGAGAGAGAGAGAGAAAGAGAGATGTAAAACGATGGAGGAAAAGGAAAACTGATAATGAGAACGTGTGGTAGGAAGAGGAAGACAAGGGGAAAGTGAGAGAAGGACGGAGGGGGAGAGAGAGAGAGAGTATTGGACCAACATGCTTGATAAAAAATGGTGGAAAAAAGTGATTGAAAATGTTTGAGAGAATGTAGAGCCCGAACTGGGCCATAGTCAGGGCAATTTACATCACAGTAAACAAACCAGGCATGTACCGTACAGACAAATGATTAAGTAACCAATATCAGACAGGACTATGGAGACGGCAGAAAAGAAATAGGAAAGGAATTGGATTTACTATAATTCCCTCAAACAATACCTCACAATTTGCCAACTTTGCAGTTTTTCTTGTCTTTCTTGGGTTGGATTTAGCTGTAAGTTGGTACTTGACAAATGTTGGGTAATCATCCAAGTCTGTAACTGGAAGTGATTTACTGGTAGGGAGAGCGCAATTAAAGTGCAGTATCACAGTACTTGTGTATGAAATATCTGCCATTATACCTCCAATGTAAAAGACTGCTGACACAGGCAAAAAAGCAAACATGGAGACGTGGAAAAATATTTTGAGCGCTACTGTTGGAGGTTTTCCTGAAAGGTGCTTTATCCTGAAAGTTGATCTGTCTTTTTATTTTTTTTCTCCAAACCCACAGTATCCTGTCTCACCGGAGAGTGGCTGTGCCCTCCAAGGCTGTGGGGCCCGGTGTCATACCAATGCTGACACTTTCACCCCCCTCATGTGTGTAGGACATCAGTGCATGGGGGAGAACGAAAGTAAAGAAAGGACGAAGTAAAGAAAGAAAGAAAGAAAGACAGCAAAAAAGAAAGAAACAGAACAACATTTCAAACTGACGTTAGCTTAAAAATCTGTGGTTAGTCAAGCCACAGGTGCTGAAAGAGCACTCACGCAGATGAAGTGTACTGGAGGATTTCTACGGAATTCTGAACTCAGAATGTTAAACAGAGAATGTTGCGCAGGTCCAAATATTCAGTGAGTTTAATTGGTTTAACACAGGTAGGCATATGTCATCTGCAGCAGCTTGTTTTGTTTTTCAGCAGATTGGACCTTTGTGCCCTAGCTCTCCAATTAGTTTTACTACCCACAATTCTGCAGTGACTCCGGAGTGACATAAATCAGGAAATGCGTTTGTGGTATTCCATCATCTGGAGGAAATTAGGTCCAAAAAGGATGCAGGTTCTGCTTCCAAAAACAGAGAACACGCCAGACAGAATGTTGTGATCAGCAAAATAAGAGATTAACTGTCTCTCTCTCTCTCTTTACCTCCCTCTTTTTCTTACTTACTCCATCCCTCTTTTACTCTACCCACTTCTCCCTTTTCTCTCTGATGTCGCTCTCTCTCTCTTTCCATCTCCCTCTCTCCGTTTATTTTTCTCTTTGCTTCCCTTTCTCCAGGCTGCCTTCCTCCTACTTTCAGTAAGGCTTCTTTGAGCGGAGGAGAATGAAACGAGAGCCTGACAGGAGAGTAAACACAGAGAGGAGTAGCGGACGGGTGAAAGTCTTACTGCCGATCGCCTCCTCAAACACTCCGCCATCCACAGAGATTCTCACCTGTGTGGCATTCTGTGGAACGCATACAATTCAGCAGAGAAGTACAATGGTGTTTGTTAAGGACATGTAGGCCTATTTCTACAGAGAGGTCGTGAGAGCGGCACATATTATGATAATGTGTCAGACAGAGGGAGAGAGAGAGTCAGAGAGAGAGAGAGAGGGAGAGAGCGCCTATGCATGCACAAGCTTGTACATACATATTTGTGGATTGATAGTGATTTATATTCCATGAATGTTATATCAGCGTCTCACTGCTCACAGAGCCTTGAACTACATGACAAACTCCTCAGGAAAACGTGTAGTACTTTATCAAAACCATCTGGGCTTTGCTTTACAGGAGTTGATACATTTGTTTGTTCCACCTTGTTAGCAGCAGAGGTCCTGGAGACACCTATTTTGAAAACGATATCATTTGTAATAAATAGTGGTATTTAACAGTAGTCTTCATATCAACGGTGCCTCGTTGTGATTGAGAAGAACACTGAAATCATCAGATATCATATATATAATACAGTATATTGATGGAGATAATTTCCAAGCACTGTTAATGACTTAAGAATATATGAATCAAGTGCCTTGTATTAATATATTCCTTGTATGAATCATGTGCTTATGAAAGCAGGAACATGGCTTTTCTGTGTTTCTGCGTTTGTGTAACTTAGATAATTAGGTGCCACTTGGTCTGCATATGTACAAGAGCATGTTTAGACCAGAGGTGATAAGAAGGGTCGAACTGTGCTTCTTCCGACCTTGCAAAACGTTCCATCCTTGCAGTGAATTTTCACCTATCATATATATACCTATATATATATATATCGACAGTCCTCTATATATATATAAATATCTAACATCTAACTTGATAGAGGCTGTATGAGGGTTCACTCTGGGCACATGTGGTAGAGGACTGGCGGGTGAATGTGATGACGCAAAGAGGTGAACAAATACACACAGTAGAGGTCTTGTTTAGGGAGACGTCTCAAAGACAAACAGCAGTGCGGTACAGGCTGCCCACAGCTTACTATCCAACCAAACTGCCTGTCATCATATTGGGTAACTGATGACAGTCCCAAACAGGAACTCCAACAGGCTCACACACACACACACACACACAGTACTAACACACATGCACCACACACACACAGGAAACACTCTCTTTCTATCTCCCCCCACCCCAACACACACATACACACACACACACACACACACACACAGTACACAGTACACAGTACACACAGTGCTCTCCCAGGCCAAACAGGTGCCTTAGACGGAAATAAGGAATGTGTATAAAGCATGTATCTCCCTCTGTCATCAGGATGTGGCTTTGTCTCACACAGCCACAAGCTGCCCTGTGTGAATGTGTGTCAGATGTTTAAGATGAGAGTCACAGCCCTGGTGGAGCCATACAGACAGCTGTCTTCTCAAATTGAAAGGGAAATGTGATGGAAGCTATCGCTTCTCTTCTGCCTTACGCCACTGTTGAGAGTTGAGTTGAGTTGAGCAGCTCGTCTTTACGGAAGTGGTGATTCTGAGCTGAAAAGAAGGGAGATATTGTGTGGTGAAGTGGTTTTACACATGTTAGAGATTTAAGCGTGTTTGCGCTGTGGGTTTTGGTGGGTCCAGAGCCGTGTTTAGCCGTGTTTACTGTCGAGTGACTTTGCGTTGAGTCACTCACAGACGGCGACCACGTGAATTCCCAACACTGTGCCTTTGCAACGGGAAGACAAAGCATGTCATTTTCAGCACTTAACAGCTCCCATTGCATTGCATCAAAAGCTCTCTCTCACTCACGCTCTCTCTGCACACCCCTCTCCTTTAAATATGTGCTGCAGAGATTCTCGACAAGTATAACCTAATAACGTAACCTGATCTAAAAGTGACAGTCAATAATTCAGTGAAATCCACAGCTATTTGTCTGACTTGTCATCTTCATAAAAATAAATCAGTCAGCTAGTCTGACCATATCCTCATGAGAAGCTGCACTGAGCAGGTAAAGTCAAAAGGACACTAAGAAAGACCAAAGTACCAAAACAGAGATGAAAATAACTGACATAATGAACAGGTATCATTTACACAGCACAACAAATAACAAGAATTTCTTCTCACTCGAATGAACTAACCCATGAGAAATAAGATTGGTGGTTTCTGACACAGTTTTACTCCTCTCAAATTCGGTTTGAAAGCCAATTAAAGTAAGGGTGGCAGAGATTGGTTGAGTAAATTGGCATGCAGTTGTTCCCCTACAAAGTGGGAGAAAGAAATGTTCCTCTACCACAACTCTGCTGGAAGTAATTATGTACTACATCATGCCAGATGATCAGGACATAGCAACCAGCTAAAATGTACATGTATGAAACCAAATGTGTGGATAGGGATCTTCAATTATTTTATTTTTTTACTTTTGTCTGGGTTTCAGTCGCACAAAAAGGACACTTCCTTATTTTAAAGGAATATTCATTCAATATTTTTTTTGCTTTAATTACGGATGCTGATGCCCTGCGATAGCATAATTAATTCCATTACTTTTCTGCCCCGGAGGAAAGTTTTCTACGTTGTATTCTTTTAATACGTTGATGAAAAAAAAAAAAAAAACAGGAGTTTAGGAAAGTGTGCATTTAATACTCAACCCTTATCGTATCCATAGTAACACACCATCTGTTTCTTATGCATTGAATAAATGAAATGAGGTCACATTAAAGACTCTGAGGTGATGCCGTGGACCCACTACACGACCCGACGGGGGAGCAAATGGGTCGGGATGGGAGGAATGCGAGAAAGGAAGGATCTTACCCGCAGCGTCTACATCAAACACGCAGCTCAACAGCCTCTTACTACATTCTGCGCAGAGGACTAGACGGGACCTGTGGCACACACCGGCTTTGCATTTCAAACGAATATTTCGGGGAAACTTTTTCACCGGCAATTTCTCGATTGGATTACTATTACCTCTTTTGTTAAGGCACAATTTAAATGTAAACTGTGGATTCGGTGTATGCTAAACCATTTAAGCATAAAAAGTAAGTGTAATTTAGTTAATTTGATACACTAATTTAAAAACAGTCACAGATGCTGCATGCGTTATTCATTATTCATTATCATAATCTGTACATTCACAAGAAACCTATTCCGTCTCCATATGTTTAAGCGAATATTGGCGATAAAAAAAATGTAGACGCATGCATTTGGGTGCCTGCTGTATTGTAATGATAGGACTGTGGTTGCTTGCTAAAACTGTGGCTCAGTCAGTCTTTGCTGAACATCTGTGGTCTTGAAATACTATAATTTTCTCTGAGGACTCCAGTATTTAAATTCTTAGTGGTGACACGAAGGCGCGGATGTCCCATTGAGAAGATTTAGTAGTGTGATGGCTGGTCCAATATATTGCGTTGCACAAATGTTTGTGTTGTATGTTATCTCTTTTGTTATAAAACGAGAAGCGGCGCAGGTAGCAATCATCAGTGAGAATAATTGTCTACTAAGACAGGCCAACTTATTGCCATGCATGTGAAAGCATTAAGACTCTCTTTGAAGACTTGTGTAATGTCCTTGAAAAAAAGGGTAATTGAAATGAATATCACATGAGTGCATTTTCCCCCCCCCCTCAACAGATTTACATTAATTGATGGCACCAAGACTTTTTTCAGGGGAGTGACTGCAAGCACGCCTACTCCGTCAGAATGCAGGCTCTTAACTCAGGACCGTCATACCTGCGGTGGAAACTCCTGGCGCTTCTGTTTGTTTTGACCGTGCTGATGTCGAGGGGCCGCGCCTGCCCGAAATCCTGCGCGTGCTACGTTCCCACCGAGGTTCACTGCACTTTCAGATACCTGACCGCAATACCACGCGAGATCCAGCCGGTTGTGGAACGAATTAACCTGGGGTGAGAAACCCAAGTTTAACACAAAGCAGAAGTACACAGGCTTCAGTCAGGACACATACACAATGGCAACGAACGTTTATTTTATCAGGGTGGAAGTAATTTAAAAAGTTTCCTATTTAGAGGCAGAGTGAAAGAGAGAGAGAGAGAGAGAGAGAGAGAGAGAGTTTATTCAGATGTTGACAAAAAAATAACCCTCTCACCTGGCCATGATGCACAACCCTGGAATTCCAGTCAGTCATTACTCGTGTGAGGAAAAGTATTCACTTGGGGCTTCTCTCCCTGTCAGAAACAGCATCTTCAGCTGTATGTTTTTCAGTGGTTTACTACAAAGCAATGTTGCAATGTCTTTGATACAGATACAACAGCCTTACAGTACTGAGAGAAAATGACTTCAACGGCTTGGAACATCTGGAACTGTTGATGCTTCATAGTAACACCATAAGTAATATTGAAGACCGGGCTTTCGGTGACCTCAAGTCTTTGCAAGTAAATAAAACACTTTAACACATTTTTTTGTTTTGTTACATTTGTTTGTATCTATGTTTTATCATCAAAACAGACAGGCACAGTTTTGTTTTTAATCAATAATCAATAATTTGCACATTTCTACCTATATCTTAGTATTATTTTTTTTTCTAAATTTTACACCAGTTTTTTTATGTCTCTGTGCTTCTGTCCTGCATCCATAGGTGCTAAAGATGAGCTACAACAAAGTGAAAGAAATCAACAAAGAGACATTCAGTGGTCTTCGCAGTTTGGTGCGGCTCCACATTGACCACAATCAAATCGAGTTCATCAACCCTGAGGCCTTCTACGGTCTGAGTAACCTGCAGCTGGTCCACCTCGAGGGCAACCTCCTGCAGCAGCTTCATCCGGACACCTTCATCACACTCCGTCACAGCCAGGTGTTCAAGCTGTCCTCCGTAAAGAGCATCTACCTGTCCGACAACGCCCTCACCAGCCTACCAGCAGACCTGTTCGCAGGTTGTTACCAGCTAGAGAATTTGTACCTTCATGGAAACCCTTGGTCTTGTGACTGTCGCATGGACTGGTTGAGTGAGTGGATTGAAAAGAACCCTGGTGAGTCGGCAGAGTCCTATTATTGCCATTGAAGTGGTTCATTATCTTATCTGTGTATTTATTAATTTTTCAGAACTGCAATTTATATTATTAAAGAGGATCTATTATGCTTTTCCATTTCTTCCTTTTCCTTTAGTGTGTTATATAGCTTTTTGTGCATGTAAACGTTCTGTAGAGTTACAAAGCCCAAAGTACATGCCAGAGGGAGCAACACTCTCCCACAAAAAACTGTTATTTGGAATTCCAGCCCTTTTCCCTTGTTACAAGATGACGCAATCTCGTAACACAGCCCTCATTGTCTGCCTTGCTGACTAATCAGAGCACACTAGGCTCATTGGGTAGGGGGGGCTTAAAGACACAGGAGCTTTAACAGAGTGTTTCAGACAGAGGGTGAATAGAGATGTATGGTATGAGAAAAATAATGTGGTTTTGGAATATTGAAGCATGTAAATCTATTCTTGTAGAATTCAAAAATAAAATTATGAAAATTTAGAAAATTTGCACAATAGGTCCTCTCTAAGTCATAAAACCATGTCTTGTGTGTGACAGACGGTTCACTGTTGTAAAGCAAAGCAAAGTAATTATTGTATATTTATGATATGACAGTCAAATCAAAACACATTATTTTTGTATTGCTAATTACTTGTCTTTCCAGGTGTGCTGAAATGCAAACGAGACAAGAAGCACTCTCACAGACCAGTATGTCCAGTGTGTGAATCACCAGTTACCGCCCGAAGTAGAGGCCTGACTCAGCTAGCCCGTGATGAGTTTGCCTGCACCAAGTCCTGGATCGACCCAAGCCTAAAGCAGAAGAACATCACTGTGGACGAGGATGACTACACCCCGGTCTCTGCAAGGGACTTCATCGCACCAATTGGTATGCTGCAAATGAATGTAACGGATGAGGTCCACAATGATGCCACCTTAGCTTGTGTGGTTCAGAGGCCGTCTGGAGTAGAAAATCTTAACCTGACGCAAACAGGGGATGAAGAGGATGTCACGGTGCTACGGGCAACCATTACCACGTCACTGGTGTGTAACATTGACTACGACCAGATTCAGCAGCTGTGGCGTGTTTTGGCCATGTACAGCAACATGCCCATGAGGCTGGAAAGGGGACTGCTGCTAACCATGTCACCAGAGATGATCTACAAATACAGACAAGTTCAATTGCAAGATGAGGAGATTTACACTGAGGTTGAAGCAGATATCAAAGCCAATCCGGCGTGGCTAATGCAAGGCCAGATTAACCTGCAGCTGGATCGAACAACCACTACCTTCTCCACACTTCATATTAAGTACTCGTCTACTGTCCAGCTGCGTGTGGACAGCAGGAACCTCAGGAGAGACAGGTACAGTTGGACAATGATCAAACGGGACAATCAGACAAAAACCGAGCATGCTGTCATAGTTGGTAGCACAGCTGAGCTCAACTGCCAAACGTTTGGAAACCCGAAACCCTCCATGGAGTGGATCTTGGTAGACGGCAGCAAGGTCAGGGCACCATACCAAAGTGAAGACCGACGGATTACAATCAGTGAATCAGGGAAGCTCACCCTGAGACCAGTGGATAATTCAGATGCTGGGATCTACCGATGTATCGCAACAAACTACTTGGATGCTGATGTGTTGATCTTTCGGATTACAGTTTTGTCTCCAGATGTGGAGGAGGCAGAGGTTAATGGGGTCCAACTGTCCCGCTCAGTGGGCCAAAGTCTGCTTCTGGACTGTGGATCTGCTGGGAATCCCAAAGCTTCTATTCAGTGGATACTTCCTGACCACTCAGTTTTGGACAAATCAAATGGGAATAGGCAAGTCTACAATAACGGCAGCTTGGGAATACAGTCCCTGACCGAGAGGGACAGGGGATTTTACAGATGTTTGTCATCAAATTACCTCGGAGTTGATTTGTTGACGTCCGAAGTGAGTTTTACTGAGGTTGGGACAAAGGAAGTAAAAATAATAGATTCTGAGGGCTCAGGGAATGGCGTTGATTCAAATCCTGAGGAGACTGAAACGACGCACAGTGGACTTGTTATGTCTCGGACCAATCAAGAATCAAGGACCATCACCTCAGACAGACCCTACCCCAGGTTAACACCCCCACACAGCAGGAGAGGTAGCAGGAGAGGTAACCC
This sequence comes from Clupea harengus, assembly GCF_900700415.2. NCBI lineage: Eukaryota > Metazoa > Chordata > Actinopteri > Clupeiformes > Clupeidae > Clupea > Clupea harengus. Next base: position 20,916,681 of record NC_045160.1, read on the forward strand.
CTTAAGTAATAGAAGAACATGGGGAAGTAGACGGGTGTTTGACAAGGGATCCCGTCGAGTCGATCCCCAAAAATTTGCAGAGTTTATGAAGAAAGCCCAATCGGGCCAGACAACAAACAATGAGATAGGAAAAACAAATCAGGAAAGTGGAGACTCTAAGACATATTTAGGGCTCTCTGGAGATGGGGATATGGGTTCAGGAGAGGGTTTGTCTGAGGATCAAATTGTAGTGATGCCAAATGGTGAGGTGACAGCCACAGACATGCCAGAGACCAACCAGTACAGCAAAGTAAGAACCAAAGAATTTTCAGAGAACAGCCGGGATGGTCTCATTACATTCACTGACAAATATTTAGATAATTATGAGAGTACTGTTATGTCAACAACTGAAATGTTAGACAATAATCAGAGGGGTGGTTTGAGTACTACTGAAACAATAGACAACCACTGGAATGGTGTCATGACAACCACTGAATTTTCAGATGACTCTCAGGACACTGAAATGACAACCAATGAGAATCCAGTTGACCCCAGTACCAGTGTCATCACAACAACGGGGAATACAGACAAAGTAACAACCGGATCTTACTCCAGGTCCGAAGTCCTACCGATATTACTCCCAGCCCTCGGTGTCACCACCAGTAGTTATGAAATTCAAAGAGATGAAACAACACCATTTGAAAACAAACATGCTTACACAAGAGGATTCAGTGACAATATACCTTATATTTATCAAGCAAAACCCAAAGACACATTTAAGCGACCAGTAACACTTAAGCTCACAGTGACTGAGTCAACTGATGAGATGCAGCTAATGTTTTCAGGTGAATCACCTGAGTCATCAACTGAGGGTATGTCAACTGACAACCAGAACCCGAATGTCACCCCAATGATGGATTGGCCAGCCCCTAGACTAAAGCCAGTTGTGCACACATCTACAGACCGGGACAGCAAGACTACATTCACAGCCGTGACTACAACAGAACGAGAGGAAGATGAGATCACTTTTCACACAACTCAGAGGATCAGGTCCCACCGCCTTCCGGCAGGATCTACCATCATTTCTCGCCAGCATATACAAATAATACCTCCCAACAGAAGGCGGCCAGGAAAAAGACGCAACTTTCCCAACAGGCGAAGAATAGTTCGACCAAACAAGATCACAGACATCCAGTCCTACCTCGATAAACTCAAGAAGCCGTCAGTCTCACAAAAGGGGAAAGCCACGGTGCCGTATTCAGTAGAGCTAACAACAGACTGTGATGACACAAAAGGTGGGAACAACCTTACACTATCACATGCCAAAAATACAGTAGATGAGAGTAAAGCTAAAGTCCAGAGTTCTTCCCTTCGAAGAACAGAAAAGCCCATCAAAACCAATCCCTTCACAAGGTCTCCAGAACATTATCCCGACAGAGCAACACAAACATTTACCTTCAGGCCCGCTACCACACACATAAGAACTGAGGGCTCTAGTGGTTATATGACTTCTGCAGATGCCCCTGACCTGGAACCAACACAAGATCCAATGGCATATCAACCAACAACCACAACAGCTTCTACAACCACAAAGTCTTCCAAGGTAATCCGGGGTAAAATACCCTGGCATAGACTGTTTGGGAGCAGAGAGGGCCAAAAAGAACTCTTGAACAGGCTTCGTAAACCAGCCAAACCATCCACCAAAACCACACAAAGCACAACTACAACAACAACAACAACAACTACAACAGCAGTTCCTACCACTACCGAACCTTACATGGAAACAACTTTCCTTCCAACTGTGGACTCTCTTGTTGCACCAGTGACAGTATCACCCCCCTTGTCTGAGACAGATCTCGGGACATCAGCACACGACTTTGAAGACTCTTTCACCACCCTGACTAAAGAAGAGTCAACCACTGTGACGCAGCCTCCCACCACACAGGAGACAACTACAACTGCTCCCACATATGACTCAACGTCTTCCTCAGCCACAGACTCTTCTTCCTCAGGTTTAGAGACTCTTGCTTTGCCACCAACAATAAGGCCTAAAGAGGATGTTGTTGAGTCGAGCTCCTCTGGTTCCGACTCTCTGGGTTCAGGAACATGGACGTCCCGAAGGTTTAGGGGGCAAAACAGAAAATTTGGTCCTCGACGAGGGCGTGTGAGAGGCCGAAGGCCCATGAGGAAAACCACCACTAAAGCTCCGACCACAACAACAACAACAACAACAACAACAGAAGAGCCTACTACAACGACTGAACTGCCAGAAACTTCCACTTTCACGGAAACTACCACATTTGCACCAAGGCCTGTATCTATGAGCCGTTCAGGCGGTGTGTCACGGCCACTGTACACACACTTCTGGGAGAAAGAGATGTCCACTGTGTCCACCTCATCTGGAACCACAGACTCATATGATATAGACTGGAGAGTCCCATCATATTTTACCACCAGTCGCCCAAGAGAATACACCACATCAAGGCCCACTACAGCTTACCGAACTACTCCATCATCAAGGTTGTACGTAACCCCAAGGCCACGGATACAGACCAGCAGAGATAACAACAGAGTAAACAACAATGTCAGAGTGCATTCAGGCAGGTATGACGACTCCCCAACACAAAGAACTCCAGTTAGACGAGTGAGGCCAACCATGTCTGTCATCACAGAGGGATCTAAGAAGAAAACTGACACAGGAAGGACTTTAACCCACACAGGACATGAGGACACAGTGACAGGTATAACAAAAGAGCAGGAATACACCGACAAGCCCAGTCTTTATGACTATGATGGAACTGATAACACCTACCACCATGCCAAAGAGCATGATACAACCACCTCGGTTATTACTGACACGGAGCCATCCACTGCGGACATGTCCATGAAGCCGAGGATTGTGGGGGGAAACGCTGCAAGCTTCACAGTGCTGTCGAACTCGGATGCCGTCCTGCCCTGTGAGGCTGAGGGAAACCCAGAGCCCTCCATCAGCTGGAGGCGGTTCTCCTCGAGCACAGGTACCCGTATATTTGAATTGAGCCCACGTGAAACTAATGGCAGCATCATTGTTCTTGATGTTTTTAAAACTTGTTCTTGATAGTGTTGCACAGGTAACAGTACATTTCAGTTTCTCCCGTATATAACAACGACCATTGTAAAACACTTACTCATAATGTTATTAAAAATTGTTATTGAAATAAGGTTGTCCTAATAGCTCAGGTATTAGTACATTTGAATCTGTCCAAACTTAACACATAAAATAATTATCATCCTAGAAATATGTAGGCTAATACTTAACTGCAACTTGGCTACAATCCCGGATATTACAATGCATATAGTTTCACACTTACTTTGTGTCTTTAAAAAAGTAACCATGAACAGAATATTCATGTGTGATGTAAATGAAACTATTTCATGTATTCCTTCATTTGCATGACTAAAAGTGTCTTTGTTTCATTTCCTTTTTCTTTTATATTTGTTCGTCAGAATGGGTACTGCTTGGTATGTTACCATGCCTTTTTACAGTATACAGCACAGTAGCTGTACCTGTAAAAAGATGAGCTAAAAAATACCTCATTCTGTAATAGTCCTTAGTATTTATCACATAAATAATCTTCTTCTCTTCCCTTTTCAAGGGAGCACACTGACCATAAGAGGCAAGATGGGTAAATTTGAAGTTCTTCAAAATGGAACTCTGTACATTCAAGCCGCAAACATCAAGGACCGTGGCCAGTACCTGTGTTTAGCTGAGAATGACTATGGCTCTGACAAGCTCATCGTCACACTGTCTGTGGTGGCGTATCCGTCACGCATCCTCGAGCCAAAGGTTCGAGACATCAAGGTGCATCCTGGGAATACAGTTGAGATGAACTGCAAAACCGAAGGTCGGCCAACACCCCTGGTGTCATGGATCCTGGCCAATCGGACGCAGGTTAGAGGCCAGAACACCGACCACGGCAGAGTGTCTGTCACACCGGAGGGGACGCTGATAATCCAGCAGGTCTCGTTGTACGACCGGGGCCACTACAAGTGCATTGCCAGCAACCCAGCTGGGATAGACACTGCCACGGTGCGCCTGCAAGTGGTTGCAGCGCCCCCTGACATCCTGGAGGAGAAGCGACAGCAGCTCACAGTCCATGCCGGGGAGAATCTATGGCTACCATGTTCAGCACAGGGCAGCCCCCAGCCGACCGTTCACTGGGTCCTTTCCGACGGGACAGTTGTTCACCCGCAGCGCTACGTTGACCATAGGGTGTCAGCGTTCGCCAACGGCACTCTCCACCTGAAAGGTGTAACGACCGCCGACAGTGGGATTTTTGAGTGCATTGCGACGAGCCCAACGGGGTCTGAGAGGCGAGTGGTCACCCTCACTGTGGAGAAAACAGAGGCTCTGCCCCAGATCATAGACGTGTCACAGAGAAGTACTGAGCTAGAGTTTGGGGACCGCCTTCAGCTGAACTGCACGGCTATCGGAGACCCCAAGCCCAGGATCATCTGGAGGCTCCCCTCCAGAGCGGTGGTTGACCGGTGGCACAGGTAACAGACTCAGATTGCATGCGTAAACCTTCTCTACTGTCTTAATGCACATTCAGCATGAGTAGAGCTTGGATAGATGTGGCTGATGGCAATGTTGTCTGAATGTGTTGACAAGGCTTAGTTTTCTCACCTTATTTCTCACAGCGTAAGTCAAGGACAAGTAACATGATGTAGATGATCATACATTCTTCCCCAAACACACACACACACACAGACACACACACACACACACACACACACACACACGTCAGCCGTATGGCCGCCTCCTTAAATTTACGAAATGCCCAGGACACAGAAGCACCACCAGTGTGTAAATATAAATACTTTATTTTTATATTAAAAACGTGGACTATAATTTAAGGGTTAAAAGCATCTTAAACTCCAAGCCATCTCCACCAGGTAGTCCAGTCACCGGTTGGCAGTGGACCAATTGTAGTCAATCCGGGCCATGATCCGTTCAATGGAGCGAGGTCGATGTCACGTCGTGGCCGTTGCACCCTCACGTCGTTGGGATTCCCTGGGGATCCCCAGTGACGTCAGTCGCGGCCTCCCCGACCCGGCCGACACGTTCACTACAGACAAAGTGGTAATCACCAAGTAGTCGGTCCCATATATAAAACACCACAACACAGGGCACAGTATCAGGATGGTAAATCTACTTTCCTTTATGTTGGGTATTGTGAACGTTGGGTCATTTCACGTCGGCGGCTTCTCTTGGTTTCAACGGTGCATCAGTGGAGTGTCTTCTTTTCCGGAAACAGCAACCGGCAGTCCTCGGGTAACCAGGCAAGGGATCAACACTCCGCAAACCATGTACACAGTATAAAGTGAAACATACAAAGTTAAAAGGCTTACGTCCCTCAGCTCAGGGAGTATGAGCATTGATCAGCCAACAACCGGAGTTCTCCGGTACAATGGCGTGCGCTCCGCTGCTTCTCTCCGTGGCAGTCCGTTTCTTCCGTTCGTTCAGTTGTTTGTTCAGTTGTTTGTTCAGTTGTTCGTTCAGTTGTTCGTTCAGTTGTTCGCCCATTCGTTCGGTTGGCCCGTCTCCTGGTCCCCGCCGGGCACCCAGTGTGTTCTCAGCTCCCTCTTCTTATAGCGTCCCTCTTTGCCCCTCGCTCCCGCAGATAGGTCGGTAGGTAATTGTCCAGGTAATCAGTCCAGGTGAAAGTAATTTGCTAGCCCTCATAGGAAGTCTGTGCAGGGAATAGTCTATGCAATACAATTTCACATGGTGCACGTAGATCACAGCAATACCAATAGTGAATATGAGATCACAGCAATCAATACGTTTTTATGAGCACAGCAATCAAAAAGTCACATCACACAATATTTGCAAACAACTAAACCTATACTGTCCTAATAGGCTGACACACACACATACACACACACTCACTGAAGACATTTTCCTCCTCCAGGCATTCGAAGCCCTAATGATTGATTCTGACTTCCAAGACAGCTACTTTACTGTCATCCTGCTTCATACGTTATGCCTAACTTTTTAAGGACATGGGATTATGAGGTTGCTTGGAATTTGTTTTCAGTTGAATGTTTTGAGTCACAAGCATCAGTAACAGTTGTATTTCAGTCCAAATATGTAAGTTAACGAGGACTTGCTTATCCTCTGGCCACAACTGAATTCATTTAAACAAACTACATCCTGTAATGAGCCAAGGCCTGGAGTCAAATGCACTCAGTATAATTATTTATGGTGTGTTTCATCATCTTTTACTCATTAACTATGGTGTTGACTTTGGAGAAAAAGCAGAGGAATAGCCAACAATACTTTAACATAGACATACTTTATCATAACAGAGAGTTCTTTCTGACGTATTCATTTAATTAACAAAGAGTTTGACACTGTCACAACAAATACTGGGAATGATCCACTGTGTCTGAAAAGTCAGGTTTGACATTTGTTTGCCTGCTTTAGCAACATATTATCTGACTTGCAGAGGATTTACAAGGGCAGCTAAACAGGCAAAGCACTTATTGTATTTTTCTTATTTACTTTTTAAATGATGGATGTATACACACACACATATGTTATATACATATTGGATATAACATGGAATATTTTATTTGCTCCTCACATAAATAGTTTATTTTCATAAATTCATAGGTTTTTCAGTGCACTTATCCCAGTTTGATGAGCACATTATGAAATGTTGTTATTATCCTTAACAAGCACAACCTATTATTATGATCCATTCTTCCAAAAAAACATTATACAATGTCAGGTTTACTACAAGTACAGGGCCACAGAAACAGCAGAAGGGATGTGGTTGAGTTTGGATTATCATGAATACTGTAACATCTAATCTGTGTCTAATACAGAAGCAAAGTTTTCAGCAAGAGCATTTGAAAGCTCCCCATGATGAAAACTCATTAAAATTGTACATTGTACACATTGTTGACTTTACCACTGCTGACTCTGCACAATGTGAAAATGAAAACAGACCATTAAGCCAATCCAGCAGAGGCTCTTGAAGTCTTTCCATATGACCCAGCGTTATGTATTCCATACTGAGACAGAAACGTCGAGAACTACCTGAGCAGCCAAACATCTGTTTTATTCTTTTTAGTTTTTTGTCTTAAAAACAACTAAATGCAGTGAATCAAAAGCAGGGCAAAACTATTAAAATATCACACCAGGACATTCATTATTGTACATTTTCTGGCACATTGTACTTTTACGGTACATATGAAGCCCTGTAACTTAATATACAGACCAGGCTTATTGAGTTGCAGGTTTAAATGGAAATGTCAGCTCCATTTAGTGGGAGAATTTTTTGGAGAGTTAAAAGTAAAGACTGAGTTTCAGTGCATCACTGTGAAGCAATATTCACTTTCTGAGTTTACTTGAAGCCCTAACAGTTTATACAATCTTTTTTTTTTTTTTTTTAGGATGGGCAGTCGGCTCCAGGTCCTTGAGAACGGCACTCTCATCATCGACTCGGTCAGTGAGAAGGACGCCGGAGATTACCTCTGCGTCGCCCGCAGCAACATCGGCGATGACCTGCAGCTTCTGAAGGTCACAGTGTCCATGAAGCCAGCAAAGATTGAGACCAAGACCTACGGCAAGAAACAAGTGCCATTTGGCAACGACCTGCAAGTGGACTGCAAGGCCTCTGGTGCCCCCATTCCGGAGATCTCATGGGGCCTCCCTGATGGTACTGTGGTGAACAGTGCCTTGCAAGCAGATGGAACCAGAAGAGGGCGCTCCAAGCGTTACATCCTGTTCGACAACGGGACGCTGTACCTGAACAAAGTTGGCATGGATGAGGAAGGTGACTACACCTGTTACGCAGAGAACACTGGAGGCAAAGACGAGATGCACGTGCACATCACCGTGGTGATGGCTGCGCCTCGTATACACACTCCCAGCCTGACCTATGCCAGAGTGACACCTGGTGGCAACATCCGCTTCGACTGTGAGGCTGTCGGTGAACCCAAGCCAAAGATTATATGGATGCTTCCTTCAAATGACATGATCGCTGCTTCAAACGAACGTTATCTGATGCACGTGAACGGGTCCCTCGATATCCGTGATGTGAAGCTGGTGGATGCGGGAGAATATGTCTGCATGGCACGAAATACTGCAGGGGATGACAGCAAGGTCTACAAGCTCGACATTGACGGAAATCCACCTGTGATAAATGGATACTATCAAAATAGGACTGTGATCAAAGAAACAGCAGCAAAATACTCTAGGAAGTTCATTGATTGTAAAGTGGTCGGGAACCCACCACCAAAGATAACATGGATTATGCCCGATAACATTTTTCTCACTGCTCCATACTATGGCAGTAGGATTAATGTCCACCACAATGGCACACTGGAAATCCGTAATGTACGACCAACAGATACAGGCGAATTCATATGTATGGCGCGCAACGACGATGGGGAAGCCGTCATGGTGGTCCAGTTGGAGGTCACCACAATGATGCGAAGGCCCATCTTCAAGAACCCTTTCAATGAGCGAGTGGTGACCCGCATGGGCAAAACCACCCTGCTGAACTGTTCCGCCGACGGTCACCCACGACCTGACATAACTTGGATGCTACCCAACGGGACCCGTATGTCCGGGGAGTCCGATAGGGGATCGCAACACCACCTGAGCACCGACGGCACCTTCATCATCTACAACCCGAGCAAGGCAGACGCCGGGAAGTACCGCTGTGCCGCGAAAAACAGCATGGGATACATCGAGAAGCTCATTGTCCTCGAGGTGGGCCAGAAGCCGTACATCCTGACCCGGCCTCGGGGGATCATACGGAGCGTGGCGGGGGACTCGCTGTACTTGCACTGCCTGGCCGACGGCAGCCCGCGACCCAGCATCTTCTGGACGCTCCCGGGAGGCCACGTCTTGTCTCACCCGCAGTCGACCGGCCGATACCACCTGATGGAGAATGGCACGCTGTCGATCCGAGACACGGTGCTCCACGACCGTGGGAATTATCTTTGCCGAGCAAGGAATTCCGTAGGTGAGGCCCTGCTCACGGTCCCCGTGGTGATTGTCGCCTTCCCACCCCGGATCACAAACGGCGCCCCTTCAACCATAAGGGCCGTGACGGGGGTTCCGTTGAAGCTCAACTGTATTGCAACGGGACTTCCTACTCCCGAGATCACCTGGGAGCTTCCTGACAGGTCGGTGCTCTCAACAGCGGCAAAGGGACGACCATCAGGAAGTGAGCTGCTTCACCCGCAGGGAACCCTCGTTATCCAGAAGCCCACCAATGTAGACTCGGGCGCCTACAAGTGCTTTGCCAAGAACCACCTTGGCACAGACACCCGAGTCACATATGTCAGGGTTATATGAGACTGGTTGTAGTGGAGGAGAGTACAATGGAACGAAAGACTTTCGACTGCTCAGCCCTGCCCCAATTGGCTTGCATCAGCATTTATCTGCAAGGACTGTTTCCAACGGCAACTTATGTGGAATATATACTTGTTACAGCAGTGAAGCATGTAACAGGAAGTCCTTTGTTGAGACTGGTGAAGCCAGGAACCGATGGATTGCCCTATGTTGAGGAGCGGTTCCTTGGCAGAGCATGCAGTAATTGTGAGGTGTTATTTTTATCATAATGATTCAGAGGTCTGGAAACTCATTTGTGGCTTCTGGTTTATTCTTTGAGAACAATGCATGAGTCAGCCTTACAGCAAAAGCTACACACTCGCACACACACACACACAAACACACACACACACACACACACACACACACACACACACACACACACATACACAAACACTCACATAGAAGGTTTGACCTGAGCTCGGCTATGGACAAGGATATTATTACAACCTCGATGGAGAAGGAGAGAGAACCCCAGGGAATTTTCTCCCGAGGCTTTGGTCTACGTTCACAGCCGTCAAACAGTGGCAGAGGGATGGAATCTCCAGTACTGACTGAAAAAGAGGCGGAGAGTCAGAAAACGGATCGCCTGTGATCTCTATGCATACTTCCAGTTCTCACGTGAGGCCAATCGGCTCCTGTGGACATTATTATTCAGACAGTATACATATTCTGCAGTTTTAACACTGGATTGATATATTTTATTACCAGGATACCCACATTTGCACCAACATAAGTTGGCGTATAAAGCGTTATGTAAATGGATAAGGCTTGTCTGAAACCATACAGTACTGGGTCTGATGTTAAAAGTATTTAAATGATTTGACTGCTTTCATTTAAATGTGCAGAGTCAAAGTCCATTTTTACATTTATATTATCCCTTCCTCAGAATACATGAACACAGTTTTACTTTGTAAGTAATAATATGTTAGTGTCATGGAAATATAACACAGTCTAATAGCAATAAATATTGTTTTGAGGGTAATTGCACAGAGCCATTTTGTGGTATCCCAGGATTAAACCAAAATACTGGAATGTTCTTCTTATGTTCTACATTTCAATTTATAAGAATCTCAACTAAAACACTGAGGGATTGGACTCACTACTTTGGGGTTTACATGAAGGTATGAAAAAAGCAGAGACTACTTTCAGAAACAAAATCTGTCATACATTGAAGTGTTTTTAAGTGACACTGTTTAAGAGCAGGAGGGGAAAAAAAAATGTAAACCACAAGGGTTTTGTGCAGAGATCTCTGCAACAATAAAACCACGATAAAGCCAAACAGGGACATTGATATGAGTGCAAGACAGAAAGAATAAAGAACGAAGACAAACAAGGGAGTGAAACAAGGGTTTGGGGGGATAATAATGCCACGATGTTCTGCCAGAAATGGGCAAACATGTGATTAGCAAGCTGTTTTGAGGATGGGAGCTCTGTTTTACTGGTTTGTTTTGGAGTTTGTGCGGATATCTGGTGAGGGATGGTACAAGAATGGTTTTGGGTCAGTAAACTATTAAGGACAAAATGTCACCCACATTTTGAGATTTAAAAACAGAAAAAAAACTTCAGAGTTCAGTGCTCATCTAGGGAAAACATGGGATAACATCCCTGCAAATTAGTAGCAGCTGCAAATTTGCTAATTGCCCTGGATCTGAAATGATCAATAGTGAATTCAATAGTGAATTCCGTTGGCTAAACAAATCAGTGGAAAGAAAATACGTTTATATTCAACCTTTACGCAATACATAAATACTAAACCATAATATTTTCACCACTGTTGAAAACTAGAGGTTCTAGGGAGGGGGATTTGTAATCCCCAAGCAATTTGCAATTTCCAAGCAACAATGAAGAGTGCAACCACTTCTGAATCCCACAATGTTTCAGGGAATATTGAGCATGTCTGCGTATTGTTATTCGAGAGTGAATGGATGACTGAATGGAAAAATCTTAGAGCAACAAAAAGAAAAAAGAAAAAGATTAAACCGTATTTAAGCCACTGAAAGAAAAATGGCCACATTATGAGGAGAACAGACCACTGAGGCACGTTCGCCAGTCAGCTGACACAACAGTGACCCTCTGAACTGCTCTCCTGTGTGGTAACCTGTAGGCAGAACAGGAAGGCATGCTGGGATTGATTTACGGCAGTAGCTCCAACACACATAATTATGCACATTCATTAACACTACTGAGTCCAAGCCTTTTTTAGGTAGTCTGACATGCCTTGATTTTTTGTATATTTCCCTTAACTAAAAACATTGAGGCAAAAGTGGCATGTATGATTATATTGTAGAAAACCTGAGCAATAATAACATGGAATTTAGTAAACATTTTTTTATATTTAAATCAAATCTAAACATATCCTTACAAAAAACTCCATATCCCTCAGGAGGGAGCGTAGGGAGTGTAGGGTAAGAATACAGATCCTGATCCTGGATTCTTTTTCAGACCTTTGTGGCTTTTAAATGTTTCGTCAGCAACCTGTACATACTTTGGCTTTATTGACATTTTGTTTGTGAATTATAAGTGGTCGACAGCTATTTGTAATGAACTTTCAAGTGTAATGTTTCTGTACCCTTCCTTCACGGCTGTACCAACAGAGTCGACATTGTTACAATGACCTACTGCTATTTTAACGTGTTCTACACTGAAGATTTCAGACACAGGGCAAATGCAATCATTCAAAAATGTGGTCATTAAAAGTAACAAAAAAAGTGAGAGAGACAGAGGGTGAAGAAAAAGAAAAATGGGACATGTCTGGGAACAATTTAGGTGGTTAGATTACCGCAATTAGAAGTCACTTCTCCCAGCACTACAGGGGAAAGGTAGGAAAACTTCCCCATCTCCTGATGACTGCTGTTTGGCCTCAGCCATGATAAACGACCCCATCTCCATCATCACGGCCCTCATAAGCATGCTAATACTACAGACAGCAAACCTCCCCACTTCCTGTGCATTAAAGTGCACATTTGCAGTGAATCACTTGCTAAATCATCTTGTTCGGTGGCTAATAATGACAATCTGAGGGTTCAAATGGTGAAGAGTGGTGATGAAAGTAATGTCTGTAAACCAAAACCACAGGACACAGGTGCAGCACATTAATCTGACAGCATGGAACTGAATGATGCACTGTAATGCCATAACGGAGTGTTTATATGGCTGTTATTACCATCCGTGTAAATTTATAGTTGTGTTAAAAAGAGAGTGGAAGTTTTTAGTAATGAGTATGAGTACAAGACA
>NC_045160.1:20934290-21189290 GCF_900700415.2 Clupea harengus
ATGAGAGAGTGAATGAATCTCCATTAAGTTTGGCAACCGTCTGATTGCTTTGGACCTTTGACAAAATGGGGAGAGGGGGGAGGGGGTAAGTCACCTGCTTTACATTAGTCCTCATCTGGATAGTAGCTGTTAAAAACAACATGGAAGGAAATGATGTAAGTAAGTAAGAAGGACATACCTAGGAGCAGGCAACACCTAAGATGGTACTTCTATTCGTCTCTTTTTTCTCTTCATCTGGGAGCAAGGTCCTATTTGCCGTGATCAAAGGTCTGGTGGGATCAAACAGCGTGTCTCATGCCGAGATGTCGCCTGTCATCCTCAGATCACCCAGAACCCCCCGGACACAGTAGAGTAAACAGGTCTGTCTCTGAGGTCCCTGTCTCGGTCGTGACCACAGGAAATTGCTGTCGGTTTAAGTGTCACAGTCGGCTTCCCACCGCCTTTAATGGACCGTCTGCTCACCAGTGGCACCTGGTAGCCTGCCTGTGAATGAGTCAGGAGTGAGGGAAGGGTAATTATCAGTTGAAGTATGGCAGACTACTGTTCATGATCTACCCCAGTTCTTGCCATGGGCCTTCCGACTTCCGTGCATTGCGTGGCTGCAGGATAAAGTACAGGGGTCTGGGTGAAGACAATAAACTTGGGGCCAGAGACTGTTGATGGGAAACAGCCCAGAGCTCTGATGTGGACATAGGTTTGGGTTCTGAGCAGAACTCCCGGATGCAGAGTTACAGTATATGACCAGGAGCATGCAATGGTATAGAATCTATAGGGCCAAAGTGGGCATGCACATGTTTATATTTGTGAGTAGGAAAGTCTTCGCCTTATGAGATAGAATACCTTTTTCTCTTGTTATCTTTCACTCTCTCTCTATCTCTCTCTCTCTCTCTCTCTCTCTATCTCTCTATCCATCTATCTCTCTATCAGAGAGTGGCAGAGAGTGTAAATCTTCGTCAAACCAGTCAATAAAAACGTTAAACTCACATACAAACACGCAAAGCCTCCTGAGCTCACAGATACTGCCGGTTCATACACACACACAGACACACACACACACACACACACACACTTATATGTGCAGTACACACACACACACACACACACACCCACACACACATACACACACACACACACCCACTCTCGGACACACACACACACAGAAATATTTCCAATTTTGTACACATACACACGAACATAGGGAATAACCGAAGAAAAAGAGAGAAACGTTTCACAAACTGCTCTTCCATCACGCACATTACAGAAATGATATATACATACAGTATGAGAGGACAAGAGGCACTCTGTTCCAGACATGCCACATGTGTTTCAGGAGAAAGAGAGAGTACGGGGGAGACACGTTTCATCCAGCCAGCCAACAGTCAGTGCTCTCCCTGTAGGCCTCCAGCTACGTGCCCTGATCTGATCTATCAATCTATCCTAACAGTTCAGTCAAAAAGACCAACTGTACCTCTGCATTATAGCTTTACATCTATGGACATGTGCAGACAATGTGTCCAAACATATGCATACTGCATACATAGACTTATACAGAACAGTACAGTAGAGTTATATCCTAGAGTTATAAGCTATATCCATAGCTTCAAAACATTGTGTGTCTTGTATATTCTGGCAAACAGGACTGAGTATGTCGTGTATATATATATATATATGTATATATATATTACTGTGGGTATTTTCAACAGTGTAACTCATCATCAAAGGCTTGGGCAAGTGGTACAAAGCCAGACAGAAACAGCAGTGGGGGTGCTGTAATATTCCACACATTGAGAATATGTTGCCGTGCTCCACAAACATTGACAGAAACCCAAGCCCACCAGAGGGGCAGTGAAACGCGTGCAAGACAGGCATTGCGAGCGCAGCGCAGGAGCTTCATGAACTTGAGCTGTGAGTGCTGATGTTCAGTCTTACATGTTGACTGCAGTGGATGGACACTGCAGAGGATAGACACTGCGGAGGATGGACACTGTGGAGGATGGACACTGCAGAGGATGGACACTGCAGAGGATAGACACTGCAGTGGATGCAGTTGGTTTCTGCTATGGAAATCTGCTGTTTCTAAATTTGTAGGCACACATTGTAAGACCTGGTGATTGTTTTGCTCACATATTTCCTGACTTCTGGAGCACCAGTTTCCTCAAAGACTATATTTATTTGCCTCTTACTGTAACAGTAGCAAGACATCTTCTTCTCTGCAGTCTTGCCATTATAGATAATGTTTTTAAAGATACATTTATATTCCCCCATTACCCTCCCTCCACACACACAAATACACACGCGCACACACACACACACACACACACACACACACACACACACACACACACACACACACACATACACTCACACCATTGCACCCATGACCCAATGTCAGAGGTTACAACACAACACAATATTCTTCTCAACAGCAGGGGGCATCAGTGGTGTCCTTTAAGCACTACGTGACTGACAGTGATCATCTCTCTTGGTTTGACGAGCTTCATATCTCAAGAAACACAAACTGA
The DNA here is from genome assembly GCF_900700415.2 of Clupea harengus. Classification (NCBI taxonomy): domain Eukaryota; kingdom Metazoa; phylum Chordata; class Actinopteri; order Clupeiformes; family Clupeidae; genus Clupea; species Clupea harengus. Next base: position 20,936,813 of record NC_045160.1, read on the forward strand.
GGGCCCTTAGCAATTCATTAAGACCCCCTTTAATCTAAATTAAAGTTAAGAAAAGGTAAAGTGCAGAAAATCACCAGCCATGAAAGTGTTAACATCTAGGGTAAATAGCAGATAATTTCCCATATGGAGACAGGTCATGCAAGATATGTCTACGGTCTATTTGAACCAGAGCCTTTCTACTGAAATATATGAATGCTTGTAATGGCTAATGTAGTTCATAACAGCATGAAAAAGACTCTGGCGCCTGATGTAGTTATAAGCATCTGGAACAAACGCTTGCCAGCACTTGACCCATCCTACTGTAATTTACAACGGATGGGAATCATTACACCCTGATGTATGATTGTGTACCTCTTCAAATGAAGACCACCATCCTTCATTGGGTCTCTCGGGGGGGATGACCTCATGTTACCTGGCAACAGAATAATCCCATTATGACATCACGGCCAAACAACCTTTCAGCGCTTCTTTAGAGACTTGTTTTTCTGGTGGGCCCCATCGTGTGCATGGCTTCAGTGGTTTCTGGCGACGAGAAGCCAAGAGTCTGCTTATAAAGGATGCTGGCCTCATTTGCATGGAAATGTCTGAATGGTTGTGAAATTAACATTGAAAACTGCCATGTCATATTCACTCTTAGAGGAAAAAGAAACATTTCAGCTGTCTGGCCATAAACAATGGAGAAATCACATCTGTGGAAAAATATTTGTAATGAGGGGAAAAAATCACACATGCAAACACACACACATAAACACACGCACACACGCACACACACACATGCAAACTCAAAAAACACGTTTTTGTAACTATGAGGAAACCATCTTTGGTTGTTCAGTGAAAGTTAAGTGCTGGCGTTAACTTCAGACCAGCTCAGTCACTGCCTGCTCCACTGCCTGCTCCTCTCTCATAGCCGATACTCTAAAGGCTGGGGAGTACCTTAACATGATTGTGTTTCTGACGATATCAGTGGTGTGTGTCCACTCTATTCCCTTGTGTGTCAGCAGAACACACTCCTTAGGCACGAATAACCCCCTCATATTCTCATATACACTTAGATGAATGGGGGTCAGAGGGCCAGACTGAGTGGTAGCGGTGAGGTGGTTTCTGGGTGCAGCTGAACTTTGGATCCTGAGTGTTTGCTGTGGGTCGAGGGTCATGTTGTGGATTAGTCTGCCACTCTGCTGTTAGCGGCTAGCATCGCACAGCCTCCGCAGGAATGAGCTGCTATAAGCACATATGCAGAGACGGTGTCAAATATTTCAGAGAGCGCGGTGAGGTAGGGGGGATCGAAAGGCCCCCAAAGGCCTCTGGCAACATGAAGGAGGAATGTTTCCATGTAGAATATGTGAGCTTTGCTGATTTTTGGTTTTATTGATGCAAGTTTTAGTCTCAGATAATAGAACAGGAAAGGAGGAATTAACTGTTTGATTTTGCGTCTGTGGGTTTATGTGTGCCAGTGTATATGTGTGCAGAGATGTGCGTGTGTGAGATGTGTTGGTGTGTGAGTGGGCGAGGGGGCAGAAGTGTGTGTATATGTGTGTGTGTGTGTGTGTGTGTGTGTCTGTGATTGTGCTTGTGCTTGCGTGCGTCAAACACACTCATCTGGCGCTAGTCGTGCAAGCACAGAGCCAGACAGACAGTTCAAGGAATGTGACACTCAGACATCCTTCAGACTATCGCAAGAACCCAATGCTCCTCATGTTCTCTCTGTACCCCTTACACACACACACACCCACTCACTCACTAACACGCACTCACACGCACACACACACTCACACACACAGACTCACCAGAATCCTCCCACTGACGCACATCAGCACTCACACACACACACACATACACACACATACTCACACACACACACACACACACACACACACACACACACACACACACACACACACACACACACACACATACATACACACACACACACATACATTAACACACACACTCACCAGCATCCCCCCACTCTCACATCAGCACACACACACACACACACACACACACACACACACACACACACACACACACACACACACACACACATACATTAACACACACACTCACCAGCATCCCCCCACTCTCACATCAGCACACACACACACACACACACACACACACACACACACACACACACACACACACATACTCACACACACACACACACACACACACACACACACACACACACACACACACACATACATACACACACACACACACACATACATTAACACACACACTCACCAGCATCCCCCCACTCTCACATCAGCACACACACACACACACACACACACACACACACACACACACACATACACACACACACACACACATACATTAACACACACACTCACCAGCATCCCCCCACTCTCACATCAGCACACACACACACACATACATGAACACACGTGTACAAACACTAAACTCCATCCATATGACAAACACACCAAGCAGCCTCTCATCCCTCACCCCTATATTGCTTGTGTCCTCCTCCTCATCTCATTGTGCTGCCTGAAGGTAAACACAGCAGACAGTGGCCTCGATGAACAGCCGAGGCTGTGTTGACTCAGAAAGGCTGCTGTTGTGAAAGTCAACACATAGTGCAATGGTGAGCCTCAGGAGAGTGAGGTCATTTTCAGGACAGGATGATAAAAGCAGACACACACATCACAGGCACAAGAGGAGAGGAGAGGAGAGGAGCATGTTTGGGTGGGTGTGTGTCTTAGTGTGTGAGTGTGTGTGTGTGTGTGTGTGTGGGTGTGTGTGTGTGTGTGTGTTTGTATATGCCCCATCTCAGGAGGTGATGTTTATGCATCACACTCTCTCACCACTCAGTGGGTGTAGTTGATCAGATTTACTGATGCATGAATCGGTGCAACGGAGATGGATCTTTACTGATTACACAAACAGCTAGCTCTCAAGCCAACCCTGGGAACTGGGTCATGAAGAAACCCAGCGGTGGAGCACTCCATCCAAAAAACATCCATCCACGAAACAACAGAAAGTAATCAATCAACAAGGGTCTAATGCCTTTGCGCATCCGAGTCGACCACTCACTGCCTGTTTCACATCCTTTCTAATCACTTAAACAGTCCCTAACCCCTCATTCCCGGGGAGCCTTGATCAGCAGAAAAAAGCCGTTTTTGCGTCCCCAACCACTTAAAGATCTGGACTGAGAGTCTGTATCTGAGCTGCAGCGATGAGAAGTCCAGCTGTGATAACAGATGTGTAATCACTGATTTAGCCAGTCACAAAGGAGCCTTAGCATCCCAAACCTGGCGGAGGACTCCTGAGCGGTCACCATGGTAAACACCACGTTGCCATGGACACGGTTCATGTTTTGGATGTGGAAAAGCAGGAGCAGAGAGTGGATGGATTGACTACTGAATGGATTGACACGAGAGACAAAGTTGGACCCACGGAAGTCTGGTTACGAGAGCGCACGTCCGATACTTGAACTCTTTCACTGCGCACCAGGGGCCTTTAGAAGACAGGAGAAATGTGACAACATCTGTCATCATCGGCCGCCCGCAACAGCATTGCCAGCAGCCGCTCCCATTTCAGATGAAAGAGACACACATTTGTTTAAAACGTTTGAAGACATATGAATACATGTCTGATGTCTCCAGTCTGTTGTAATGCACTTTCCACCATAGCCAGAGAGTGATCGCTTTATTTGTCTGACTCTACTCTCGCCTTCCACACTGAGACGCGAGCCAATCATGTGTTTCCAGCCTGAGCTGCTCGCCCCCTCCTCAGCCCGGCCTCTTCATCTCCTGTTCCCTCCTTGGGGCGACTGGAGTCCAGATGGGAAACCAGACCAGAGGTGACGGCAGGCAACCAGGCGGCGGCCAGCCTTGGTAGCCGGGGTAACCCTACACTTAGAAAACATAGCCGCGGCTGCCCTCCCCAGGCCTCTCGAGCCGTGGCCTCAGGTGTCCGTCAGGGGGCTGAGCTTGTGCCCCTCCCCCTCCCCACCACCATAAGGACCACCTGAGAGGCTCCACAGAGACCACCAGGGCGGAGGACGCTATCCAAAAGCCCCCTACACACACACACACCCACCATCCATCAGGAGCGATGCTGTGACTGACTGTGCTGAGAGAGCGCTAGTAGACGGACTATCCCCTGCTTCTGCTCTTTTCTGACGGTGGACTGGTCGACTACTTGGTAATCCGAATCAGGAAGGGACCATGCAGTGCCTTCCTTAGGAATGTCAAATCTTGCCCCCAAACACCACCCCAGGAAAAGGCTTCACAGAATCTGCATTGCGTCACTTTTGGCCGTAGGAGGTTAATAAAAGTGGACAGGTCATCAGTCCAGAGCTATGTTATCCCGTGAGCCCCAGGGTTTCTTAGGATTTCACCTCTCAGGGTAGGACTCCTGTCAGGGATTATAAATGAAGGCCCTTAAGAAACAGCTGGGAGACAGACAACATAAGCTCCTTCTTCTTCTTTCTTTCTTTTTCTCCCTTTTCCTCATCGTCTGCTTCTACCTCATAATAATCATCATCATTATCCTCATCCTCATCACCATCATCACCATTATCATCATCCTCATCATCATCATCATCACCACCATCATCCTACTTCTCCTTCTTCTTCTTCTTCCCTCCCACTCTTTCCAGCCTCATCAGCCCGTCATGGCTCCCTCCTGTTAGCTTTGGCAGTGAAGGGTCCACGGTAGCATCTGCGGTTAACTGCCTGACGGAGCCCCTAAAGGAAGCGTGGAGTGCTGGAGACCAGAGGCCAGGGAGGAGGGAGAGGGTGGAGGTCTCCAAAGTGGAAAAACAGGAGCGAGGGGTTTGATTCAACCGTTTCCTTTGCTTTCCATAACACTGTATGTAAAGAATTTTAGCACGCTCTACACACTAACTCTCTTTCTATAGACCCAGCTATCAAGTATCGCACAGATACAGAAGGTGAGACTCCAGCAGATTTGAGAGAACATTCCGGCATGTTGTGAGGTGCTGATCTTTCTATCCCAGTGGGCCTAACAAAACGCTGCGCACCCCTCGTGCCTCTCTCCGCAGCCCTCCCATCTGATTTATCAATAGGGTTTCATAGGAAGCATATGAGTGGCTTGGCCTGCAGCACAGAAAAGGCCTTTGCTCACCAGACACCATAACAATAAAAAGATCCAAAAAAAGAAGTGCCGTAGAGGCATCAGAATTTCTGATACTGAGAGAGACTGGAGTGAGGTCAGCAGGCATGTGGAAAAGACACAAACGGTCTGAAGAGGTAGTTCTCGATGAACACACACAAACGATCTGAAGAGGTAGTTCTCGATGAACACACACAAACGATCTGGAGAGGTAGTTCTCGATGAACACACACAAACGATCTCAAGAGGTAGTTCTCGATGAACACACACAAACAGTCTGAAAAGGTAGTGATCTGCGAACAAACATGGCCACTGGACTAGGGTTTATGGTTTAAATTGAACAATTAAGAATGTTTACACAAAATCGTTCAAATTTAAAAGTTCAAAAATAAAACACTTTTGCCTCTGTTTGTCGAGTTTAAAAACACCTCTGATAGCTGCCAGATCTGGAGCGCCTCCGGCTCAGTTCTGGCACAGATCCGGCCTGATCCGTTCCAGATTCCAGCTGCTATTTGGGGGATTTGGGGGTTTAATTCCTACTGTCCTCCGCACACACCTTAAGTTAAGATTGTCTCTGTTTATCTCTGAAAAAAACACCTGGATTCAAACCCCTGGTCCCCCTCCCGCCACTGTGTTTGAAGGGTTGGAGGTGTTAAGCTGTGGAGTGAGGAGAGAAGGCGGTGTGTTATGCCTGGAGCGCAGTCAAGAGAAACATAAGAGCCGACGTGGTACAGTTTATGTGACTGTCTGCGCCTGGCAACCACTGGAGAAGGGCTGAAAAAGGCCGCTAGGTGCACGCTACATCCACTGGCATAGCAGTGCTGCCAGAATAAATATACTCCTTCAGCAGACATGTACAGTTCCATGTAGTGTACTGATGATGGGAGCCATTAATGTGTATTGTACATTTAAACTACTTTAGCATGACAAGACTCAGAATACTCAGTGTAGTATAGTATACTCAGAATTGTTTTTCAGGCATGATTTGATGTTCAGTTCAGTGTTTTCATGCACGCACTGATATCATCTAAGTTTAAGTGATATATAAAGTGGCCGACTCCAGAGGATGAGTCCTCAAACATCTCTCTGAGACATGAGGAAACAGAGAAGCTCAGGAAAGTGCCGTTGTCATTTTTCCGCTTTAGAAAGTGGAAGTCTGTTCAACTGACGGGAAATGAGTACCAAGGCTACAGACTGTTCTATTGTGAGCTCGTGTTGCAATACTGTGAGTCAGAGGAAGCCTGGTTTAACATCTGTCTGCAATGTTATCCAGTGAAGTTAATGATGAAGACTAAAGACTTTTAAAGATGATTCAGTTGGTGGGCTACATGTTTTCATCATTATTATTTTCTCTTGTCTCTATTCTTGTGTTCATACATTATTCATACCATCTCAATTCAAGAATGAATCACAAAACAAAACTTATTTTTTATCCAATGGAGCGCAGGTCCTCTGTCCTGTCCTCTGAAGGTCCTCTGTCCCCTCTAAAAACCTGTAAATAAATAAGTAAACTGAATTACAAACAACTCCCTGTTTAAGTAAGAAAATATTTGGCTCAGTAGGCTGTTGGAAGGAGTACCGTGTATAGTGTCCCTTGAAGTGTTCTTTGGCGCCGGGCTCAGGCGAAGCTACAAGCCCAAAAGTGTTCCCCAAGACAGCGGCTCACATTGGTGCTTCCAGTTCTTTATTTTATCAATGACAGTTACATATACTTCACCTGCATGTTTTCAGTACATCAAATCATTTTTGTCAATTTCTTTTTATTTGTTTACGTTCTTGTGCCTTTCCCTAAAGTCCATTAATCCCCAGGATGTGTTTGTTCTCCCAGTGGAACTATAACTTTATGGGAAAGGGCACCGTGCTAGTGTGTGTGTGTGTGTGTGTGTGTGTGTGTGTGTGTGTGTGTGTGTGTGTGTGTGTTTGTGTTTGTGTGAACACTTTCCTTCTACCTCATATCACATCCATGACTGTGTGTATAAACCCTTCCACCTCATCCGTGGCCATGTTTGAGACCACCGGCCCTCCCACCCCCATTGGCTTCTTTAAAAGCTGCAAGTGGGGACCTCATAAATAATCTCCCTCCCTCCACCGTCGCTCCTGGCCGCATGTGAACGGATGGCCTAATGGCTGTGATGTCTGGCATTCAACCATCGGCCCAAACGCCAACCACCGCTGTGTGAAATGCAACTCACTGTTTGGTTTTCCGAGACAAGAATGTGCCGAGATGCTTCAGATGTGGGTGATATAGCGTACGGTTTATACATTTCTCCCCCGATCATGTGTTAAAACAGTATATACTGTACACACTTTTCACTGTATGTGTGGGAGGCCTGCTAGTTTCACAGGCTGTTGGCCTTGAATAGAGCCGCTTTGTGTCCAAATGAGAGGCCCTTGGCAGTACATGCTTAATGTCATTTTACTGTCTTTTTGGGGGGTAAAGTGTGAGGCGGGACAGCTGTTAAAACTATACCGTCTCCCCTCCCTCTACAGCTACCGTCTCAGGAGAGAGACAGACACTGACCCAAAGCACTGGGCTGTGGCATTGTCCATCTTGCAGTATAATGTGTGTGTGTGTGTGTGTGTGTGTGTGTGTGTGTGTGTGTGTGTGTGTGTGTGAGTGTGTGTTGAGGTGCTAATTCAACTGATTCTTGTCCTCAGAAGGACTTTTCCATATTGTCATACAGTACCCACACTCCTTCTTTATGTCCTTCTTTTTTGTCCACCAACTCTCTCTTTATATATTTCAAGTTAATGTATTCAAGATTGACATGGCAGGGAAACAGCAGCATAAAATCACAGTTTTTAAATCAGAAGAGCGGGAAATGCGTCTAACATTATAGTGAACAAACCCTAAGCAGAAACACACACACACACACACACACACACACACACACACACACACACACACACACACATATATATATATATATACATATACTATATATACATACATATGTATATATTTCTGTGAATTTGTGTCTACCCATATCAGTGTGTGAATACCAGGAGCTGTCTCTGAGTGTACACATCAGTGGGAGCATATGTGTGTGTTCACCTTGGCATGGCTTAATTTGCTCAATTGTCTGTTTATATTAAATATTCCCCCATGCAGGTCAATTACAGCACGGGATCATTACTTTTTCTACTAGTCATGCTTCAGGAATTACCTTCAACAACATCGGACCCTGTTGAGGCCTAGCTCACCATGCAAAAGACGCAGACCAGGTCTCTACTCTTGAACTCAGGGAGCCAGGTTTTCTCTGTTTACAGCTGGAAACATACCACTCACTTTTATTGGATGGCGCGTGCTGAATGCTCAATTGAGTGTCATAAAACAAGATTATGTCATATCAAAGTGTATTAAACATTTGTGTCCAGGAGGGATATGTAAGTAATCCAGGACATTACAAGCACGTCGAGAAGACATTACTCCATTTTGTCTCCATGGCGACCAAGCAGAGAGAGCAACAAGCCCCATGTCGTCTGCCTGTGTTGCCATTTTAATTAGAGCAGCTACAGGCTGCCCGCGGAACTCTGGGAACTCTTAACACTCTGATGTCATAATGGCATTGGATCATGGGTAGTAACAGCCTTGTTCACAGCCTTGTGTAAACTCTAGGCATCATAAAACACATATTGTCCTGGAATTTATGTCTGTTGCATAACACCAAAGATAATATAACATTAAAAAATAATTTTAAATGAGGTCAAAAGCCAGAGGCTTAAATGTGATTTAAATTAACAATCTATGAGGCGAACAATCCTACTAATACAAACTTTAGCTTCATGGTTCTTGGTGGATCCAGCCTGACAATCCATATACTATATGATATTCAATATATTTTACTCATAACTATCATATTGCTATTCAAACATATACGTACAGTACAACCATTGTCTTCCTATTAAATCTGAAAAAATCCACCATCCACTTGCGAATTTCGTAAGCACTCCAGGGCACGATAACATAATTATGCATTAACTTTGTGTAATAAGATGGAGCTTTGAAATACTTAACATGAAGATGTCTTCTATAGATATAGTTTAGGTATTTAGCAGACATGGCATGTTTTACATTTTGACCTCCAAAACATTCTCTAAAAAATTATTAAACCAACAATGAGAAAATTAAGCATGCAGAATAATGCAATTCATTTATAAACTGTATACATAAACACATGTTTTAAGCATCGTACTAAAGTAAAATAATCAATTATCAAAATTGTATATAGCAAATATATATATAAATACCAAAACTAAAATGGTAAGTTTATAAATGCTTTCTGAATGTACCAAGGCTGTAGCTGTAACAGGCAGAACTACGTGGATCATTCCACTACGAATGAAAATAGTCTTGACTGTGATATCTTGCTGCGGAGAGAATGCAACGACAACGTTCATTGGAGGAACAAAATTGATAGAGAACAGCTGAATCACAGCATTTCTGTAGCCTGGTGCTGATCCAGTGGCTGTCCAGCAGGAGAGAGCGAGAGATTGAAATGTAATTCTAGCAGCTACAGGGAGCCAGTGAAGGGTGACCAGCAGAGGAGTTACACGTGTCCTCTTTGGCTGATCATAGACCAAAGGCCCTGCCGCACTCTGAATCTGCAACAGTCTCTCTACACATTGCAATAGTCTAGTTTAGACATAACCAGGGCCTGCACAAGACATTGTGTAGCATATTGTGTGTGTGGAGGCTATCCTATTAGCCTCAGTGTGGACGGCAAAGTGTTCCCAACGCGTAGCTAATAATCCTTAGTCCAGGCATGAACTCTCTTTGTGTGGTGTTCCCGTTTATTATAAAGGTATACATTTGTACATAAAATTGGTCCTTTCACCCAGTGCTGTTTTGCCTATTAACAAGATGCTGTCGGTGAAGTGGGTTTCAGAGCGACGGTAAGAACCGTGTGTTCCCCGCCATCCACACCTTTCCCTAATTGAGTAATCACACCTGTAGATATACCCAATTTCCCGTGACGTGCCACACCCAGTGCAATACTCCCCCAAGTGGCTAAAATAAGTAACACTAAAATAAAGCTAACTAAAAGGTGGATAGAAATGGCTCCTACAGTGTGAAATAGGTATGATCTTTTGAATATTAGTGAGTGTGAACCGACAAGACCTCGAGACATGAGGCTATGTGCTTAGAAAAAATTAAGTTGATCATCAATCATAACACACAACTTACATGCAGTTTTAGCTGGGCTCTTTGGGGCATGCCGAAATCCGAGCCTTGTTCTGCCTAATAAGAGCTTCCTTGTGATGGGGAGATGAATACAGCTCACTAAACACATACTCTGTTTACACACAAGGGAATATAATCCATTTTCCCACACAACAGAGGCCTGGATTAGTGGCTTAATGTTTACCACAACTCAGGCCCTGACCACAGCGTGTTCTACCACAGGTGGCAGACAAAGGGGAGGGCTCACAAAGGAGGAATTGAGAGCAGAGCCAGCTGAAGCACTGAGGGACAGACATATCAAATTCTGGTAACCCTCTGCTTGAACCCAGTATTCACAAAGCATTATAAACACATTACAAAAGTATTCATAATGCCTTATGATGATTGACATACATAGTAATGACTGCACTCAAAAAGCATTTTGTATGTTATAGCATAAGCCCTTACAGGTTAAAGTGTCAGAATGCGTAATAAAGCTGCTTTTATCTCTTGATAATGACACTGATGACATCTTTGTCTTTTGCCAAATGCTGTTTATTCACCAAATGGTATTATACAAAATCATACACTTATGTGTGCAGTCATGTCTATTTATAGTTATAAAGAAGTATGTCAGTCGCTATTGAAAGGAATTATTTCTATATCCCAAATGTATCGGAGACTCAGTCAGATTGTGATGAAAAATCAAGTCCAGGTTTTTATTCTTTCAATGGTGCGCACCAGAGGAGGAAGAGAGAACCAGATTTCACAAAGTGTGTTCACCTAAATCTCCCTCACTGTCTATCTTTTGGGAAAGCACAGAATATAAGCTGTGTGCATGCCGGGGGGGGTGGATCCCTAAATGCTAATTATTATATGTCTCTAGTCAGGGGGGGAAGCTGTGAGGGCTTTCTCACACCTCATGTAGGCCCGGAACAGAATACACATGAGAAGTTTTTACAACTCACGAAATCCAAAGAACACTAAAATGACCACTAGGTCAGATATATTGAATTATTGACTATGGAATATATTTAAACTAACTATCAAATGTCGGTCCCTTCACTATGATGCATTATGAATACTTTATAAACCTAGATTCAGTAGCAGCTGCAACAACAAAACCCTCCATGTTGGCTCTGCATCGCACCTTTTCCCATGTAACACTGAAGCGTGACTGATGCACCACTGGAGCGTCGGCACAGCACGGCACACAGTTGCTGATGTTCTTGTGTTCTTTTTATGACTCACATGGAAACTGACACGTCTGACTCAGAAAAGGCAATGACTCTGCCATCCTGCAAATGTAAAAGAGAAGTGCTCCACAGAGGTTCTTTCTGATTGGGAGAGCTTCCTCTTTTCCACTTGCTTTTGCTATGTTGACCCTTTCCTCTCCTGGTTGTATTTAAGCTACACGTCCGTATTTACACTGAACGTTCACATTCAGCTATTTGATACCGTTTTATCCTTTTTGTTGCTGCCTTCTATCCTCTAATCCCTTAAAGAATGCTGCACACGCCAGTTTATCAGTGACCTGGGAAACGTGAGCACATGCGCATAGACTGAAAGAGCAAGTTAGAGTCTGAATGTTTAACAGGTCTAACACACACACGCACACACACACTCCTACACACACCACGTGGGTGCGTGTACACACATACTCTAATCAGACATGCACATGCACACACACGCACAGCGTAAATAAGGGTGCAATGTCAGCACAAGGTTGAATTGGTGCAGGAAACCAAATACAGAAGTGCGAGTGAAAGCTGTCCAGTGTGAACGTGTTGTTGTTGTGGTGTGTGTGCGTGTGTGTGTGCTTTATGTCTGTCTAAACTGAATGAGGAGAGTGAACATGCCCTGGCTACTCTCTCAATCTCCTCATGTGGTCTCCCTACTGAGTGGTTTTGTTGGCAGACTCTCTCGGCTGGTGCCACTCCACCCCCAGAGCAGCGGGCAGAGAAGGGCGAGTGAGGTAAGAAAGCAGGGAGTCATCTAGACCCAAACACATAGACATCAGTACATGATTGAAAATGAAAACGAAATTGTTGTTCTTTAATTGTCGTTGTGTGATTGTTTAAGTTAGGAATGTTGTATATTTAAAAAAAATCTCAATAGATATAATATGGAATGCTTTTTTTATTTGCCATTCGTAGTGCTTTAGTGCTACACTTGTTGTACAATGTTAATGATATATTAAGTAAAGTAACATTTTCAACCCAACAGAAATCGTTTATCGATTGCCAATTTTGCAGATCAAAATTAATTTTTGTCTTTTTATTTATTTTGTCCACTTTTTATGTCTCTCTCTCCCCAAGGCACTCTGATATGTGACTGTTCCAAACAAGTTGTCTCAGCTTTCTGAAGGACAATGTAAGGTTTATTTTATATTTATATTTTTTGTATTACTGTACTGTATCACTACACTCTAAAATAGTCTGAAATAGTTTAATGGGCCTGTCTTAAGTAAGTAAGTTTGTAAGTAAGTTTGCCTGCACAAATACAAATTGTATTTAAACCGTCCCATTTTCAATCACCCATTTCAATTAGCGTTTTACATCTGGCTTTACTATATCTCTCTTTGTGGACACAGGGATGACCTGGCGGCCCCTTTGTTTTCCTCCGTGATGGCCAACACCACCAGTAATGTCACCTGTTCCCGTGACAACGTGCTGAAGACCATAGTGTTCCCTGTGCTGTACTCATTCCTCTTCCTGCTGGGTCTGTCGCTCAACTGCCTGGCCGTGTGGGTGTTCTTCAGCATCCCCAGCCGCTCGCACTTCATCATCTACCTAAAGAACATCGTGGTGGCCGACGTCCTCATGACGCTCACGTTTCCATTCAAGATCCTGGCAGACACCAACCTGGCCTCGACGGGCGTGCGGGTCTTTGTGTGCCGCGTCTCGTCAGTGCTCTTCTACCTCACCATGTACATCAGCATCATCTTCTTCGGCCTTATCAGCATCGACCGGTGCCGCAAGACGCTGCGGCCGTTTGTGGGCACCAACGCTGCCCGCCTCAGGAACCGGAAGATTCTGTCGGCGGCCATCTGGGCATCGCTGTTGGCTCTCTCTCTGCCCAATGTGGTGCTGACCAGCCATCCGCCAGCCTCGCACTACTTCAAGTGCAGCGACCTCAAGACGGAGTTCGGCCTGCGCTGGCACGAGGTGGTCAACCATGTGTGCCAGGTCATCTTCTGGGGCAACCTGGTGACGGTGGTGGTGTGCTACATGCTAATCACTAAGGAGCTATATAGCTCGTATGCCCGCACCCGTGCCCAGAGTAGCGGTGGCAGCAGTGGCAGCCGCAAGAAGAGTGTGCGCATCAACGTCTTCCTGGTTCTGGCGGTGTTCTTCGTGTGCTTTGTGCCGTTCCACTTCGCCCGCGTGCCCTACACCATGAGCCAGACCCGCGGGCGCCTCTTCGATTGCCGGCACAAGCTGGTCTTCTTTCAGATGAAGGAGAGCACGCTGTGGCTGTCTTCACTCAACTCCCTGCTGGACCCGCTCATCTACTTCTTCCTTTGCAAGTCCTTCCGCACGTCGCTCTTCAGCATCCTCCACCTTGGCCCGGGCCAGTGCCGCAAACTCCGTGAGCTCGGCACGGACACCAACACAGCCACCGTACACCACAGAGAGTCCTCTGGCCCGCTGTAGTGCAAGTTCTCAAGTCTATTCTGGTGTCCTTTCTTTCGTTTAACTCTCTCTTTGTCTTAGACAAGTAGACAACCACTGAGTATTAAAGAGACTTTTCTGGACCACTGTAGCGTCAGGTTACCAGACTAATCGTATGTCCCTCTCTATGATTAACTCTCCCTTCATGTAGGACGACTAGAAAAACACTGTAGCGATATGTTTCGAGTCCAATCTGGTGTCTCTCCTCATGTTTGACTCTCTGGATAAAGATACCTTGTTGGATGTGCTTCTTCATGTTTATATCTCCAGGGAAAGAGACCTAGCCAGGTGTGTTTGTTCATGCTTGACTCTCTCTTCAACTAAGAACATTAGAAACTAGGGTGTTACAAAGAATCCTCAAGTCCACTGTAGCTCAAGGTTAATCAGGTGGGTAAATCTTAAATTAGTTTAATTCTCTTTATCTCAGATAGTCGATAGATAACGTAATGCCCTTTGGGCCTGCCCACACTGCAGGTTTTCAACAGTACTTGATGAGTTGAGCACAAGGTTAACAGGTGTCTTCTCGGATGTTAGCTGAAATCTCTCTTCATCTAAAACTAGCTAGTGTTACAGGATTTCTGCAGTCTTCTGTGGCCTTCATGCAACTTAACCAGGTGTCGTCTCTCCTGGCTTTTGTCTCATGGACATGAGGTAGCGACTGTGCCAGATGGACACCCTTACAGGCAACTGCCACTGCATAAGACGACCGAGAGTCACACCTCATGTGTGTTGAACTCTCTCTTCGTCCATCACAGAAAGACAAGAACGGCTCTGTTATTCCTCTTGTTAGCGAAAACAGTTTTGTGCCCTACACTGACCTCTGCCGAAATGGCTCCATTTGAAGTATGAATCGGTTCAGAGCTTCACTGAGAGGTACTGCCTGGGACCTTCAAATGTGAATATGGCTTCTCCATAATGTCAAAAAAGAAGCTGGTTGTATTCAAGCGCAAAAGATATACTTCTCTTATTAGGTTCCAATGAGCGTTCATTTCAGCATTGACTTGAGAGAACAAGAATTACTCTGACTGAGACTTTTACCTGAAGGTTTTTACATGGCTTTGGCAGTAATTTCATGGAGAGCATAATTTTGTGTTAAATTGTCATCCCTTTATTTTAATTAATAGGCAATAATAGCATTAACATTTTTAGCATCAATACTTGCAAGTTAGACATATCTAAGACCAAATGTGGTAAAGAGTGTTGACAAAATTATGACTTGTTACCTGCAGTATATAGGCCATGTTCGTCATGACATAAATAATATTATTATTGCACATGATGAGGATCTTATTGTTGATTTTATTGAGGATATTATTGTTCAGGATCAGTCCTCAATAACAACTGTATGTACTGAGACTTGAATTCTTGATTATGTGATGTACCGTAAAACTGTAAAACTCATCTCTGTCTAATCACTTACATGTGTTACTGCTATTGCCTGGGGCAACAGGTTTCACTGGGGGGCTGTTGTAAAAACTACTGCAAATAAAATGAAAACTGAAGGGGAAAATACTTTTGCTTTGCCTCTGATTTGTTAATCATTCAGGCATTCCAGTATGTGCCAGATTCCGATAAATCTACCTTTTAAACCTTATTGCATCCTCTAAGACAATAACACACTGCCAACAGAACCAGAGGGAATTCTTCAAGACCACATACACCAACATAGACAGACAAGTGGCTGCCATTAGAATTGCCTTCCGGATGTAATGGAGAGCTGTTTGCTGACTGTTGTGATGGACTTATTTTGCACAGCCACAAATGGACCATCATTTATGGCAGACTAGGAAGTGTAGTGAGAGTGAAACAGTTGAGAACTGTTAAGACAGTGACTGAAAGATCATTCGGAAAGGATGTTGTCAGTGAATAGCCATACGGCAAAGACTGAAACACTGTAGGTTTATTTCAATCTTGTTGATCAGCACTGCAGGACCAAGACAGATGGAGAGTCTCGATACAACTTCTTCAGTGTTCCTGGATCCTGATCACACCTCCCACTGTCTCACAAAGACCAAATATGTATGTGTGTGTGTGGAAGTGTCTTAAGGTGTGTGTCTACTTGGTGTGGTTACGAGGTGCAATCAGTGGGGTGCTTTCAAAGGCAGATGGGTCAGGTGAACCCATACCAGAACTCGGCCAAAACAGGTGCAGATACCATCTAGGTTCACCGTGTGTAAAGCAAAAGTACCCTGAAAGGAATCACGGACTGCATCTTTGAAGCAGAAAAGCAAAGGTTTACTGTGCTGGTCTGTAAAGCACTAGCGACGCCATCTGGCCAAGACTTGAACTACAGCCTCTAAGAAAACTATCCCCAGCTGGTAGAAACAGATGTACGCTATATCTTTGCTCTAAATCAATCTGAATGAAAGTGTATGCAAAGGTGTAAATAAATTAATATTCTACCTGAAATGAAATGCCCCTGGACCCTCCCACCAGGGATGATTTAACATAAACAAAAAACATGAATATAAACATTTTGTTCATTTTGTTTTGGGGTTCGCAAAGCTTGCATGAGTCACATGCAATTGACTTTGGTGACCCAGTCATTTATCGGTCAATTCAAATCTGGCACAGTCATAGGGTGGGTTGAAATTCCTTGCAACAATTTTGGGGTTTGAGACCCCTTGACACTAAACAAGAGGTTTACTTCCAGTACTGTATCTAATCCCTATTTGTGTTTAAACAGCAATACATTTACCCCATATCTGCAGAACGAACACGCCGATTTCTGGCATTTTTCAAACTGTGACTGATATAGTCTATTCTTAACGAAAACTGTAGCCCAAAACTCTGCTGCTGTCTCCTCAAAGGAAAATCTATTATGACGTTCTTAACATTCAAGAGGAAAAAGAAGTCGACCGCTTCACAAACAAAAAAAGACACTACAACAAAACCACAAAATCAGCAAAAAGTTTCAGAATAAATCTGATCTCATTTAGAGATTCAGAGGTTCTTTCAGGGCATGGGTGAAATACAGATCCATTGTAATATCAGCAGCAGCTGGTCAGCATTTTAATTGACAATTTAATATCAAGCATTACAGTATAAAAATAAAAAGGGAAATGTTATATGCAAAATGACAATGTAATCCTAAATTTGAATTTAAATTTCCCACTCATACAAGTTTGGGCTCAAAATGGAAATGAAAATTTGTGGATGCTTCATGAGTACATTTATTTAAATTAAAAAGTATTTACCAAACTGAATTAATATGTTTAATGGGTCAGGTGGACCCACAATTAAAAGGATGTTTGGTTTGGAAAGGGCTGGAGACTAACATGATCCTACCTGTCACTGGGCTATAGGCCATCAGCCTATAAAAGAACAATTCATTAAATGTATTAAGCCAGGTCTATTATACTACATGCTACTATATATGCATAAATCACCTAGAACGTTGGTATAGTCATCAATATATAGGCTTAGACAATAAATAATTAGGACTACATTCAGGCTATCTGAATGAAAATAAAGGCGATCAGAATTTGTATAGGTTACATCGTATGAATGAACAGTTTGTAATGACAGTGCGTCAGGATTCTGATGAAGCAATAATGAAGTTGCAGAAAACACGCTACCTAAACGTCAGCCTACTTCTTCGTGTTCGAAGCGACCTCATCATTGTTATCACTAATATCTCAGTTTAAAGCGTTCACTTCGCACAAGCCTATTGCATCAAGCATAAACTTGTTTAGAGCCGTGTGGTGACAGATATTTATGACTGACATTTTCTCTCCTTCTGCTCAGCCAAAGATTCATAAGTGTTGCTGCGACAGACTCCGTATTAAGTCTGTGAAGATGAGCTCGTAATATGATTCATGGTGTCATGTTGCATGTTGTAATATGATGAATGATGTATTAGGTGGGGTTATGGGTCATGTTGTAATATTATTAATGATGTGTTAGGTGAGGTTATGTGTCATGTTGCATGTTGTAATGTGATTAATGATGTGTTAGGTGAGGTTATGTGTCATGTTGCATGTTGTAATATGATTAATGATGTGTTAGGTGAGGTTATGTGTCATGTTGCATGTTGTAATATGATTAATGTTGTGTTAGGTGAGGTTATGTGTCATGTTGCATATCTGCTTTTGCTCGTCTTCACTCATTCAAGTCTTCATCGGTCCCTGAGCCAGAGCTTGAATCTCTTTAGAATGCCAAGTTCAGACAGCCTCGGTCGGAAGCTTTTGCACAGGAGGAAATAGATGAGTGGATCCAGGCAGATGTTTGTGGTTGAGAGCCAGAGGGAAAAGTCCTTAGCCACCTTCAGTATTGCCCACGTACAACTGTGCTGGTTTTTCACCTGCAGCTGAGTGTAAGGGATCCGAATAATGTGGTAAGGGGCGAAACAGACCAGGAACACTGCGAGCACGATAAATACCTTTGCTTGGGTCTTATGCTTCCCTTTTGTGTTTGTTCTCCTGGAGTTGCGGTGCGACTGGACCACTGTCCTGGCTATGCATGTGTAGAAGAACCCATTCAGAACCAGAACGATCCAGAAGATCAAGTTAAACACCCAAACCAATGCCTTGTGGAAGTCCCTCCCCGCCTGGCTCTTCATTTCCATGCAGAGCTCGGGGGAGTTGTCCAAGGGCGTCCTGCTGGTCAGGACCATGGTAGGCAGGGCGCTACCTAGCAGGACCACCCATGTGGCGATGGAGACTGCCCTGCCAAATAGTAGGCTCTGGCCAGGCATGCTCCCGCAGGGCCGGACGATCTTGAAGAAGCGGTCCAGGCTGATGAAGCCCATGAGGATGATGCTGATGTGCATGCAGTGGTAGAAGATCACGCTGGCGAAACGACAGGTGAAGACCCGCAACCCCAGAGCCGCTTCAGGCAACTCGCTGGCCGCCTTCACCGGCACGGTCAGGGTCATGAGCAGATCAACCGCCACCAGGTTCTTCAGATACACCATGAAGGTGGTCTTGGTCTTGAGCCGCAGTAGGACCCACATCACCGTGACATTCAACAGAAGTGCCGGGACAAAGATGAGGAAGTAAAGACTCGACAGCACCATATCGACCACGCTATGACTGATGGTGCAGTTCTCCTGTCCTTGAGCTGACAAGTTTTCTTTGTACTCAGATGCATTCATCATATCTAGACAGCACAAGAATCAAAAAATGTATCTACAATAGTCTGAAAAGTCGTAGGACCTGATGTAAACAGGTTATATTTGTATGAAAATATGTGCAGATGTATACAAAAGACCTATGTAGCACATGGAACAGCATTCCCTTATTGTTTAGTGGGAGAGAGGTCCCGGTTATTTTTGACATATTTGTATCACATATTAATTCTCTTTTCATCAGACTTCTGAAACACTTAGAGATACAATATTCAAAGACCAGAATAGAGACTAAGGAAATAATAAAGTTTGGTATACTTACATGCCTTTCGTTAGCTGTCGGAAATTAAAACAAACCTGTCTCTTGTGAAATGAGCTGCTCGTGTATGTGTGTGGCTATTTGTGTATGTGAGTGCTTGAGTGGGCGTGGGTGTGCTTGTAAGACACACTTCCCAGAAATGATTTTCTGGGACAATTATCTCCTTACACTTGCAATCAGTCTCTAAAATCTTCTATGAATAATTTACAACACTGTTTAATTTTTTTTCATATCTTACTAAGGTCGATTGCTTGATCAAGTTCTGCATTTCATGCTACACTCTTACAAATAAGGGTTCTTGGGAGTTCTATCTAGAACCTTTTAGTGGTGCCATATATGAAGCAAGTGATAGAACCATTTTTGGTTCTATATAGAGCCATTTCTTCAAAGAGTCTATATGTGCATCAAAATCCAGATAACATAGTGGAAGAGGAAAGCAATATAGAAATTCTTAATGAAATGTTTGTGACATGCTTTGGTGAAAACACCACAAGCGTGAAGCACCACAGCATCTTTCTCAACACTGTCTAAAAAGCCCTGGTTTGAGCACCTGTTCCTTCTCACGATAAGAGCCACTGCTCACCCCCGAGTGACGATCGTGACGACCCGAGTACGGCTTTTGTGCGGCCACCGCGTTGATGTACTTAGTGGTGTTGCTAATTCACTGATGCCAGGGCTCCGTTCCTCGTACCTGGATAACTTGTCTCGTCTAGCCCTCGCAGCGGTGGCAGTGTTAGATTTTGCCCTCTCTTAGACTTCTCTTTATCTCAGATAGTGGATAGATAATGTAAAGCCCTTTGGGCCTCCCCACACTGCAGGTTTTCAACAGTGCTTGATGAGTTGAGCACAAGGTTAACAGGTGTCTTCTCGGATGTTAGCTGAAATCTCTCTTCATCTAAAACTTCAAGCCAACTAGCTAGTGTTACAGGATTTCTGCAGTCTTCTGTGGCCTTCATGCAACTGAGATTATTTTGAATGAATTATTATTATTATTAACTTAACCAGGTGTCGTCTCTCCTGGCTTTTGTCTCATGGACATGAGGTAGCGACTGTGCCAGATGGACACCCTTACAGGCAACTGCCACTGCATAAGACGACCATGAGTCACACCTCATGGGTGTTGAACTCTCTCTTCGTCCATCACAGAAAGACAAGAACGGCTTTGTTATTCCTCTTGTTAGGGAAAACTGTTTTATGCCCTACACTGACCTCTGTCCTGAAATGGCTTCAGAGCTTCACTGAGAGGAATTGCCTGGAACCTTCAAGTGTGCATATGGCGTCTCCATAATGTCAAAAAAGAAGCTGGTTGTATTAAAGTGCAAAAGTTATACTTCTCTTATTAGGTTCCAATGAGCGTTTAAAAATAGTTTGGCATTATGCTATCCTTTCTTTGGTTTTGTTATTGTACTTAAGCATTCTTTTATCTGTTCAGAACTGCATTTCAACATTGACTTGAGAGAACAAGAATTACTCTGTCTGAGTCACGTGGGTACGCCGAGCAAGATGGCAGCGCAGTAGACGAGCTCCGCTCACCCACCAATATTTACTATATTTTACTGCATGAAAATCCCCAACTTTTAGCAAATTAATAATCCTTGACGTTCACAACCTGCACCTGAGTAAACCGAAGCTCTTTTTTGGACCCAAATGGCGACCACGTCGAAGTATTTCAAAGATACGGCCCGCATGCCTACCTGAAAAAATCCTCCGCCTGAAGAAAAGTTAACTTCAAAGTCACCGACGCCGACTCAGCCAGTAAAGCAAATCGTAGGAGATACTGTAAGCCTGGAGAATATGTTTTCCGAAATCTCCAAGATGAGCACCACGCTGCAGGCAGTTGCAGCAGACATACTAACTATTAAAGAAACAACAAATTAGTTAAAAAACACGGAATGGCATACAAGTAAGGCTTGATGAGGCGGAGGGGCGAATTTCCCATCTGGAGGATAAAACCGACCGGCTTGTGAGCAACGGAGAACATAGTGAAAAAAGGATGGAAGTCTTATGGGATCGCATTCAAATGCTTGAAAACCACAGCAAGAGAAATAACGTGAGAGTACTGGGGCTGAAAGAAACATACGGGACGAACGGCACAATGGAGGAATGTGTGAAGAAAAGGTTGAGTGTCGGGCTGGGCTTTGATGTTGAAGGTGAATTTGAAATAGAGTGGGCTGACCGTGCAATGGCTCCTATACCCAACGAGAACCAGCCGCCTAGGCCTGTGGTGGTTAGATTCTTACGGCAAGCAGCGAGGGAGAAAGTCCGTTATTTTTCTTTCTTTTTTCATTTTTCTTTTATATTAGTATGGCTGGAGAAAAGCCAGGGGCCCCAGCTAACGTTTTGTGGGGCTTGTTTAAGTTTAGCCTTTTGTGTTTTTTCCTTTCCTTTAACAAAAGTGTTAAAGTTTATACCGCAGTTTACGAGCGGGTTTGTATAGAGATGTTTTTGGTGATGACAGACAAAACTAGCAGCGAGATGTTGAGATTATATGAAGCACTAATAAGTAGGGATGAGAATTGATAAGATTTTAACGATTCCATTTCCATAACGATTCCTTATCGATTCTCTTATCGATTATTTTTGGGCAAGGAAAAAAAAGAGTACAAACGAGTTTATTTACATTAATTTTCTTTTATATAATATTCTCTGAATAGACGTCGCACAGCATATACAGTACGTATGTATACATTTACATGTTTTAAATAACCAAAAACAAACCTAAGAATAGGTCAATAAACTCTCAAAGTAAGGTCCAGAGACCCATAGCCTAGGGATCCTTTTCCTTGATGGGGTGCCAGGGGGTCCCAACAAATTAGTTTTGACTATAATTCCAACCATAAGTAACAGAATGTATGACTGATTTGGTAATGGGTTTCATACAATTTTTGTAATAAAACATCTAAACTCAAAAATCTCATCAGATGGGGGAGCCTGGAAAATAGTCTTATCAAATAGGGATCCCTCCCTGGTCTAATTTGTGGCAGTTTTGGTGTCCTTGATATACCAGAGTTTGAGAACCGCTGTGCTAAATAATATTTAAAACATGCCAATTACAGTGCTGTTTTTTTTTATTTATTTTTTTATTTTAAGTATTGATAGCGGAATCGAAAAGGAGTTTGGCTAACAATTCCAAGGAATCGGTCCACTGGGAACTGGTTCTTAACAAGAACCGGTTCTCGTTTCCCATCCCTACTAATAAGAGACATAGCCCATATTGATTTAAACAGAATTTCACAAGGTAATTTTTCTTTCATACTTAAAATATGACTAGGAATTCTGTCACATGCATAAGCTGGAAAATCAATGGATGTGGGAATCCTGCAAAAAGAGGGAAGGTACTAACTTATTTGAAGCATAATAAGGCTGATATCGCTTTCATACAGGAAACACACTTTGTAAACGAAGAAGCAGTCAAACTGAAGGGGGGTTGGGTCGGACATGTTTTTCATAGCTCTTTCTCTAGCAAACGGAACGGGGTTATTATACTGGTGAACAAAAACTTGAACTTTATTTTACTTAAGGAGGTTAAAGATGATGAGGGCAGAATGGTTTGCGTACAGGCACTGATAAATGGGATTACGATGACACTGTGCAACATTTACGCACCGAACAAGGGAGACCCTAATTTTTTTCATGAAGTAAATAAGACACTGGGTGAAATGGAGGGCCAGATAATACTAGCAGGAGACTTTAATCAAGTTTCAGATCCCCTTTTGGACAGGAGCAAACTTAGTGGCCCAATAATGTCTAAGGACAGAGCTGCAATTCATATGTTAGGTTAGGATATGGGATTGGTGGACATATGGCGCTTGATAAATCACAGTGACAGGGAATATACCTTTTATTCACACTGCCACCAATCATATTCCAGGATTGATATGTTTTTGATATCAAACACTTTAATAAAGCAAGTCGTTGATTGTAAAATTAACGCAATGGCTCTCTCTGATCATGCAGCAGTGGAGCTTAGTTTTGACATAAATGCTGACACTGAGAAAAAGGGTAGATGGAGAATGAACACATCTTTACTAAAGGATGAATCCTTCAGTCTGTCGCTGAAGGATGACCTTGTATCTTTTTTTGAAGTTAATGCTGGCAGTGCAAGCACAAGAGCGATGGAATGGGAAGCATCCAAAGCGTACATTAGGGGGGAAATGATAGCACATGCTTGCTAGACAACTAAAACAACACAATTCCTATAGTGTAATACCAGCAATCAAGAAAGGTGATAAAATAGTCTCTTCGACAAAGGAAATAAATTAGGTCTTTCAACAGTACTACAAAGAGCTATATACATCAGACATCAATCCCAAACCAGAAGAATTGACAGATTTTTTCTCTAATACTGATCTGCCTAGATTGAACAGGTGGAATTCTTAGACAATTCAATAACACAGAATGAAATCAGGAATGCGGTTTCATGCATGAGATCAGCGAAATCGCCTGGCGTCGATGGGCTTCCTGTGAAATATTATAAACAGTATATCGATATCTTGGCACCAATATTGCAAGAGATATTCAATGAAGCCTTTAAATTAGGTACCCTCCCCCCGACATTTAATGAAGCCTTAATATCAGTGATACCTAAAAAGGACAGAGATACCACAAATCCCGCTAACTACCGGCCTTTAAGTCTGATCAATGTGGACTGCAAGATCCTAGGCTACACGCCTGGAGACGGCTCTGCCGAACATTATACACACTGACCAAGCCAGGTTCATGAAAAATAGGTCTTCCACCGGCAACATGAGAAGATTACTACACCTAATCTGGCTGAATCGGACAGGAAAAGACCCAGTCGTTGCCCTCTCGCTGGATGCTGAGAAGTTCAATGGGAATTTTTATTTGCAGCCTTGTCACATTTTGGATTTGGAACAACTTTTATTAAATGGATTAGAACTATATACAAAAACCCTAAGGCAGCGGTGATAACAAACGGTGTAATCTCACCTCCTTTTAACCTCACCAGAGCTACTCGACAGGGCTGTCCCCTGTCGCCATTACTATTTAATATTTTACTGGAACCGTTGGCTATTGCCATCAGAGCTAATGCAGCTATTAGGGGGGTGGAGGGAGGAGGAAGAGAGCACAAATTATTATTATATGCAGATGATATTTTGATGCTGATAAAAGACCCATCAAATTCGATACCACACCTGATGAACACAATACATTCTTACTCCAGATTATCAGGATACAAAATTAATTGGACAAAATCGGAAGCTATGCCTATATCTGGATTATGCAACTCAAGTTTGCAGGCTTTAAGTTTTGGCTTTAAATGGGTATCAAAAGGGATGAAATACCTGGGAATCAAACTAAGCAGCAAAGTGGAGGAAATGCCTACATATGATGTTGCCAATAACTATATCTCCTCAGGTCTTTAAACAGTATGATACAATAATTAAAGAATTCTTATGGGACAGGAAAAGACCCAGAATCAAACTCAGCAAAATGTGCTCTCCTAGGGACAGAGGGGGCTTGGGACTGCCAGACCCGAGACTATACTATGTCTCCTTTGAAATGGCTAAACTAGCCAAACACTGGAACAAAGACAACCAGCTAGAGTGGACTACTATTGAAAACAAGCTGTCATCCCCTTTCACTCCTATTGATAGATTATCCCAGTCTTCACATAATGTATTGAATCCTATTATGTCTCACTCCAAAGAGATCTGGACCAAAATACATAAAATGCACAAATTATCATAGAATAGAAAATAGAATAGAAAAGCCTTTATTGTCATTGTATTTATACAACGAAATTTTGAGTGCTTCTCCTGTTGGTGTGACGAGGGACAACATATAACACAACAACAACATATAACATAACAATACTACAACTATCCAAAAACAGTAGGAACAGCCCCCCCCAAAAAAATATATATACATTAAGAGTAGAACAAAGTGCGGTGGCATAGACTAAAGTACTTCAATAAATACATCAATTAATACAGCTTTGTTTATGCACATGTGTAAGGTGACTGAGATGGTATGTGACTTGTAGTCAATAAAGTGCTTAGTGTTTAGTGCATGTCGGTATTTAGAGTTCTGATGGCTGTCGGGAAAAAACTGTTCTTAAGACGCGTGGTCCTTGCTGGTATCACACTGCAAACAAATGTATTCTTCTCTGTGGCACAACCTCATGATCCGCATTGGAAAGGCATCAGTATATTGGAAGCAATGGCACCTTAATGGAATATGTCATATTACCGATCTATATGAGGAGGGGGTGTTCATGTCATTCTCTGACTTAAAAAGAAAATACAATCTTAAGGGAAAGGAACATTTTTGGAAATATCTGCAGATCAGGGATTGTTTTAAGTCCAAGATTCAATACAAGGATGGAAACCACATCACAGACTATGTCACGCTACCTGTGGAGTGCCACCAAGCCACTATATTTTATAGAACAACCAACCAACTGCTCAGTGATGGCTGTCAGAACCTGAAAATAATATGGGAGAAAGACCTGGGATGTCTGATGGATGATGAGGAATGGCTGAGAATTATATCTAACAATGGGAAATACATTCGGGAAGCCAAAGGGAAATTTACTCAATACAAGATATTGGACACCACAAAGACTTAACAGAGCTGGTATAATAAACAATAATTTGTGCTGGAAATGTCAGAAAGACATAGGTACTCTGCTACACTGCATCTGGGAGTGCCCTTTTATTCAACCATTCTGGAAAATAGTGGTGGACAATTTGAGTAACTGGCTGGGAAGTGACATACCTCTATCTCCCGGATTATGCCTATTAGGGGACAGAAGCCAAATACATAACATATCAAGCACAGCATTTTCTGTAATCATGGCAGGGATTATAACAGCTGCCAGGACTATACTGAAACTGTGGAAAACACCCAAACCTCCTGAAATAAAAGAGTGGGTAAACATTATGATATAAAACAGCTTCATATGAACATATGCTCAACAGAGTGGACAATAGGAATAGGAACAGAATACCAATTTGGGTCTCGTTCTGGGCTCACATTACACTTCCTGATGAGCATGCAGCTTGAACACCTTCCTCTGTGTGTACCCAACATCCAAAATGGTTATACAAATATGATTCCTAGTTATGTAGCTATCAACATGTCCTTTACACAAATGGTCTTATTTACTGTATTTTTATTTCATTTTTGTTTTGCTATGCCACCGATGTTACATGTAATGTGCAGAATAAGAAATGTCTCACAATGTACAATGTATAGTGTATAATGTTGTAATGTCAAACACCAACACCTAAATAAAAACTTGAATTACAAAAAAAAAAAGAATTACTCTGACTGAGAGTTTTACCTCAAGGTTTTTACATGGCTTTGGCAATGATTTCATGGAGAACGTCATTTTGTGTTGAATTGTCATCCCTTTATTTTAATTAATAGGCAATAATAGCATTAACATTTTTAGCATCAATATTTGCAAGTTAGACATATCTAAGACCAAATGTGGTAAAGAGAGTTGACACAATTATGACTTGTTACCTGCAGCATATAGGCCATGTTCGTCATGACATAAAGTCAATGAATAATATTATTATTGCTAATGATGAGGATCTTATTGTTGATTTTATTGAGGATATTATTGTTCAGGATCAGTCCTCGATAACAACTGTATGTACTGAGACTTGAATTCTTGATTATGTGATGTACCGTAAAACTGTAAAACTCATCTCTGTCTAATCACTTACATGTGTCACTGCTATTGCCTTGGGGCCACAGGTTTCACTGGGGGGCTGTTGTAAAAACTACTGCAAATAAAATGAAAATTGAAGGGGAAAATGCTTTTGCTTTGCCTCTGATTTGTTAATCATTCAGGCATTCCAGTATGTGCCAGATTCCGATAAATCTACCTTTTAAACCTTATTGCATCCTCTAAGACAATAACACACTGCCAACAGAACTAGAGGAAATTCTTCAAGACCACATACACCAACATAGACAGACAAGTGGCTGCCATTAGAATTGCCTTCCGGATTTAATGGAGAGCTGTTTGCTGACTGTTGTGATGGACTTATTTTGCACAGCCACAAATGGACCATCATTTATGGCAGACTAGGAACTTTAGAGAGAGTGAAACGGTTGAGAACTGTTGAGACAGCGACTGAAAGATCATTCGGAAAGGATGTTGTCAGTGAATAGCCATACGGCAAAGACTGAAACACTGTAGGTTTATTTCAATCTTGTTGATCAGCACTGCAGGACCAAGACAGATGGAGAGTCTCGATACAACTTCTTCAGTGTTCCTGGATCCTGATCACACCTCCCACTGTCTCACACAGACCAAATATGTATGTGTGTGTGTGGAAGTGTCTTAAGGTGTGTGTCTACTTGGTGTGGTTGCGCGGTGCAATCAGTGGGGTGCTTTCAAAGGCAGATGGGTCAGGTGAACCCATACCAGAACTCGGCCTGATCCAAAACAGGTGTAGATACCATCTAGGTTCACCGTGTGTAAAACAAAAGTACCCTGAAAGGAATCACGGACTGCATCTTTGAAGCAGAAAAGCAAAGGTTTACTGTGCTGGTCTGTAAAGCATTAGTGACGCCATCTGGCCAAGACTTGAACTACAGCCTCTAAGAAAACTATCCCCAGCTGGTAGAAACACTAACACGCTATACCTTTGCTCTAAATCAATCTGAATGAAAGTGTATGCAAAAGTATGAATTAATTCATATTCTACCTGAAATTAAATGCCCCTGGATCTGTCATATTTGGGTAAAATCTTGTGATATTACTCTACCTTGTCAGTCTACATACTTCGGCTTCTGCCATTGTCTTTAACAGTTTCATATCTTTCAGCTTGTAAACAAATACATGTGTGCACTGTCCTTAATAAAAGAACATTTCATTACATTTATTGTGTTGTTATTGTTGTAGAGATTTTCACGTCTCAAGTCATTTTATTTTGAGGAGGCCGGACTTCCCCTGACGTCTTCCAGGAGTCGCTACTGGTCTTAATTACATTGTAGGACAGTGCATTGAAATAAAGGCAATAGTTTTATTATACAATACACCATTACATAAATTAAGCCAGGTCTTTTATACTATACATGCATAAATCACCTAGAACGTTGGTATAGTCATCAATATATAGGCTTAGACAATAAATAATTAGGACTACATTCAGGCTATCTGAATGAAAATAAAGGCAATCAGAATTTGTATAGGTTACATCTTATGAATGAACAGTTTGTATTGACAGTGCGTCGGGATTCAGATGAAGCAATAATGAAGTTGCAGAAAACACGCTACCTAAACGTCAGCCTACTTCTTCGTGTTCGAAGTCACCACATCATTGTAATCAGTAATATCTCAGTTTAAAGCGTTCACTTCGCACAAGCCTATTGCATCAAGCATAAACTTGTTTAGAGCCGTGTGGCGACGGATATTTATGACTGACACTTTCTCTCCTTCTGCTCAGCCAAAGATTCATGAGCATTGCTGCGACAGATTTAAGCCTGTGAAGATGAGCTCGTAATATGATTCATGGTGTCATGTTGCATGTTGTAATATGATGAATGATGTATTACGTGGGGTTATGTGTCATGTTGTATGTTGTAATATGATTAATGATGTGTTAGGTGAGGTTATGTGTCATGTTGCATGTTGTAATATGATTAATGATGTGTTAGGTGAGGTTATGTGTCATGTTGCATGTTGTAATACGATTAATGATGTGTTAGGTGAGGTTATGTGTCATGTTGCATGTTGTAATATGATTAATGATGTGTTAGGTGAGGTTATGTGTCATGTTGCATGTTGTAATACGATTAATGATGTGTTAGGTGAGGTTATGTGTCATGTTGGATGTCTGCTTTTGCTCGTCTTCACTCATTGCTCAAGTCTTCATCGGTCCCTGAGCCAGAGCTTGAGAATCTCTTTACAATGCCAAGGTCAGACAGCTTCTGTCGGAAGCTTTTGCACAGGAGGAAATAGATGAGTGGATCCAGGCAGATGTTTGTGGTTGAGAGCCAGAGGGAAAAGTCCTTAGCCACCTTCAGCATTTCCCATGTGCAACTGTGCTGGTTTTTCACCTGCAGCTGAGTGTAAGGGATCCGTATAATGTGGTAAGGGGCGAAACAGACCAGGAACACAGCGAGCACGATAAATATCTTTGCTTTGTGCGCCAAATTATGTATTAGTAACAAAACAAGAGGTGTTTTAGCATGACATATCAGCTGCTAAATGAAAACTATGTGCATGTGAGAAATTTGAAAAACATCAGAAATGTTATTTTTTTTATGTTTATATTTGATATATCATTCAATAGGCATACAAACAAATAGAATTACAAACTGTCCCACCAGCTAGCTGTTCAGGAAAAGTTTGGCCACGTCTTACCCAGAATCGCCGCTCATTGTATGGTTTAAACCGTATTTTCACTCATAGTTCAAGCACACCAAGGACCGTGCACATCTTCTGCGTAGGAGTAACGCATATTTATTCAGAAAAAGTACTTGTACTCGAAGTACACTAACTAAACTACCGGTAAGTAAATTGTAGAGACTGAGCAGCACATTCATTTCACCTTCCATGTTTATTTTGATGTTATAGCCTCTCAAGCGCAAGCTACTCCCAGAAAGGCATGTACACCGAACGTCTGAAAACTTCAGTTTCCCCTGTCCACTACAACTCCAGTTTTCAAATGTCACCGCCTAGGGCAGTGTTTTTGAAAAGCATGGTTTTCAGTGTTGGAATACGCTGTTTTAAAGTAAGGGGTGTTGTGTATTCCTACTAGACTATTTAACCGGATGCTATGGGGCAGTTAACCTGGCTATTAACTATCCTAGCTATCTCTAGCTTAGGGAACCATCTTAACAGTTTGCAGTTGCTTGTGTGTGATTAACTCATGTTAATATGTGTGAATATGAACTTGTTAACATAAACTCGTTAATATGAAGCTGCACAGGCACCCTGAGGGGTAACCATAGCAACCCAGAAACTAAATGTTCGCTGAAAAGTTTAATTTCCCAGCTCACCAGTAAAAGACTTGAATTCAAAGTGATCACAACTTTTAGTGTGGACGGAAGGGCTAAACGGAGAAATATTTATGAGTTTCTATATTTACCCGGGATAGTTTGCTGTAACCTCGTGAACCAAAAGCTCTAATTCTAATTTTAACTCATCATCCATGGTGGCAAGAACACGCAGGCTCTTTCTTCCCTATTTTAGCTGCGCGCTAAATAACACTAATGGGCGGGGTTAGGCGCTGATTACGCTGGTAAGGCATCGACACATTCAGATGAGGTTCTTGTTTGATAAATACGATGCAAAATACCGTGCGCTATGCGGGTTGGCAAAGGCGCAGATTTCGCTGCGGTCGCAATGTTAGTAAATGAGGCCCTCAGGGCGGTTGCAAGTGCTAGCCAAAATTAGGCTACTAGTGCCATAAAACGCATATTTTGCTTAAAGGGACAAATACTGTACTAACCAACACATGCTTGCGCAGATTTGAAGATTATTTTGTATAAGCAGAAAGTTCTGTCTGGCGGGGCAGGCACAGCTTACACAGCATTATAGCTGTTGCCTCTTTTACGTTGGAAGGCAAACTGCTTGCTGAGATGTGGCCAGGGGTTTTCTTCATCTTCTTTAATTTCAACTGGCGAAAAGTTCGGTGCTTCAGCTTTTTTGGTCATCCGCAGCTTGTTGGTAGTCCGCACATCTCTATCTCTCGTGACTCGGCACCGGCGGCTTGCATCGACTCCATCATCCACTCTATGCAGCATTCACCACTGCAGTGAGAATTGCCGTGCGCGATTCCCGCCTTTCGGTTTCCGGCCTTGAACTATGTTTTTTTTTTTTTACTCAGTAACTGATGTAATTTCCAATGTAGCGAAGTAGCATACTTCATTCAAAATCTACTTAAGTAAAAGTAAAATGACCGATTTCAAAAACTACTTAAAAAATTTAATTTGCCATTTTTCATATCACATTTTCATTTTGATTCTGAAATGCTTCCATATTACCCTTGCCTTCTGGATTTTCTTCCAACCTTTCAAGACTGCATATTTATAAAGCATGTCAAAGGCACATTTACTGAGCCCCAGTCAGTTTGAAAGATATTACTAGGTCTCTGAAGCATACTTCCATACATCCTATGAGCATGATCATGTTCTTTGAAGAGGATGCACAGCGTTCTGCCGGTTTGTCTATCACCTTCCATCTGACCACAGGTTTCCTCTCAAACTTTTCTGTTCACCATCTATGAGTCTGCATTACATCTCTTTAAATAAACAGAGGAAGCCCAAAATGGTCATTATTATCATTTTATTATGTTAAAAATACATTGCTTTTCTCTTTTGAATGAAGATGTTCAATTAAAAAAATGAATGAACATGAATAATGATTACTCAATAGCTATTTCATTTATTATGTAAAAGTTCAGTCTGCTTTTGCTCGTCTTCACTGATTGCTCAAGTCTTCATCGGTCCCTGAGCCAGAGCTTGAGAATCTCTTAAGAATGCCAAGGTCAGACAGCTTCTTTCGAAAGCTTTTGCACAGGAGGAAATAGATGAGTGGATCCAGGCAGATGTTTGTGGTTGAGAGCCAGAGGGAAAAGTCCTTAGCCACCTTCAGTATTTCCCATGCGCAACTGTGCTGGTTTTTTACCTGCAGCTGAGTGTAAGGGATCCGTATAATGTGGTAAGGGGCGAAACAGACCAGGAACACAGCAAGCACGATGAATACCTTTGCTTGGGTCTTATGCTTCCCTTTTGTGTTTGTGCTCCTGGAGTTGCGGTGCGACTGGACCACTGTCCTGGCTATGCATGTGTAGAAGAACCCATTCAGAACCAGAATGATCCAGAAGATCAAGTTAAAGGCCCAAACGACTGCCTTGTGGAAGTCCCTCCCCGCCTGGCTCTTCATTTCCATGCAGAGCTCGGGGGAGTTGTCCAAGGGCGTCCTGCTGGTCAGGACCATGGTGGGCAGGGTGGCGCTACCTAGCATGACCACCCAAGTGGCGACGGAGACTGCCCTGCCAAAGAGTAGGTTCTGGCCGGGCATGCTGCCGCAGGGCCGGACGATCTTGAAGAAGCGGTCCAGGCTGATGAGGCCCATGAGGATGATGCTGATGTTCATGCAGGTGTAGAAGATCACGCTGGAGAAACGACAGGTGAAGACCCGCAGCCCCAGAGCTGCGCCTGGTAGCTCGCTGGCCGCCTTCACCGGCACAGTCAGGGTCATGAGCAGATCGACCGCCACCAGGTTCTTCAGGTACACCATGAAGGTGGACTTGGTCTTGAGCCGCAGTTGGGCCCACATCACCGTGACATTCAACACGAGTGCCGGGACAAAGATGAGGAAGTAAAGACTCGACAGAACCACATCAACCACGCTATGACTGATGGTGCAGTTCTCCTGTCCTTGAGCTGACGAGTTGTACTCAGATGCATTCATCATATCTAGACAGCACAAGAGTCAAATAAAGCCAAATTGTATCTACAATAGTATGAGAAGTCGTATGACCTGATGAATACAGGTTGTATTTGTATAAAAATATTTGCAGATCTATGTACAGTTTAGTGTACTTACATGCCTTTCGTTAGCTGACGGAAATAAAAACAACCTGTCTCTTGTGAAATGAGCTGCTTGTGTATGTGTGTGGCTTTTTGTGTATGTGAGTCTTTGAGTGGGTGTGATTGCACACTTCCCGGAAATTCTTATCTGGGACAATAATCTACTTACACTTGCAATCAGTCTCTAAAATCTTCTATAAATAATTTACAACACTGTTTAGAAAATTGTTCATATCTTACTAAGGTCGATTTCTTGATCAAGTGCTGCATTTCAACTAAGGTAGTACACTTCTCTACAAAATCAAGATAACAAGCCTCTACCCTGAACATTTACGCAATGTTCTGTGAAGTCTTGTTGTTTGTGCATTGTCATCTGATGGAATATAATTTATACCATATATTGAAGATTCAGTCTTAGGTTTTAGTCAGTCAAGATCCAGGTTTTAATCTTATACAGTGGTGGCCACCAAGGGAGACAAAGCCTGAACGTCCACTCATAGCTTCACCTCAGACTCATCTGATTTATTCCTTGTAGGATTTGCTCTTAAAAGCTGGGTTTAGGGGTGTTACCGTCTATTCAAATGGGCCATGGGTGCAAGGGCTTTTTGTCTCGACCTGGGGGGGGAAGGTGAGTCTAATATCACACCTCACTCCCCAGGTCAGCCCAAGAGTATATTCACCCAGGAACTGTAAACATGCTAGTTAAATCCAAATAAAAGTAACAATTATAACTAGGTATAATATCATTGAATTATTGACTATGGCATATTCGTATGACCTATGCCGGTCCCTTCACATCTCACATTGCAAGAAAATGCTGTAGAGTGACAAAGACAAACCTGTACAGGATAAGTGACAGAAACATTCACAAGTTTATGTTCCAAATTTGCCTTTTGGCAAGCTCTGTGGCCAGGGACCTGAAAGGCCTTGCATGGTGTTGTGGAGGGACTAACTGCACAGGCAGGGATCTTGCAACCACACAGTGCAAACCCCCCCCATGCATTCCCAACTGAGGAAGAAGTCAGGCGGTGGTGATAGGAGAACCTTTTAGGGGTGCCATATATGAAGCAAGTGAACCTTTTCTTCAAAGAGTCTATGTGTGCATCAAAATCCAGATAACACAGCGGATGAGGAAATCAATATAAAAATATGAAAATGTAATATATGAAAATATTGGATGAGTCGTGTTGTTGCAAACTCACTGATGTAGGGAGGCATTTTGCTTGCTGAGTAACAAGCAAGTTCTGAATGCATGACGTCGTATTTTGTTACCTCGGATAATTGAGTTGTTGTGTTAAGTTGGGGGTTGGCAGTGACCCAGAAAAACAAGGATATTTCAGTCCACCGATTTTGCTCCACTCTCGGACCACCATATTCTTTCATGTAACTGAAGAAGATATTAAGAAAGTAACATGAAATGTTAGCAGGAATTTCTATTTAAAACATCAGTCACTAAACAGAAGTTCATGGTACTTGTGTTATGCACTGGTTAAACATGTTTTGAAAGTGAGACGAAGTGAGATGAAGCGTGGGCTGTTTGTCTGACACTCACCAGCAGACAACCCTAAATATGCTGAGCTAAAGGCTAGCGGACTGCCAGCTCTGCTCCCAGTGGCTGACAATGGTCCACTGGCCTTTAGCTATCAGGGAATGAAGGCTGATGAACTGTCCCAATACAAGAATATTGGACAAGGTGCAGGAAAACTCCACAAACTATGTGTCACTATGCATTTAAAGTTAAACATATGCATTGGGATACCAAGATGGCGCATTGGGATACCAAGATGGCGCCGCGGATGGTCGACACGGTGGTGCGCTCTCTTGTGCTTTTTATGTTTTTGTTTATTTGTACGGCCTTCAGTAATCCTTCTACGATTACTTTTTCAAGAGAAGAACTCATGAATGTTCGACATTCCTTTCCTCATACCCTTTCACCGGACTTTACAGACCCAGAAACTTTTTGGGAGATTTTGGTTGGTGGAGCAGCAGCTCTCTTTGGAGCTTGGAGGAGACGCAGGCGAGGGAAGCGCGCCGGAGCGCTGGTTAGACTGCGAGAGCGGGGGTTCCGAACTCCGCTCCCCTCGTTACATCTGGCAAATGTCCGCTCTCTGCCCAACAAAATGGAAGAACTGCTGCTCCTCAACAAAATAAACAGGGATATATCAGGATCTTCCGCCCTGTGTTTCACTGAAACATGGCTTGGTGAGTACATCCCTGACAGCATCCTCCATCTGCCGGGAGGAATCTGCTTTTATATCAATGGTGTACTGATGCCACCAGGGCCGGCTTTAGCCCTTTGGTTGCCCTAGGCGAGATTGAGTTTTGCGCCCCCCCCCCCCCAAACATCACTTTACTTTGCATAGCAGTTTTTTCACCCACTTATAATTCTACTATTCTACATTGCAGTTCAACAATAAATGTTGCATGGACAACAAACACCAGAATAGTTTCAGAACATTTTCTTTTTTATTATTTTTAATAATTTATTACACACTCAAAGTTTTGATTAAATTAACTCCATAAACTGTGCAAAACCATAAACTGTGCAAAACACTCTTAAGCACCTGTAAGGACATTTAAGCAAATTATGACCCTCTATACCCTAACTATACCCTCTACAAACAAAAGTGATTTTATGGATACTGTACGTACCACTACAAAATATCTCAAATACCTCACTACAATTCTTCCAGTCATTTAGGCCACTACTAATGAGGTGGTCATTTTTCTGTGAAAAGGGCTTGCAGCAGAAGCAATACAGAGTATTGTTTTCCCTTGAATATACAAGCCAGCTTCTCTTGATTTTCTCCCCATTTACTAATTTCCTGTAGAAGTGGTTGTGGTGGCAGCTTCTCCCATCATCTCTTTTTGGAAATGTAAAGTCTGGACTGGTCTGGTATGGTACTCTGCAAACTAACTCTGCCCTTACCGGATCACAGAGGGCTGGCCAGTCAGCAGGATCTATAGGTTCTCCCTGAATATCAGGAATTGTGGAGGGTGAGGTGTCTGCAGTGTAGTTTCACTGGTGCCCTGAGTGCTTGATGTGGTCCTGGATGTCCCTTCACCTTCACCTGTATTCAAGCATATTGTATAGCCAGACAAGCAGTTTAATATAATAAGTGAAATGATCATGAATGTGGTTGAACTTCTTTAAGAAAACAAGCTATTGTATTTAATCCATGCTAACATGTTTCTATTGTACTTTAAAGTATGGATGTGGCTTGAAAAAATACTATTAAATAGACTCACCTGATGCAGGCTGTGTGTTCCTGGCCTGTGTGTTACTGGCCCCTTGAGTACTACTGGATGTCCCTTCTCCTGAAGCTGTATTTAAACACAGAGTTCATCCATGCTGTTCCTTACACAGTTGCATTTGGTCATTTCTATCATCCCACCACATAGTTGCATTGTACAAATACATTTTATCTGACCATGTAACTTGTAGTAGATCAATTACAATTACTGCCACAAGGCTAAATAATACTAGGCTACTGATTACAATTAGTAGTATTAATGTGATGTGATTATGAAAGTAATAATTGCTAATACTAATAACAAAAACAGCAACAGTAGTACTATCTAGTTGTGTAGGCTACTTGCAAAGTTCAGAGGTAGGCGAATCAGGCGTCCTTTCTCCAGCAGGTGCCGGCCTCTGCAAAAATTGCCTGAGTGCATCTGGCCAATTTAAAACAAAAATAAACAAAAAATGTAGTATATTCCTGGGGAGGAACTGTACAGAAGGGTGAACACCACCACTATCCCCAAAATGGTTACTGTGTGTGTATGCACCTGCTAGTTGTGAATTCACTAAACAGAACTTATGCCATTTATAATGAATCTAGACAGCAACTGCACTTTCAATAACTAGCATACGTTATCCAGATACTGGTCTTTTGACATTTACATCCATGTAGGTTATCAGTGAAGTTACGTTTGCTAGTAATAGCCTACGTAGCAAATTAGCAAAGTAACAGTCGCTAGCTAGCTATAGCTAGCCTAAGTGACAGCAATGAAACGTGATGCACAATACTACATTTGTTTCATTTGACACCTTGATGGCTGAGATGAGAAGACTTACCTCTATACTTGGATTTCTTTTCCGTTTTCGTCCCTGTGCTCCAGGTGGTTTAGACCGCTTCATTTTTGCGAATGTCACGTAGCGGACACGCCCACCCCACCCTGGGCAGTGTGCAGGAGCCCTCGCGTAACTAACGTAACGTAACTTAACGCAACCGCGACAAATGATCGACAATAACCATCAATTCAATCTAAAAATCAGGTTGACAAGTAAACGTGTGGCTGAAGGGGCGCCCTACGATGATCATGATTAATAAACATGTTTTAATTTGCTTGTTATTCTAACTATGATTAATGGGAAGTAGGTCCAAGGGCGACACTAGGGCGCCCCCAACCCATTTGTCGCCCTAGGCAGTCGCCGGCCCTGGATGCCACAGTGCTATGGAAAATATGCACTCCTCACCTAGAATCCATATTCATTAACTGCAAGCCATTTTATTCACCGCGGGAGTTTTCCTCTTTCATTCTGGTCGGTGTCTACATACCACCTCAAGCCTGCGTTAGCGAGGCACTACGGCACCTGGCTGACCAGATAACCAGCACGGAGCGAAAATACCCAGACTCTCTTCTGATTATACTTGGGGATTTCAACCAAGCAAAACTCAGCCGCGAACTTCCGAAATACAGGCAGCACATTAAGTGTCCCACCAGGGACAAAAACACACTCGACCATTGCTACACAACACTGAAGAATGCATACCGCTCTGTTTCGCGTGCAGCTTTGGGACTCTACGATCACTGCCTGGTTCATCTCCTCCCAAGCTACAGGCAGAAACTTAAATCTGCAAAGCCTGTGGTGAAAACTGTGAGGAAATCGACCAACGAGTCAAAGCTGGAGCTACAGGCCTGCTTTGACTGCACTGACTGGAGTGTTTTTGAGGCTGCATCTACATCACTAGACGAACTCACTGACACTGTGACGTCATACATTAGTTTCTGTGAAGACATGTGTGTACCCACCAAAACGTACCGCATCTTTAATAACAATAAACCGTGGTTCACAGCAAAGCTCAAGCAGCTTCGTCAAGCCAAAGAGGAGGCCTTCATGAGTGGGGACAGGATCCTGTACAACCAGGCCAGAAACACATTGACTAAGGAGATCAGAGTAGCAAAGAGAAGCTACTCTGAAAAGCAGGTTTTCAGCTAACGACCCTGCGTCAGTGTGGAGAGGCCTGCAGGACATCACCAACTACAGGAAATCCTCCCCCAACCCCATGGAGAACCCTCAACTGGCTGACGACCTGAATGTGTTTTACTGCAGGTTTGATCACCCCACATTCACACCCCTCACCCGCTCCAACTCAGACTTCACACAATCA
This sequence comes from Clupea harengus, assembly GCF_900700415.2. Taxonomy (NCBI): domain Eukaryota; kingdom Metazoa; phylum Chordata; class Actinopteri; order Clupeiformes; family Clupeidae; genus Clupea; species Clupea harengus. Next base: position 20,975,067 of record NC_045160.1, read on the forward strand.
TCTGCACCCCCTGTTATCACCTCCCCTGACTCCCCACCGGCATTGACGGTCTGTGAAGAGGATGTGTGTCAGCTCTTTCAGAGACAGAAGACAAGGAAGGCAGCAGGCCCAGACGGTGTGTCACCCTCCTGCCTGAAAGCCTGCGCTGATCAGCTGGCTCCCATCTTCACACGGATCTTCAACAGATCTCTGGAGCTGTGTGAAGTCCCCTCCTGCTTCAAACGCTCCACCATCATCCCGGTTCCCAAGAAATCCTCAATCACTGGGCTGAATGACTACAGGCCCGTCGCCCTGACGTCTGTGGTCATGAAATCCTTTGAGAGACTGGTATTGACCCATCTGAAGGGCATCACAGGCCCCCTGCTGGACCCTCTGCAGTTTGCCTACAGAGCAAACAGGTCAGTGGATGATGCAGTCAACATGGGGCTGCACTACATCCTGCAACACCTCGACTCCCCAGGGACCTATGCAAGGATGCTGTTCGTGGACTTCAGCTCGGCGTTCAACACCATCATTCCAGAAGTCCTCCTCACCAAACTCACCCAGCTCACTGTGCCTGCCTCCACCTGTCAGTGGATCACAAACTTCCTGATTGACAGGAAGCAGCAGGTGAGGCTGGGTGAAACAACATCCAGCACCCGGTCAGTCATCACTGGTGCACCTCAGGGATGCGTGCTCTCCCCACTGCTCTTCTCCCTCTACACAAACGACTGCACCTCAGGAGACCCATCTGTTAAACTCCTAAAATTTGCAGACGACACATCAGTCATCGGCCTCATCCGTGATGATGATGAGTCTGCATATAGGCGGGAAGTTGAACAGCTGGTCCTGTGGTGCGGTCGCAACAACCTAGAGCTGAACATGCTTAAAACCGTGGAGATGACAGTGGACTTCAGGAGGAGCCCCCCAGCACTGCCCCCCCTCATCATACACAACAGTACTGTGTTGGCTGTGGAATCCTTCAGGTTTCTGGGATCCACAATCTCCCGGAATCTGAAGTGGGAACCCAACATCAACACCATCATCAAGAAGGCCCAGCAGAGGATGTACTTCCTGCGCCAGCTTAGGAAGTACAACCTGCCTCAGGATCTGCTGAGCATGTTCTACACCGCAGTCATAGAGTCTGTTCTGTGCACTTCAATCACTGTCTGGTTTGGATCGGCCACCAAACTGGACAAGAACAGACTCCAACGGTCAGTCAGGTCTGCAGAAAAGATCATTGGTGCCAACCAGCCCACCATCCAGGACCTGTACACCTCCAGAGTCAGGAAACGGGCAGGAAAAATCACTGCAGACCCCTCACACCCCGGACACAAATTATTCAAACTCCTCCCCTCTGGTAGACGCTACAGATCACTGTTCGCCAAAACCTCCAGACACAAAAACAGTTTCTTCCCCCTCGCCGTCTCAATACTGAACAACTAACCCACTGTAGCATATATATTTATATTTATATATTTATCCCTGCACTTCTCGCACTCTCCACTTCTTCTTTGCACTACTGTTGCGCAACATTTCACAGCTACTGTATATAGCCATTCCGCCTTGTACATACTTTTTTAAACTCCTTAGTCCATTGCACTGTTGCACTGTTTGTTTGTTTGTATTGTATTGTATTGTATTGTATTGTGTTGTATATTTTGTGTAAGCACACTGAGAGTCACTTTACCAAGTCAAATTCCTTGTTTGTGCAAACTTACTTGGCCAATAAAACCTGATTCTGATTCAAAGCTGCGGCTATGGCCATGTATCCTAATCTTAGCCTCAACAACACTGATGGCTCTAATCTCACCATATTGCACCACTAGCCAAAAGTAACACATTTTGTATGGATGTTTACTTACCAACAAATTCAGATTGGATGAACATGAATATTTTTTTTTAACTATTGCAAGGAACTAATTGCATGCTATGCTATCCAGGGTGTGTTTTACAGTGTTCCTGATCACACTTCCCACTGTCTCACACAGACCAAACATGTTTGTGTGGAAGTGTTATAAGTTGTGTTGTCTTCTCGGTGTGGTTACGAGGTGCAGTCCGTGGGGTGCTTTCAAAGGCAGATGGGTCAGGTGGACCTAGGGGTGGGCGATATGGCCAAAATCTTCTATCACGGTATTTGTAATTTTATATCACGGTTTCGGTATATATCTAGGTTTATTATATGTAGGGTGACCAGATTTGAGTTTGTGAAAAAGAGGACACTTCAGCGGAGGCGAAATGTGTCCACAGACATAGGCTATACAGTATGATCATTTGTTTATTGACCCTTAAGAACACTAAGGTACAGAATCAATACTGCCTCAATAGGCTATTGGCCTGAGCAATAGTGGCCAGTATAGGCCTACTTTGTACTGAACGTTTCCATTGAATCTTTAAGCCCAAATACAGTGTAATGGGACTATAGGCTTTTACAGACATACAGTATGTTACATGTTACTTCTCTCCTAGTTAGTTCATATAAACTTAACAACAAATTTGGCGAATTAATATGCAAGTACAATTCGGTCAAAAAACTGCCATTACGTCATAGGTATGCAAATATGTAAGGGACAATGTATAGTCCGGTGGTCATTATCTGAGCAAGAAAAATCCCGACGGGATGAACAGCGCAGCAAATTTCCGTGATTTCCGCTACGAAAAAATGTTTTTTTACGCAAATAGATATTTAAAGTTTCAGGTGTTGCGTATCAACCCATTACATGCTGACTTCATGTTACAATGACTTTCCGTTACGTTAAATGACCGGACTACTTGCGGAATGATATGAAAGATGTGAATTAGAACACAAAACCATTATATAGAAATTATAGACCTGCGAACATTGGGCTGGCCTATTCAAATCAACGGAACCTTTTGGAACATTCTGAAGAGCTGTATAATAATACAAATTAATTGACTTTCTAAAGAACGCAACGCAACAGGAAATTCGACCAAGTTGTTGTATGTATGCGAGAATGTAGTAATGGTAAACCAAAAATAGATAGGCCAGAAATAAACAAAATGATGTGATAGAATTATGAACCTGACAGAACATATCAAAACGACATCACATACTGTAACTATGAATACGAAAACACATTCAATATATTCGTTGGTGATTTTACATATTTAATGGCTTTGGTTCTGGTCTGATGTAAGACAACTATTTTCTCAAATTGTCATACCCCAGTCATTATTTAATTAAATTAGACTGAATTGATCATTTTGATTCACACAATGTGATACATCTCTTTTCCACTAAGAGCAGAAAGCATTGGTCTACTTCATATGGCCACAGTGTTGTTCACTTGTTTTTTTCTTTGATATACAAGATATACAGCAAAGTGAGACATTATCAATAGTATTGCACATTATTCAATATTTCAGAGGGAAAGCGATTGTTTGTGTTACGAACCAGCTAGGCTGAAACGCAACAAATGAAGAGAAAACAGAAGGGGCTCGTGTCTTGGGGGTTTTAATAACAAAAAGGCGAAATAGAACACAGGAAAATTTCAAAGTCAAAATAGGACAACGAGGAAGGCCCGGATAGCGTGGCTGCACGCAGTTGAATGAGACCGTTCTGGACGCCATCCCGGCCTTAAAACGTATCGGGCTTCGCCCCCGGCTGACAGGCAACACCTGCACACGAACAAAGCAGTAGGCGAAGCAACAGAAATAGGAACAAGGGAAAACAGTGACCCCTAGGGGCAGGAGGACGTAACATGGGGTAAAAAGACTTTAAATCAAATCCATCAAATCTAAACTGATGGTGATGAGCAGACACAACATGGCACAGCACTCTTCCCAGCAGCAGGGTGAATCATCTCAGATGGCCACACTGTTGTCCACATAATCAGGGTCCAGGAAGGTATAGGGCAGCTCAAGTTCGGCGTTCCTCTTCTTAATGAGGCCTGACAGTGACTTCAGGTCCTCCTTAAACTTCTTCATGAGCTTGCAAGGGACTTCCTCCTCAAACCATTCTTCATGGAAAGACCCCAGTGGATACTGTGGACAGTTCAATAGCATCTTTATATTAACATTAGAAAAGTATGTGTGTCTGGAATCATGTGTCACCAGCAATGATAATCATTGTGTGCTGTAATCACACAATACAAATACTGCATTATCAGACCTCAGAAACAATATGATAAGCCTACAGAATAAGCAGACCCATTGAGGTGTTCATCCAACAAAATCATCTGTCTCTGTATTCAGATAGAATACCGGATGTGGGCATGGTTAATACAGGAAGTTGCGTTAAATTAAACAAACATTGCATTTTCCATCCTAATACTTTCATCTCTCTCTCATTTTTATCTAAGCTAAGTGTCATGAAATGTCTGATTTGATATGTGTTTCACATTTCTTCCTCTGCCTATCGTGGCCTTGCACAATTTGCAGATCACATTAGTTGTGTCAGTTGGACTGATTGTAAAGTGCTCCCAGATAGCACTGGTTCTCCTGAGATTTTCTGCAGAGTCAGTTGCTACCTTCACAGATAACTCATTGCTGTCACATGAACTTGTTGCTGTCTGTTTAAGTAACCAGGGAAAAACTGAGGGGGAAGGAAAGGGGGGGCACAGGAGTAAGAGAGCAAGTGAGAGAGGGATGGAGAGGGTAGAGAAGAAAAACGGAGCGATAAAGTGTGTGTGTGTGTGTGTGTGGGGGGGGGGGGTTGTAGGAGAGCACAAGAAAGATAGTTTTCCTATTTGTACTCCTCTGTGTTTCTGTTAATGGACACTTAGACAGCCTTAGTCTGCACCCTGCTGTGTGCTAGGGGCGACTACAGAATATAGCCATCACTTATAAAATAATGTGTAGTGGCCTAAATGAAACAACTAGTTGGTGAAGTCTGATGCCAGAAACAGAATGGACATGTTTTTCATCTTCCACAATGGTATGAATTTACATGAGGAAACATAGTTGTTGAGGCAATAATAGCGCATATTTTCAGGTAGAGGAAATATCTGTTTCCATGGCATTATTCGTGCGTTCCTGAAAAATGTATTCAGATTCGGGAGCATCCCTACAGACTCACATGGTCGAAAGAATCCCCGGACAGCGTTTTCAAGACATTCACTGTGTTCACAGTGGTGCCCATATCAGGTAGGGTCTCCAGGATGATGTCCTCAGTGGTCTGGCCTTTGTGTTTGGGAGGGGGCTTTCTAAGGGCACTGGGGAAGTTGGGCATCCAGCCGCCAAAGTCAAACTGCATGGGGATATTTGACATAAGAATGTTAGACATGGGACAAAAGACCTGCATCATAAATGCGGTCATGTTGTTAAATTACCTGGCCAGTGTTGACAGAAGCATGCTGGCCTGACACAGTGAAAATCACCATGGTGACAAACTTGATGAGATCTTTCATTGTGTTAAAGGACTGTGGTATTCCTGAGAAAAAGAAAAACAACCACGTCAAATATTGAACAAGAAAGCACATAAAACCCATGCCACCCTGTATTACATTAGAGTGAATAGTGACTGGTTGATTAATTAACACTGTAGTTTAAAGGTGACTACATAAAGACTTTGTAATGTATTCATAAGCCCTGAATAACATATTTATGAAGCTATTCATATGCGTTTGTGAAGATTATGATACAATAATCATCCCTTGAGACAATGCAATATAATTTTATTTCATAAAAGATGTTCAGACATCATGCAAATACTGACATGAGCTCTTCGTAAGCACATGTGTCACTTTTTAAAACACATTTTTCAATGCTTCTGGATGTGATATAAAAGTTAATGTGTAGGCGCTCTTCAACTACTCTTGCTTTTGATTATGTTTCATTAAGGGCCACAGCTATAGTCACACAACCATTCTATAAACTTCTATTGGCAATAATACATTTTACAGTAAAACTATACTTGACCCCAATTGAACTCTGTCATAAGACATATCCAGGTCGTCAACATTAAGTGGCATGAAAATCACGACCGATGATATGACAATGTCGTTTTTCCATTATTGGTAATTGTTATGAACGTTCTCCAAATTCTGACCTAAAATACTGACCCAACACAGTGGTTTTGGTTGGTAATCAATTTAGAATACATTTTGATACTTTGGGGTATTTTGACGTATTCACAGCTAATAATGTGGTATATATATACATATACATATATATCAGACATTTTCCTTCCTCCCGGCTCCCTCTTTGCTCCCTGACAAAAACAGTGAGTGTCTTTTGACTATCCACAGAATAATAAACACTGGGCTAATGAAATGTTTGTCTAAATAATAACAAAGGATGTTAAATTATGTTATAATTAAACATTTAACTTAATTTAAATATAACTTAAATTATGTTATATTTCCACAGGGTGATAAACACCACTGGGCTAATATGAGTGCTATAGCAATGCTACTGTAAAGAGTCACACTCTGGCGTGCTTCGGTTTAAAGTCCACAGGAGCGTCTGAAGCTCATTTTAGGTTGTGTGTGGTTGCTGCTTTAAATAAGAGTCACTGTACAGTGTGCAAATTATCACTGCTTCAAAACAGACCTGTGCTTTTGTTTTCCAAGAATCCGTTGGCAAAAATCTCACGGATCCACTGCTGAAGCTCGTTGTCCCTCTGGACACAGTGATCAGATTTGTAGAAGTGCGTCAAGACCCCCTCAACGAATCTGTAAAAAGCCACATGGGCCGTTAGAGCTGCTTTGTGTTCATCCATTAAACAGACATTTTGATGAAAAGTGGCACAGATCATGGACCAAATCTGACCTTTATGACCTGTGACCTGTGACCTTACCTTTATGGGGCTTAGGCCTACTGAGTCAACTGTATCTGTGTAGGCTAATGCATAAGGTCACAAAGCTATCATGTTGCAAGTTGCAAACATCCTCAAATTCCTTTAGATTGTAGTGGATAAACTATAGCTGTGGCTCGCACAATTGTCACACAGTGGTGCAGGTGATGTTGTATTGTGGTCAGAGCAAGAACTGGGCTTTTGCATCACAATAGCAGTACATACATTGCCGAAATACATAATTTAGCAAGCTAGCTAGCTTTGACCTTTGCCAGTTGTGCTGCGTTTGCAGGGAAATCTAGTTAGGATGTTAGCTAGTTAGCATTAGCATAAACTGCTGAAATACATCAGTTAGCAAGCTAGCCAGCTTTTAGCTGTGGTTGGTGTTTGCAGAGTAAAAATCATGTGAGAATTTAGTAAAAATGTGAATCTTAAAAACAGTAGTATGAGTTTAGTCCTCAATTTCTAAATCACATGCAGGCATATACATTACATTAGAAAGCACTACAAAGCATGTTCATCATCACGTATTTGTACTTGTCTATGATGTTCCACAGTTTAGTGCCATCCTCTCTGTAGTAGTAGTTGGGAACGTCCCCCAGGCCCCTATCAGAGATGTTCTCAGGCAGACAGAGGGAGCTGTAGGTCAGGGAGGCAGTCGCAAGCCTCAGCAACTTTGGCAATGAATCTCCACCTACTGCTGTATACTAGAAGGAAGTCATGTAAACACAGAATGCGGTGAGTGCTTACATAATACTTACTTCCCTTATGTGACTGACACTCAAAGGGGGTGTAGTTTCAAATGACAATGATGTTAGGATTGCATTACTTGGTTGGTTAACCTTTTTCAAGTTCAAGTTCAAAGCATTAATGTTTTGTTTTTTGATGAGTGATTACATTACATTAGCAGTGTTACATACCTTTGAGAAGTGTCCTTCCTTGGATATCAGCTTATTCCGCGCCATGATGTTGATATGGAGTGTGTATCGAATATGGGGAAACAGGAGCTACAAAGGAAACAATCAATTAAAATGTAATGCATGTGCGTGTTTAGAAGTTCTTAAATCTCCAACAGCCTTTTAAAACTCTCTGCTCTTGCTGAGTAATAAGCTCATAGTGTCTTTGTCAGTGTGAATGTGTGTAAAAGAGAGAGTGTATGGTTTCGGGTATATAAATCCGGATGTTAAACCCTAATATGAAAATGACCCACTACGACTACAGACACATTCATCATTAATTAACTGTAAATATCTCATTAATCCTTTAAAATAGGTCCCTTGTAAAGTGAAGGCTATTTTCTAATGACTACGTAAAATGGATAAAATCCTTGTGTGTCTTTGAAATTTCTCAACACACATGACATGCGTCCAAAGTACCCTACCACACCCCTCCAAAGTAACCATCTTGTGTTTCCACATGAGAGACCTTTTCCAAAACCTTAAGCCTCCATCAGGCTCAGACAGATGTCTCTGTCTTATGTCTTGGTTATTATGGATGTACCAAGAATAAATTACCTAATCAATGAGTATACAAAACTAGTGAATACTGGCCTAATAAATGATTAATGTTGCTAAATACAGACCTTATTGGGCACTCATACGGACACCAATTAGTTATGTGTTAATGGCTAACATTTGTTCCCTAAATTAAAGTGTTACCATCACACTCTCTTTCACATGTGGAAACATATACTTAAATACACGCAAATTACTACACACACACACACAAACACAAATCAGTATTGATACCTTAAAGAGCGGGTGCATGGAGGGAAGGTTGCGTAATGTTGCCATGGTGAACACTTCTGCCAGCAGGTGAGTTCTCAGCAGGTGGAAGTGGACCTCGTGAAGGGCAAACTCCGCATTTCGGACAAAGATCTTGGCCAGAAGCCAGTCATGCTCCAAGTCAGTGGGGAGAAAGATGGGGTTCTCAGTTCCGGGCTTTTGCATTAACTGTACAGAGATGTAGAAGACACGCATGCTAATAGTGCGACTGAATGTTGAAACAACATTTAGTTGAGTCCAGACTAACAGTACCAGAGTTGGTTGGAACATCTTTGGAAAGAAAGATGATGAACTGATGGTCTTCCCAGCCAAACAGGTCATCCACCACAACATCAATATCAATACTGACTCTTTATCTCTTGTTCCGTCCAAAACAGCAAGAAACCTCGGGGTCATTATTGATGACCAACTGACCTTCACGGCCCACACCGCCTCTGTCTCCAGGTCGTGCAGCTTTGCGCTATACAACATCCGCAAAATCAGGCCGTACCTAACCCAGTATGCCACCCAGCTGCTGGTGCAAACCTTGGTGAGTTCCCGCCTTGACTACTGCAACGCCCTCCTAACGGGCCTGCCGGCTTGCGTGGTGAAACCACTACAGATGATCCAGAACGCGGCGGCGCGTCTGGTGTTCAACCAACCGAAAAGGGCACACGTCACCCCGCTACTCATTGAGCTCCACTGGCTGTCAGTAGCTGCTCGCATTAAGTTCAAGTCACTTATGCTTGCCTACAGAGTGCTTGCTGGTTCTGCTCCCACCTACCTAAATGCTCTTGTAAGGGCAAATGTTACACCCAGGACGCTGCGCTCATCTAGTAAGCGTCGTTTGGCACTGCCGTCTGTGCAAGCACGGCAATCCAGACTATTCTCATTTGTAGTTCCACGTTGGTGGAACGAACTGCCTAGTACTACCAGAGCAGGGGCGTCCCTCTCTACCTTCAAGAAGCTTTTGAAGACCCAACTCTTCAGAGAGCACCTCCCTTCCTAACTGGCACCTGACTAGCGCTTTACTTGCACTTCAGCAGTTACATTCCTGCACTTCTTTTTCCTTTTTTCTAGGTCTTTGTTTTCTAATTCTCATGTAAAGTAGTATTTATTGTTACACCATGCTTTTTATTGCTCTTAGCTTGACTGTTCTCTCCCTTGTACGTCGCTTTGGACAAAAGCATCTGCTAAATCAGGGGTTTTCAACCAGGGGTCCGCAGCCCCCTGGTGGTCCGCGACGGCATTGCAGGGGGTCTGCGACATGAGCCTCTGTTGATCAGTTCACCATTGACTTTTTTTATCTTCATAAATATACCTGGGCCTGTAGACATATTTATGTCAATCTAAATAGTCTGAATAGCCAAGGCGCATTGCCAAAAATACTGATGTTGACCCATATTCAGCGAGGAAATTACACTGACAAGTGCTATAGGCAGAATACGTGCGGGGGGGGGGGGGGGGGGGGGCGTGGCAGCGGCGGTTAGTTGTCTACCCTGATAATTTCACATATTTAAGTGTTATAGGCAGAATATGTGTGCAGGGGGAGGGGGCATGGCAGCGGCGGTTACAAACATGAAAAGAAGGGTACGGGACTGTAAAATGCTTTGAGAATCACTGGCACATCAGTACTTTCTAGTCAGAATGGTGGTCCATGGGACAAAACCAGTTGAAAACCCCTGTGCTAAATTACTAAATGTAAATGTAAAGCCAGGCCAAAAGGTAATCTACAAAAAATGGTTTATTACACTTGGTGGCCCATATTTTACCTGAATGGCGATGGGCAGCATCAATCCCTCTGGGATGTTGTAGAGTAAGACCAATGGAGCAGTGAGAAACTGCTGCCTGCCATGGACTTCATTTCCGATCAGTCCATCCAAGATCTTGTAGTCACACAGGAAGATATGCCCATTCTAGATGATTGTGTGGGGCAGGTTAGGATTAAAAAACATTATATTATTAAATATACGTATGAATCCATCCACTATCAATTCTCAGTCTAGTGCATCATTAATTCTGACGTCAATTTTTACATCTTACATTTTACGCTTTATACCCACAATCATAAACTCTATGAAAGTCAAATGAATCTGATAATTATAAACTGGTACGCGTTATCAGCACTAGAATACTGTGAAGACAATATTTTACTTGATATACTTTTCTTATTCTTTTTCAAGATACCTAAAACACAAACTATCATAGCAATCAACAACCGAATGAGGCCAGGTGTCCGATTTGCTGATTACATTTACTACCAGAACTCTGAAGCCTTTGGGGGTCATGGCCGTAGCCATCCTAGTTGCCTACCTGCATCTCCTGCTTCAAGGTGCTTCCTCTCAGGGAGTCTTTGACCATCTCCTCTGTGACGGGGAAGTTCTCTGGCAGCTTTGAGCAGCGCTCGATCATCATTGGGTTGATGCCATTCAGAAACTGGTAGCCAAAGAACTCGTCCTCTGCCCAGTGGTTCCGAACGTACTCTGCAAGACAAAACCAACAGAACTTGTGTCAGAACCAACAGAACACGAACAGAGTTTTTGATACACAGAAAATGTAATCTACTCAGTTGTCTTTCATCTTCTTAAGACAAGTACCGTAGGTGGGGCTTCTCGGTTCACAGAAGGCTTGATTCATGTCACTGTAGCTTTTCCACTGTTCTGTTGAATCACCTAAATGTTTTAGCATCAATGAAACTGATCTGTAGGAAGAATAACAAAATGAAAATGATGTAATGTCCACATATACTCTTCAAACACTAAATATGACACTGTACTGGTGGCCAAACCGAATGGTGAACAGCTTGTGTCACTGTTGCTTTAGTTATCCTGTCATTAGAAAATACTTTCGCTTGGAACCTAAAACTTGCCATTTCAGACTTCAATTCAGACTTTCAGACTGCATTCAATTATAATTATTATAACAAATATAACAATTATACCTATATTCATGTAGTTGTGGAAACAGCATGAATTAAATGTATGCTACATTACAGGTTTAGCTGCGGGTGTAAAATGCATGACTGAGGCAGTTTCTTACCCTTTAGCCACATTCCAAGAAGATTCAATGGGCTCGGAGAACGAGAACCGAACCTCTGCAGGAAGATCACTGGCTTCGTCAGCATCGACAGTTTGAGGCAAACCCTCAACGTACACCCTCCATCTGTGGGCATAGAGAAATATATAGAAATGTATAGAAAGATTTCATAGGACTGAACGTTGAACTCTCAAGACTACTGCATGAAACAAGCCATTTTTATGAATATAGTAGAAGTCCTTTATGGTATAAACTATTTAAACTGTGTATTCTCTATCTCCTTTAATGGCAGTGTAATGTAAAGAAAAAAAGCAATGATAAAGTTGTATTATATTATACATCCAACCTTAAAGAAGTTAAGGAAGGTTTGACATTATTAATGACTGTATGTGTCTTATGGAGGTTTAATATCCTTACTGAGTTGTAAAAAGTTGAATACAATTACACCTTTTCAATTACACCTTTTCCCTTAAAGTGGTCTCACCATTTAAACAATAATATTTTCAGGTAAGCAGTTTAGTTTTCCTCAATTTCTATGTAAACTCTACATAAATACATTTTTGACATTTTTCCAAATAAAAAAGCCTTTTCTGTTGTTGCTGTCATTGTTGTTTTTTTAGAACGCCGTCAGAATGATTATATTGGGCAAAAGATATTTGGCCCCTAAAATAGCAGATAGGCCTTACGTCACACAACCCTGAAATTTCCTTTGAAAGTTTTCCGTTTGCTAGTGTTAGTGTGCCCCGTGTACAGCTAAGGCAATACAGTAGCAAATGCATGATATGAAAAAGTGAAGCTCCCTGATGTAAACTTCAAGGACTGACCTGAAGTTCCTACGAGACTCCTCCAGCGCCCTCATCCTTTGTCTCTGGGCTATCGGATGAGTGTCCTGGAATTGGAATTTCGCTTTAAAGTGAAGAATACAGAAATAGATTCATGATTTTGGATTTCGTAGTTTGTTTGTTAAGTCATGAAAGGAAACATCAAAACCATGTGGCATTTGGTCTGTTTCAACGTGATGTTAATGGTCTCTATGTGTGCATCATTAATATGAACTCTGTGGACGACGCTGACTCGTGTCTAAAGATTCACTGTAGGCAGTCGTTCATTTTTAGCACAGTCCCGATATAAACAGGGTTTACACATTGAAATCATGGAAAAAGTCATGAAATTTAGCGAATTCTTTGAAAATCTTGGAAAAGGCATGAAATTTGATATTTTTTTTTTTTGCATGTAGGTCTAATGAAACCAATTACCATATGTTATTGTTCTTTTCCATTGATAATTATTCCATTGGAATTGATATAGCCTAACTAGCTTTTTAGAAATGGAATGAAAAAGGGTTTATCAATCAGAATCAGAATTGTTTTTCATTCAATAATTAGGCCCAACCCGTTGAGTAAACTAAACAAGTTTGTCAACTTGTAGGTTGTGAAAAAGTTAAGGACATTTAATTAAGGTTCTTGTAAAGTTTTGAAATCTCAGCAAAAAAGGGTTGCAACCCTATAACAAACACTCATACCTGTGGCAGGTCTTAAAAACACCCTTGTTTTGTCGTCAAGCCAGCGGTACATTGGAAACAAATGCGTATCACCCTCGGGGGTCATCACAGAGATCTTGTCACAGAACCAGTCGTTTTCAGGGATGAGGAATGTCTTGGAGTGCATCTCCATCGTGATGAGGTCTCCCAGTGATGCAGCACAATGGACGTCATACTGGTGCACCTGCAAATACATAGTTAATACAAACACACACATACAATTCTCCACATCCTTCAGTACATTTAGTCTCTTCTTTTAATGAACTATGTCATATAGGGATTGCATCGAAAATATTGACAGCTTTCGGGCAACTTGCTTTGTGTCAGAAACCAGAGAGAGAGAGAGGGTCTTCTGAATGCATGATGTGTCCATCAGGAAGCTATTGAAAACTGACAACATTTCCCATATCCTCATTTCTCAAAACTGAAATATGTCTTTATTTCCACTGTCTGGTGCTAACTGTTACTTTTGCATTTACTTAACAGAACGGAATGGAGTTTTTGGCGAAAACTGTCTAAAAGCTAAAGTATTTCCATTGACAACAGAAATTACTCTGGCCATATGAAGCACATAATTTGCCCTTTAAATGAATAATTTCCATCGTTACATTTAGCAGACGGTTTTATCCAAAGCGACTTACAAGGATGAATACACATTTTACATTTACACTGATGGCACAGTGCACATCAGGAGCAATTAGGAGTTCAGTGTCTTGCTGAAGGACGCTTCGACAGGGAATCGAACTGGCAACCATCTGATAACAACGACTTATCTACCTCCTGTACCACTGTCGTCCCCGCTGTACCACTGTCACCCCATTGTGCATCGTTCCTTCTTATGTAGGCCTATGTCTTGAATTATTGCATGAACTACTTCATTTGCTGAGTCAAGGGGCACCTGCTCTACTCTTAATTAAAACCCACAAGGAAAAGGAAGCATAATTGAGCTTGTGATATGTTTGCGATAATAATAATAAATCGTTTAGGTATCAAAAAAACATAATATAAAAAATAAATTCTTCTCATTTAGTTTCCTCTTAATACATCAAAAAGTATTCCACGCCAACAAAAAAAATCTCTCTCCACATATCAAATTAATTTCTTCCGGATGATGCAATGTAAAATGAATGCAGAAATGTACCCACCGATCTTGGAAGTAATTTACAATCACTCAGTTGGGTTTCTTCACTTGCGCCCTCAGTCCCACGAAGAAGCACATAGATGATGTTAGAGGTACCTGCTAAAACCCTGTCTCCAGTGTATACTGTCAGTGTGTAGACCACCATGTTTTCTTTTTCTGAAAGAATTTATTTTTTTAAGTATATATATGTATATGTATATATATATATATATTTTACTTCTCTGACTGGATTATCCAAAGACAAATGTAAACATGACAAAATTAAATAATGTGAATAAAATGCTTCAAATTATGTATGAATATGTAAGAAAAAGCTGCACAGAAAGTACACAAAGATTGTTGAAACAAATTGCTTTTACAGAACATCACAAGAAAGTTAGACAAGAAAGTTGCATTTCATGCTTACCTTTGTGGACAAAACCCGATGGACACCCTTCTGTGTGAGTAGAAGAAACAAGTGACTGGTCCAGCAGTGAAACCTAAGGAGTGAAATAGTCAAACTTTCAGACGGCTTTTTATACAGCTGATAATCTTTTGGGAGTTTGACCTGCAGTAAATACTATGGTTTACATAAGCCCAACCCAAGTTAACGGGAAATCGCCCACGCAACAAAGAACAAATATGCCCACAATCACTGAAAAACAGTATCTTAGCAAATTGCTGATTGCTGAGTGCCTTTCGATGCGCGACAGCTCAGTAAAGAACAGTTATCTGCAAGCATATATGGAGATGATTATGAGACATGATTCGAGCAGTTTCAGTAGGCATACATTTATATGATTATAAGACATGCTTCAAGCAATTTCAGAAAAGCATACATTTGTTATATGATTATCAGTATGATTTAAGCCTAACATGCATATGGATCCATGTCGTGGCTGTCGGTTCCATCTTTATGCGATTCACTCAACATTATATATTCATATAGATAAAATATATAATAAACCACTACCAAAACATCTACTTCACTCATTGCTTTCAGTGACAACATTAAAGTTCTTGGGAGCACTCCTTCCACATGATGGTCAGCTGAATACAGTAATCCATTCAGACAGTTCAACATTTTCAAACATAAATGACAAAAGCCTGCAATTATTTTGCCTAAGACATTGACATCTCTGCTACACAAAGCCTTGCACTACATTAAAGGAAGCTTTATCCTAATGACTTCAAAAAGCATGATCCTGGTATATGGCAAAGCACTCCTTGGCTCATTTTCTGCGAAGAACATATATCAGACCACATTTTCATTGACCGCACACCGTAACCCCCCCTACACATTTGTATTACATACAGGGTGTCCAGGCCCAGGTCCATTGGACCCGGGGCAAATAAAAGTGTGGAAATTGTAGGTCCTGTGTACCTTCAGTCTGTCCTCTGCGCCTCCTCCTGTCTGGGCCTGCTGTAAGTGTGTTTTTGTGTGTGTGTTTCGTGTGGTGTGTGTGTGTGTGTGTGTGTGTGTGTGTGTGTGTGTGTGTGTGTGTGTGTGTGTGTGTGTGTGTGTGTTGTGTGTGTGTGTGTTGTGTGTGTGTGTATGTTTGCACGCACGTGTATGTGAGTGGGCCTGCTGCAAGTTTGTGTGTGTGCGCACACGCGTATGTGTGTTTGTGTGTATATGGGCCTGCTGTAGGCTAAGTGTGTGAGAGTTTGAGTGTAAGTAAGAGTATTGTGTTTCTGCCCCTGCCGCTGATGCCATTTAGGGGCCTCTGCCCCTTTAGACAGTATATACCATCTAAACCTGCAAAATATGGTATAAAGATCTGGGCGGCCTGTGATGCGACTTCCTCGTATACTTGGAACTTACAAGTCTACATAGGGAAACCTGATGAGGATGCCCTGAGAAAAAATCAAGGAATGAGAGTTGTCCTGGACATGGCTCAGGGACTCAGTGGACACAACATCACATGCGACAATTTTTTTACGGGAGAATCTGTGGCCTGGAGCATCAGAAACCAGAGATCATCATGGACTATAATGCCACAAAAGGAGGGGTGGACAACATGGACAAGCTGGTGTCTGCCTACAGCTTCAAAAGGAGGACCCTACGCTGGCCACTGGCAATTTTCTTTAACATATTGGACATCCCGGCGTACAACGCCTTTATCACCTGGATGGCACTGAACCCGGAGTGGAAGAGAGGGAAGCTCCAGAGGATGCGCCTTTTTCTCGAGGAACTGGGAAAGACACTGGTTAAACCTTAAATCCTGAGAAGACAACATGTTCTAAGAACTTCAGCCTCTGCAGCCACCGTGAGCAGGATTTAGGAGGACAATGCTGGTGCCCCATCCACCCATGTTGTGCTATGTAAACTGACCTGATTTCAAATGAAATTCAATGAAATTTAAATAAATAAAATAGTTATGAAAAACCTTACTTCATTTGTAAATGTGTTGAATTTTGTCCACTCATATGTTGATTATAATGGATTTTCTTGATTTTATATGAAAAAAAAAACATAAATGTGATATACCAAAATTAAAGGGCAAATATGAACCATATTTGCTGGTAATATTGCTTCTAATTGAGACGAATTAAACTGTTTAGTATTTTAACATAAAATTGTTTGATTGTGTTGAATTAAAAACCCAAAAATACAGCGGGTCCACCAGACCCACAACACCGGCTGTGTTACAAAAGAATGAACACCACACAAGGGTTAAGTGATTGTCTGCCTTCTCAGTGTACAACAGCAAGAGATGTCACATATGATGTTCTTTGTTGATTTCTACATGCTTATATTTTCTCATGCTTATATTTTCTTTTGAGTCACAGAGATAAAGAGTAAGATTCCATTTCGCTTGCATAGCCACCTCCTCAGCTCTACCTTTTCTCTTGTATTTTGTCCTTCGTGGCGTTCCCAAGATATGTGATTGTGCATTTTTCCACAGAAATTCACAGTAGGTTTATCATCAAGGCACTTTTACATCTGATGCTTCTTCCCTTTGAACTTTATGGCGCTTTATGGCCGGTGTCCTACTTCTAGATGGTGTGGTAGAGAAACACTGATTGTGTCACTGCTATTGCTATCACCCCATGTAAACTAATGCCAGAAAAAAACAACAGGTGGTGGCGTGATCATTTATTTCATAAGCATGAAAAAGCTTTAGACTTATTCTCTGTGAATGCCACCCCAGCCAACAGGGAATACATTTAGTTCTCATGAAACAGCCTTCTGAAAGCAATGCAGGGCATGTAGACATTTCATATGTTCCCCATCTACGTAAAAGGATTTTAGTTTGTCATGCCTTGACACTTTCATACTTTCGAAAAAAGATTGATCCCAAAGTGCTACCTGTGCTACTATTCAGCACAAACTCTGCCCGAGTAATCTGAGAGCAGTGAGAATGTCATTATTTCGATTTTTGTTTTAACAGGCCGCAAGGTGAACCACGAAAAGTCCTTTAGAAATCGAATCCCGCTCCACAGGCGTGCATCTACACAATATTTAGTTCATAAAAAAGAAAGAGTCGTGCTTAGCTACCAAAAAAAAGTTTGTCGCTGACGTTCCAGTCGATTTTTGGTGCGTCTATGTTTTATGCCGAACTAGTTTCTTCAGAGCGTAATAGGATCTTGGTCGCGAGTGCCGGCACGTTTCGACACGTGATAATGCTACACCAATAAGGTAGCTGCTTTTTGTCAACAGAGTTGCAAGATGGCGTCCACTATGCCTTCATCGAGCAGTACGGAAGACGAAGAAAATACACCGGAATGTCTTAATAAATAAAAAAACAAACATTGTTTTATGCATATTACTTCAGTCAAGCACGAAGAGGTACATTATTTCACCACTACACGATGGAATACATACAGGACAAGCCTACAAACGTGGCTCGGCTCTGGAGGTGCAGTACCACAAAGGCTGTTATAATCAGTACACCAGGTTTTTGACGAGGCCTGAAAAACCAGAGAAAGTTATTTATTAAATTGCATTTCAAGGAGCTACTAACTTAACATTATATAAGTAAACATTCAATCTGCATTCTGCTGTATGTGCACACAATCACAACCCTTATTCATTTCTTTCCTTCTCATTTATATGTGTTCTAGGAATGAGCCCACGTTTGATGTCAGCTATAAGTTATTCTGTGAGAGAATCATTCGCCAAAGGCTGCTTGTCAACCAAGAGGTGCAGAGAATGGGCCAGCTGAGGAAGGCCTTCATTGAACTGGTGAAAGCAAATGAAGGTCTTGATGCTTCAAACTACAGGTAACTGCAATGCATTTTTCTCTCAAGTCTTATTATTTGTCATGTGCAAGTCTAGCTTTACACAACATGTGTGTGACAGGCCTGAGAAACTGTTTTTTAAGTCTTGCTGTTTGCACAGACATGTACCAGTTGGCAACAAAGAGAAGGTGTGTGGTGTGTGGTGTGTGGTGTGTGGTGTGTGTGTGGTGTGTGTGTGTGTGGTGAGGTTTGTGATGTTGTGTGCCTTTCTTGGGCATCTTTGGTGTTAAATGTGCTGTATGGCAGATACAGGTTCTAGCCTGTAATGTCTTGTACCACTTCCACCACTCTCTGCTTTTCATGATACTCCTGTGACTCTTAATTGTCACTGTTTTGTTGTATTGCAGACAGGATATGTTGAAGAAGAGGCTGACTCGTGATTTCCCCCATCAGTATCAAAAACCTAGAACGGTCATGTATAGAGCTGATGCAGGGTCACAACGCATGCAAATCTTTGGCCCGGATCAGAGGACCCCAACCCAATGGAAAAAGTTTCTCTCAGAAGGAACAAATAAGGAAGCACTTGCCGAATTCCTGTATGTTGTATGGAAAAATGCAGACCTTACAATAGTGGGCAAAAACCTCTGCTTGCACATACAAATCAATGTCACTGTGTGACTGTTAAGGAGGGTGTACAGTCTGTTTGTGTTGTTGAAGACCTGCAGTGTGATCATGAAGAATGTGACACAAGGGTGTTTTTACATGCACAACATGCTGCACGGGAGCATAAAGCTGTCATTATCAAGAGCTCTGACACTGATGTGGCAGTCATTGCTGTAAGTGTGCAGACAGATTTGCCATGCAGTTTATATGTTTTCACAGGGACTGGCAACAGGACACGTATCATTGACATTACCAAGGTGTCATCAGCTCTCGGAACCAGTGTGTGTTCAGCCTTGATCGGAATTCACACATTCTCTGGGTGTGACTCCACAAGTGCCTTTTATGGCAAAGGAAAAAGAAAGACATTTTCTGTTGCATGTGAGAAAGATGAGTACCTAAAGGCTTTTACAAGTTTAGGTACTAACTTTAACTTGGAGCAGTCAACATTTGCACTTCTTTGACAGTATGTATGCCACTTATATGATCAGCCAGCTGCCGATAATGTAAATGAAGCTAGGTACAAGGCTTTCTGTATAGCATCATCAGCCTTGCCAGAATTATGCATTCCCCCTACTGCTGATGCCCTCCATCAGCATTGCAAAAGGGGAAACTACTAGGCTGCAATAATGAGGTCCTGTCTCAAACAAAATATAAGTGCTCCATCACCTGCTGGATATGGTTGGCAAATAGAGGATGGGACCTTGCACATCACCTGGATGACCAGAAACCCTGCCCCTGACTGTGGCTGCAAAGGTGCCTGTGAGACAGGCAGATGTTCCTGTTTTTCTGCAGGATTGTGTTGCACAGACTTATGTCGTTGCTGTAATTGTGCCAACACAAAAGAAACTGAGAAACTGGAAGATAACTGTCCTGACACTGACAGTGAGGACTGAGTGTCCTTAATCTGTTATTTCTTATTTAGTTTTGTACAGTTTTATATATCATATTTCATATTTTTCATAAAGATTGTTTTTATGGTTCATCAGTGTTGTTTTCATTTGTGAATGAATGAATGAATGAATGAACGAACGAACAAATGGTCATTGGTATAAGTACAATTACTGCCTTTTATTGATACAAGGAAGGAGGTTTTTTTGTCACATACATAGAAATACTTACGTAAAGCATGTAGTGAAATTTCGTTTGGTGTTAAGCTTTTTCTGTGCGAGTGTGAGTGCGAGTTTATTTTCATAAATAGCAAGAGGGAGTATAAAATGCAGTGTGTGTACAGTCCATGTGCAAGTGTGAAAAAAGTGTAATTGCTGTTATAGTCATTGTGTGTGTTCAGGATACGGAATGCTTGAGGAAAGAAGCTCCTTCTCAGTCTCTCTGTTCTGGTCTTGTAGCAGCAGAGACGTTTGCCTGACCTCAGTGTTTAGAAAAGTCCATGGTCAGGATGTTAGGAGTCTTTTACAATACTTTGGGCCCTGGTACGTAGTCTTCTCTTGTAGGTCTGTAGGGAGAGGTGCTCTGATGATGCGGTACTGCTGTCACAGGCTGTACAGTTCCCATACCAAGTGATGATGCTGTCAGGACACACAGCTGATGGGTGCTGATGCTCTGAACTTCCTCAGCTGACGTAGGAAGTACAGTCTTTGCCTTGATTTCTTCAGTGTGTGCTGGGTGTTCACAGTCCATGTTAGATCGTCAGTAAGGTGTATTCCCAGGTATGTCAAACTTGATCTAAATGACTTAACATAAGCATGACATTATCGTATTTTTGCCTCATTGTTCTTCTTGGACGCGGCTATGTATACAGCACTATTTAGAATCCATTTAGCCCACTTTTGAGGATGTTCGGGTGTTTTCCTCTTGATCGGTAACGTTGAATCTAACCACGGGAGCCGCCATCTTGCCATTCTGTTGACAAAAAGCAGCTACCTCATTGGTGTAGAACGATCACGTGTCGAAAAGTGCCAGCACTCGCGACCAAGATCCTATTACGCTCTACATTTACATTTAGTCATTTAGCAGACGCTTTTGTCCAAAGCGACGTACAAGGGAGAGAACAGTCAAGCTAAGAGCAATAAAAAAGCATGGTGTAACAATAAATACTACTTTACATGAGAGTTAGAAAAACAACGACCTAGAAAAAAGGAAAAAGAAGTGCAGGAATGTAACTGCTGAAGTGCAAGTTAAGCGCTAGTCAGGTGCCAGTTAGGAGGGGAGGTGCTCTCTGAAGAGTTGGGTCTTCAAAAGCTTCTTGAAGGTAGAGAGGGACGCCCCTGCTCTGGTAGTACTAGGCAGTTCTTTCCACCAACGTGGAACTACAAATGAAAATAGTCTGGATTGCCGTGCTTGCACGGACGGCAGTGTCAAACGACGCTCACTAGACGAGCGCAGCGTCCTGGGTGTAACATTTGCCCTTACAAGAGCATTTAGGTAGGTGGGAGCAGAACCAGTAAGCACTCTGTAGGCAAGCATAAGTGACTTGAACTTAATGCGAGCAGCTACTGGCAGCCAGTGGAGCTCGATGAGTAGCGGGGTGACGTGTGCCCTTTTCGGTTGGTTGAACACCAGACGCGCCGCCGCTCTGAAGAAACTAGTTGGGCATAAAACATAGACGCACCAAAAATTGACTGGAACGTCAGCGACAAACTTTTTTTTGGTAGCTAAGCACGACTCGTTCTTTTTTATGAGCTAAAGATTGTGTAGATGCGCGACTGTGGAGCGGGTTGAAACGAAAACAGTGTTCACCTTACGGCCTATAATCAACAGTAAGCATATACTTTGATACATCAGACCTAAAGGTCATAAATGATAATCAGTGTGGTCATTCAAGTGTGGTTTGTATGGTAAGACTGGAAACCTTTTATTTATGACGGCTACATATAGGGCATTAAGACATGCGGTTGTTTGCAGGTTTGTCGAGGGGGTCTTGACAGACTACTGCAAATGTGATGAAAATGTGCAGAGAGACACCGAGCTGCAGAAGTGGATCAGAGAGACATTCATTGAATGACTCCTGGGAAGGAAGAGCACAGGTGTACACAGTCAAGCTGTCTTATAGGAGTTAAAAACAGAGGTACAAGATCTCAGTCATGCTGTCTTATAGGAGTTAAAAACAGAAGTAAAAGATGTCAGAAACAGAAAATGTACAAAGCTACACAAAACACCCACGAGAGGAGCACATTTATGAGGACTAAAAGTCAAATACAGCAATGAAAAAAAAGCAGAGCACCGCCACAAGGAGGTAACACTTTTTGAATTCACCAACAAGTGATAATTAAGTGATTGTCTGCCTTGTATGGTGTTCGGGTCCGTGGGACCCATTTTCTTTTTTTATCAAAACAAAAATAATGTGATTAATTATTTTTTCAAACTCAGACTCATTGGCCTTGGCTCATTTTCTGCGAAGAACATATATCAGACCACATTTTCATTGACCGCACACCGTAACCCCCCCTACACATTTGTATTACATACAGGGTGTCCAGGTCCATTGGACCCGGGGAAAATAAAAGTGTGGAAATTGTAGGTCCTGTGTACCTTCAGTCTGTCCTCCTCCTGTCTGGGCCTGCTGTAAGTGTGTTTGTGTGTGTGTGTTTCGTGTGTTTGTGTGTGTGTGTGTGTGTGTGTGTGTGTGTGTGTGTGTGTGTGTGTGTGTGTGTGTGTGTGTGTGTGAGTGTGAGTGTGTTGTGTGTGTTGTGTGTGTGTGTGTGTGTGTGTGTGTATGTTTGCACGCACGTGTATGTGAGTGGGCCTGCTGCAAGTTTGTGTGTGTGCGCACACGCGTATGTGTGTTTGTGTGTATGTGGGCCTGCTGTAGGCTAAGTGTGTGAGAGTTTGAGTGTAAGTATTGTGTTTCTGCCCCTGCCGCTGATGCCATTTAGGGGCCTCTGCCCCTTTAGACAGTATATACCATCTAAACCTGCAAAATATGGTATAAAGATCTGGGCGGCCTGTGATGTGACTTCCTCGTATACTTGGAACTTACAAGTCTACATAGGGAAACCTGATGAGGATGCCCTGAGAAAAAATCAAGGAATGAGAGTTGTCCTGGACATGGCTCAGGGACTCAGTGGACACAACATCACATGCAACAAATTTGTACGTCGTACAAGCTGGGACAGGAGCTGACCATGGTGGGAACGAAAAACAGGTCTGAGCTCCCACCCCAACTGCTGCCTACAAAGAACAGACCACTGCACAGGGATGGGAGAATCTGTGGCCTGGAGCATCAGAAACCAGAGATCCTCATGGATTATAATGCCACAAAAGGAGGGGTGGACAACATGGACAAGCTGGTGTCTGCCTACAGCTTCAAAAGGAGGACCCTACACTGGCCACTGGCGATTTTCTTTAACATATTGGACATCTCGGCGTACGCGTTGTACACTCTTTTTTCCTTTCTTCTTTCCTTCTTCCACTCTTCTTTCCTTCTTCCATACTTTCCTTCTTTCACTCTTCTTTCTTTTCTTTCCTTCTTTCACTCTTCTTTCTTTTCTTCTTTCCTTCTTCCACTCTTCTTTCCTTCTTCCACTCTTCTTTCCTTTCTTCCTTCCTTCTTTCTTTTCTTCTTTCCTTTTTCCACTCTTATTTCATTTCTTCACTCTTCTTTCTTTTCTTCTTTCCTTCTTCTACTCTTCTTTCCTTCTTCCACTCTTCTTTCCTTTCTTCACTCTTCTTTCCTTCTTCCACTCTTCTTTCCTTTCTTCACTCTTCTTCCCTTTCTTCTTTCCTTCTTTGACTCTTCTTTCTTTTCTTCTTCCTTTCTTAACTTTTTCATGCACTGGTATTTGCATTTTCTAGTTATAATTGATTTTCTTGACTTTATAAAATAAAAAAATAAAAAACGGGTAGCTTAAATTCATAAATGTGATAAAACAAAATTAAAGGGCAAATCGTATTTATATTCAAGGGTTTATGATCTACGTGGAGTACTACATATGTTACTTAGAATCTCGATAGTTTGACTATAATCGCCATACACATATATACATACATGTATATGTCTATGATAATCGCTGCTAGACGCTCACTGTTCTTGTGCTCCCACAGCTCCTTCACTTTGAAATACTGAAAATAAATCTAAACTATCGAAATAGTGCATCTTTAACTACTAATATTGGACCATCATTGAGAAAAATGGAACAGAATCTGCAAATAAATGGCTACTCTAGACACTTTCCAGTCCATGTTTTTCAGTAGATTGAATCTTTCCCAACAGTCGAGGATTACTCAACAAGTAGGCATGACAGTCCTTGCAGGTCATGTGCTTAAAAATTGTAGAATGTTCCGAATGTTCCAAAAAGTTAAGTTGATTTGAATGGGCCACCCCAACGTTTGCAGGTCTGTAATTTCTTTATATTCATTCACTGCTGCGAAAAAGTAATGACCATCATTGGCAATGGGTTTTGTGCTTCTAATCCACGTATTTCATATAATTCCGCAAGTAGTCCGGTCATTTAACGTAACGGAAAGTCATTGTAACTTGAAGTCAGCAAGTAATGGGTTGCTACGCAACACCTGAAACTTTAAAGTTCTATTTGCCTGAAGAACATTTTTTTCTAAGCGGAAATAACGACGAAATCAAAAGGCAAAACAATCGTTAAAGAGGTATCTTGGAGGAATGTCTTCTTATTGTTTTGGCGAGTAACTGTATATGGATGATGTATAATTTGGAGGTCATTATCTAAAAATAAATCGATTGGATTTCAAAATAAGAGTATACCGCAGTTGAAACGGTATAGCCAAATCTCTCCCGGTAGACACATTTCTACTGTTGCACGGTATAAACTGTCATACCGGCCAGCCCTAGGTGGATCCATACCAGAGCTCAGCCTGATCCGACACAGGTGCAGATACCATCTAGGTTCACCGTGTGTAAAGCAAAAGTACCCTGAAAGGAATCACGGAGTGCATCTTTGAAGCAGAAAAGCAAAGGTTTACTGTGCTGGTCTGTAAAGCACTAGCGACGCCATCTGGCCAGGACTTGAACTACAGCCTCTAAGAAAACTATCCCCAGCTGGTAGAAACACTAACAGATGTACGCTATACCTTTGCTCTTAATCAATCTGAATGAAAGTGTACGCAAAAGTGTAAATAAATGAATAAACTCATGATTTGGTGAAATGCCCCTGGATCCTCCCACCATGGTTCCAGGAAGTAAAGTGTCTTAAATGATGCTGATTCTACACTTCTCTCCTTCTACACACATCTTTCACATGAAGAGGAAGAGACCAAGGGAAACCCCATGACATTTAAAATTCAGAGAATAATGTACTTTGAGACTTTGAGACTGGGCCTCTGCTATTATGATGAGCACATCCAAATATAAATTGACCAAATGCCAAAGGCTATTGGACTTGTGTAGGGCTAAATGTTAAAACACGAATGGGATGTATGTTAATTAATGGCCAGGGGAAAGAAGACGTGCTGGCGATACTTCCATGAGTCAATGATTCAGAATGATAATGTATTTAGCGAGTTCTTTGAAGAGGATGCACAGCGTTCTGTCAGTTTGTCTATCACCTTCCATCTGACCACAGGCTTCCTCAAACTTTTCTGTTCACCAAAACTATCTATGAGTCTGCATTACATTTCTATAATCAGAGGAAGCCCAGATTGGTCATCATTATCATTTTATTATGTTATAATACATTGTTTTTCTCTTTTGAATGAAGATGTTAAATTATAAATATAATACAAAATGTGAAACTCTCATATACAAATGTGGCATATTTACATTGAACCAACCTGTAGATGGAAACACTACATTTCGCTCTAACCAGCTTATATTCGATTGCACCAGAAAGTAAAGCTTTGGTGTTATTTATTTTGGACTCCTAAAAATACATAGCACAGTCCATTTAGACTATAAATACAAAAAATACATCTTACAATCTTTGCATTTTGTATTTCATCAATGAAGATGAATAATGATAACTCAATAGCTAATTAATTTATCATATAAAAGTTCAATCTGCCTTTGCTTGTCTTCACTCATTGGTCAAGTCTTCATCGGTCCCTGAGCCAGAGCTCGAGAATCTCTTTAGAATGCCAAGGTCAGACAGCTTCTTTCGGAAGCTTTTGCACAGGAGGAAATAGATGAGTGGATCCAGGCAGATGTTTGTGGTTGAGAGCCAGAGGGAAAAGTCCTTAGCCACCTTCAGTATTTCCCATGTGCAACTGTGCTGGTTTTTCACCTGCAGCTGAGTGTAAGGGATCCGTATAATGTGGTAAGGGGCGAAACAGACCAGGAACACAGCAAGCACGATGAATACCTTTGCTTGGGTCTTATGCTTCCCTTTTGTGTTTGTGCTCCTGGAGTTGCGGTGCGACTGGACCACCGTCCTGGCTATGCATGTGTAGAAGAACCCATTCAGAACCAGAATGATCCAGAAGATCAAGTTAAACACCCAAACCAATGCCTTGTGGAAGTCCTTCCCCGCCTGGCTCTTCATTTCCATGCAGAGCTCAGGGGAGTTGTCCAAGGGCGCCCTGCTGGTCAGGACCATTGTGGGCAGGGTGGTGCCACCTAGCAGGACCACCCAGGTGGCGACGGAGACTGCCCTGCCAAAGAGTAGGCTCTGGCCGGGCATGCTGCCGCAGGGTCGGACGATCTTGAAGAAGCGGTCCAGGCTGATGATGCCCATGAGGATGATGCTGATGTTCATGCAGGTGTAGAAGATCACGCTGGCGAAACGACAGGCAAAGACCCGCAGCCCCAGAGCTGCGCCTGGCAACTCGCTGGCCGCCTTCACCGGCACAGTCAGGGTCATGAGCAGATCAACCGCCACCAGGTTCTTCAGGTACACCATGAAGGTGGACTTGGTCTTGAGCCGCAGTAGGACACACATCACCGTGACATTCAGCACGAGGGCCGGGACAAAGATGAGGAAGTAAAGACTCGACAGAACCACATCAACCACGCTATGACTGATGTTGCAGTTCTCCTGTCCTTGAGCTGACGTGTTGTCTTTGTACTCAGATGCATTCATCATATCTAGACTGCACAAGAGACAAATGAAGCCGAAATGTATCTACAATAGTCTGAGAAGTCTTAGGACCTGATGAGTACAGGTTGAAAATATTTGCATATGTATGCAAAAGATCTATGTAAAACATGGAACAGCATCCCCTTATTGTTTAGTGGTAGAGAGGTCCCTGTTATTTTTGACATATTTGTATCACATATTAATTCTATTTTCATCAGACTTCTGAAACACTTAGAGATACAATATTCAGAGACCAGAATAGAGACTAAGGGAAATAATAAAGTTTGGTATACTTACATGCCTTTCGTTAGCTGACGGAAATAAAAACAACCTGTCCCTTGTGAAATGAGCTGCTTGTGTATGTGTGTGGCTATTTGTGTATGTGTGTGTGTGCGTGCGTGTGGGTGTTTGTGTGAGTGTGCTTGTCAGAAACACTTTCCGGAAATTCTCATCTGGGACTTACAATCATCTTCTTACACTCCCGGCATGCGAAAAGCATCCCTCTTTGTTTTATACTGATTTGATAAAGATGTGAGCCATCTCTCCTATTATACATACCTACCAGTACCTACCAATTTCATGTACGATCCAAATAATTCAGTATTATACGCAAGGCTATTCCCTCTGGTATCATTCAGTTAATGAAATACTGAAATATGTCTTCTCGAGATGTATCTTGAGGAATATCTGTTGTTGTCTCTGGTAGTGGCATGTATCCTAACCCATTGTGAGTATGGAGGGGGGTGGGTCTGGGACGCCAAACACCACTGTTGAGCCTTCTGGAGGTGTTGGGGGCCTAATTCAATGAAACACTAATGAAGGAAGGTGTCTGCTTGACAACATTCGGTGTTGTGGCTGTCACCAGTTATTGTATCGTGCTGTCTGAAAATATGTTTTTCTTTTCTTTTTATCATGTTTTCCCTAGGGCCACAGCAACCTATATTACACATTAGTTTTCCTATTAATTCTCACATCATCCATTTTTTCCCCCGTACATTTTATTTTAATGGGAGAGAAGAGCGCTTTGGAACTTTCAGTGACGCATGTATAAAATACATTTCTAGAATTATAAAAGACCTATATCTGAGAACAGAGAGTCCACACAGTGTGAATGCGGAGTTCACTACACTATGAGATAGAGCTCTGCATTCTTGATCATGAGGGCGGCCTCAACGCTTGTTGTAGGGTTGACAAGTGTCATATTATCAGCCGGTTACTTCCTGTTAAGAAGTTCTTACGGAAATGTTGCTTCAAACTGAGACTAGGTCAGTAGAGTTGTGATACAAACCACTACTGCAAAAACACTTTGCACAAAACCATAATATACAAACAAACAACTCTGACGATGTAACAACATTTAGTATACTTAACTATTGTACATGAAGCATCCTATAACGGTTTGTCTGAACTGTAAATCAAGAGTGGGCTGCTCTTAAGCAGTTACTTTGTAACATGTACAATGATAAAAGTGGCAAAACTTTAGCATCCATGGAAGAATCATCAGGATTTTTATCATCTTAGTTATACTGGAGTATTTCCCCAACACCTTGGAAACAATGAGCTGATTTCAAAAACTCTCAGTAGCCTACCCTAGGTATAGCACAGACTTCTTCTGAAGTGTAATCCCTACTCTGACTAATATTAATACCGTTTCAGTAAACCACAGACTTGGCCACTTCCTGTCAGGCAAAGCTAATCGTGACAACTTGTTGACGCCTGACAGTCTGAAAGTCTTCTCGGGAAATGCAGACCCTAACTCCATAAGGTTATATACAAGTTTTTGTTGTTCAACTAAAATTAATTATTAAAGTACGCAATTGCACATTTAGTATACATCGTATTATTGTACACATGAGAGGGTTTTGAGTAGTTTAGTTATAAATGTTCTGGTTTTGCGATATAAAACACTGTAAATAAGTATGAAAACGTTGGATTGTGAATGCATTTTTAAATATTGCATATGTGCATATTACATAAATGACAGCACAACATGTGAAATACAAGTCATTGATTAGTAAAATATCAGATCTTTGCACATTTGTGCTTTGTTAAAAACATATAGCATATTTAAATCAACTCCCACTGTCCTACTAAAATGTTCTAAAGACAATGCACATGTTATCCTTGACCACACATAGCACTGCAGACATGAATTCACCTTCTCCACTGCTGGACTGTGGCATCGACCATGAGACCATCAGCCTTGTGGTTTTATGTCTCAACTTTGTTTTGTTCGTCCCCGCGCTTCTGCTGAACGTCATGGCAGCCTGGATCTCCTGGCACCTTAAGACCAAATCCTCATTCGTTGTGTACCTGAAGAACCTTGTTGTGGCCGACCTTCTGATGACTTTGATCATCCCACTGAGGGCTGGTGACCGTCTTCCCGGGTCACCATGGGGACTACAGGCGTTTAACTGTCAGTTTGGCAGTGTGCTTTTCTACCTCTGCATGTACGTCAGCGTCGTTCTGATGGGTGTCATCAGCCTCGACCGTTTCTTCAAGATCGTACAGCCTGGTGGGAAACTGTTTGGCCAGAGCGCCATTTTTGGTAAGATGGTCTCTGCGATCGTCTGGGTAGTGCTATTCAGCATAAATACCATACCCACCATGGTACTCACCAATGGGAAGCCTGCTAACAACACTGCTGAAAAGTGCATGACCATGAAGAATGATCTGGGGAAACGGTACCATAACGCGGTGACTATTTTCTGCAATATGATTTTCTTAGTTGTGTTAATTGTCATTGGATTCTGCTACACGTGCATAGCGAAGAGGGTCGTTGAGTCTAACCGAAACTCAGGGAGCACGAATGTTGAGGGGAATCGAAAGATCAAAGCCCGGGTGTTTATCGTTCTGGTGGTGTTCCTGGTCTGCTTCGCCCCCTACCACATCACACGCATCTCTTATGTCCAGCAGCAGGTGGCGAACAAGATTAACTGCTACTGGGCTGCACTGAAGAGTGCTAAAGAAATTATCTTGTGGCTCGCCACCACCAATGTCTGCCTGGACCCACTCATCTACATTTTGCTGTGCAAAGCCTTCCGGGAGAAATTGTGCGAAGTCAAGCAGCTTCGGCAATTGTTTTCCTCTACAGCCCAGGTCAACAGTGAGGATACTTCTCTTTGAAAAAATGGAATACCCAGCTCACTGTGGACATAGCTTTTCTGTATGTAAGACTGTGACTGCATTAATTACTCACATTGAAAGTCTACATTTACTAACAGTCTATGAGTGCAAGTGCTAATGCAAGTGTATTATGTCATCCAGTTGGCCTTTTGTAATAGTATTCTGCTAACCTTTTGATACGTTGTCTTGTTGAACTTTTCAACTTCTACTTTTAATGAAAAATGTCATGTCAAACTAATTATTCTATGTTACATCTGTGTGTAGATATTCTAAAGCACACATTTTCAAATGAAATACAGCTAATGTGATTTCTCAAGTATTTCTGTCACACCCAAATCAGTTATCTTCAAGCACATTTATTTATTATTACATACATGTTGGTTTTTGTTGCTGCCGCAAGGAATTGTGGGACGATATTATTTCCTTCCTACCCTTTCAGATGGTCCAGTGTACCCTTATACTAAAGGTGATACGAAAGGAAGCACCGTTCCTAAGCATTTAGAGAATTCAACCAGCTCTTATGGCTGCCATTTAGATACTTCTGGGTCGTTTCACTCTGTTAGGATCCTTCCTAAGCTGCCGCAGGGCTGGACGATCTTGAAGAAGCGGTCCAGGCTGATGGCCCATGAGGATTATTCTGATGTTCACGCAGGTGTAGAAGACCACGCTGGCGAACCGGCAGGCGCGAAGACCCGCAACCCCAGAGCTGCGTCTGGCAACTCGTTGGCCGCCTTCAACGGCACGGTCAGGGTCATGAGCAGGTCGACCACCACCAGGTTCTTCAGGTACACCATGAAGGTGGACTTGGTCTTGAGCCGCAGTAGGACCCACATCACCGTGACATTCAACACGAGTGCCGGGACAAAGATGAGGAAGTAAAGACTCGACAGAACCACATCAACCACGCTACGACTGATGTTGCAGTTCTCCTGTCCTTGAGCTGACGAGTTTTCTTTGTACTCAGATGCATTCATCATATCTAGACAGCACAAGAGTAAAAAAAAAAGTCAAAATGTATCTACAATAGTCTGAAAAGTCGTAGGACCTGATGTAAACAGGTTATATTTGTATGAAAATATTTGCAGATGTATACAAAAGACCTATGTAGCACATGGAACAGCATTCCCTTATTGTTTAGTGGGAGAGGTCCCGGTTATTTTTGACATATTTGTATCACATATTAATTCTCTTTTCATCAGACTTCTGAAAAACTTAGAGATACAATATTCAAAGACCAGAATAGAGACTAAGGAAATAATAAAGTTTGGTATACTTACATGCCTTTCGTTAGCTGTCGGAAATTAAAACAAACCTGTCTCTTGTGAAATGAGCTGCTCGTGTATGTATGTGGCTATTTGTGTATGTGAGTGCTTGAGTGGGCGTGGGTGTGCTTGTAAGACACACTTCCCAGAAATGATTTTCTGGGACAATTATCTCCTTACACTTGCAATCAGTCTCTAAAATCTTCTATGAATAATTTACAACACTGTTTATTTTTTTTTCATATCTTACTAAGGTCGATTGCTTGATCAAGTTCTGCATTTCATGCTACACTCTTACAAATAAGGGTTCTTGGGAGTTCTATATAGAACCTTTTAGTGGTGCCATATATGAAGCAAGTGATATAACCATTTTTGGTTCTATATAGAGCCATTTCTTCAAAGAGTCTATATGTGCATCAAAATCCAGATAACACAGTGGAAGAGGAAAGCAATACAGAAATTCTTAATGAAATGTTTGTGACATGCTTTGGTCAAAACACCACAAGCGTGAAGCACCACAGCCTCCTTCTCAACGATGTCTAAAAAGCCCTGGTTTGAGCACCTGTTCCTTCTCACGATAAGAGCCACTGAATCACGATAAGTTCAGAACAGAATCAGAGATCTTGTGATGAGAGACGGAGACAGCAGACTTAATAATTGTATAGTATCAGACTTCTTTAAGCATGTTCCTCCCGTAGAAGAGGATTCGACCAACTTCAGGAGATATTTTAGTAATCCTGTCGCTGCTAAGCGTCATTATCTGGTAAGTAAACAGTGTTTTTAGGTGTTTGTTGCGACAAAATTGCGGGAGCAAGTGAAATTGCGATAAGAAGTGGCGAATTTCCCTCTTTGTAATTATTATTGAGTAATCACGTTTTGGCTGTCAAGTAGCAAGTTCAGTTGCACGACTGTTGGCGCTGGCGGCTAGGAAGCTAAAGAGCTAGTTAGTGGGTTATTTCCCCCCAAATATGTTCATGTGCAAAGTAAACAACAATCAATTGTTTATGTTGAAAACAACTCATGTTCTACAGAAACACCATATAATTCATCAGCATGCTAATGTTATATGTAACTTTTTAGCAGCTAGCTAGCTTCTATGTGTTTTAATGGATCTGATGGATAAAAGTGTTAGCAGCAAGCTAACAATAATGGTCGAGAACTTCAGTTAAGACCTACAATATTCTTTTTGCCCGGACAGCATTCGTGTTGCATATAAACAACAAACCGATTTGATGTAGACATATAAGAAGAGGAGTCAACCAAAGGAGATATTTTTGTGTACAGGCAGAAGGCATCACGGACTGGCAAGACAGCAGAGGTGCTACGGGAGATCCTTGAGGCTTATGACCTTCAGGTATGTCTAGGATTAACTGCACAACAGTGATCACATTTTGTTTGTTACTAAAACTTTAATATTAGTTGATACTATGTATTATTAATTGCCGAGGAATCTGTCAGCTGATAGTGATCATACATCAGAACATTGACACATTTATGAGTTATTGTTGAGAGGGCCTAGACAGCAGTGAACAAGTTCAAATATATTCCTGCAATAATTATTATTTTAATTTGTCAATCAAGGAAGAACATGATGTCAATTTGAGACGCACTTTGTCCCTTCGTGCACTTCCTGTCTACCTGCGTGAGGATGTTTCGGTGTTCAAGACCTGCAATGTAAGCCCTGTTAATATCCATAAATATAACAAAATCTGAGTGTGTCTTCAGGTATTTTACATAATGAAAATAATTCCAGAATATATTTGCATTTTTGTTTCAAGTCTGTCTGTCATGTTTCCATTGAAACTCTCCTGGTAATTGTATTGATGGTGTTTTGCAGGAGGAAGAGGAGCCAGATTTTGATGATGCTCCTGTTGCTCTCCTTACATCGGGTCCCGACCCCTTCAGCTGCGAGAACATCTTTGAATTGGGTGCAGAGGTTTTCTGAGGCATTTATGTTGTTGTTTGGCCTGACATATGCTTTCAATTTAGAATATCCCAAAAAACTCACGCACACATTCTCATACAGAACATTTTTATGTGTCTGGATGACAACAAACTTCTGAAACCGTCCTTACTCACCTTAAAAAATTATTTGTTGAAATAAACGATTTGTTGTTGACTTGTTAACTTTGTAACGCTGTTCTTTAAAGCTTTGATGTAATCTTTTATTTTGTCAGTTGTTTTACAAGAAATATAAATTATGTGATACCTCTTAAGTTTTTCTCATCTCACAAGTAAATTAAAACATTCACAGGGTTCAAAGTTCTGGGTCGTCAGAAATGAAAGGGTTCACGTAAGTCATAGTCAGTCAACGTCAAGTCAAATTGTCCTACCACTGTGAAGTGAGGAGGGAAAAAAGAAAGTTCCAGTTCCAATCCTGGGTATCTGTACGGGAAGCTCGCCATCAAATATCATCCATTCCTGTCTCCCAGCAGCCACCGTAGCTCTGGTCCTGCTCTGCCACGCCCAGAGTAGCACTGTTGAATGGCTGTTCATTCATTAGCCCAAAGTGCTGCTACTATATAACAGGCTCACCAGGCAGGATAGTATGTCGCTGGGTTTCCACATTCTACTCTCCGTTCTACTGCTGACACAAGGTATGTGCTATGGTTCTTTCCCACGGTTAGCGTGAAGCTGTATGACCACTCGTATCTAAGTTATTGTTTGGCAACAGGTGTTTATAGTTCACGGAAGCTTCCGGGTAGCATGCCGTTCGCTACTGAAGGTCCTGGTGGAAAGACACCGAGTGAGCACACCCACGGTGGCAAATAGGAAGACGGATCGAGGTTGGTTGGGAGACGCCAGGAGGCCCTACTTCCAGTGTTTGTGTTGTCCGTGATGCATAAAGATAACATGATACAATGTTGATGTATGCATGATAAATTCCAGACATGCTTATTATGCATCATCCTGTACATAATATATGTTAATTTATTGGGTTCTTCCTTTAGGAAGATTTGCCCACTGTCGTAAATTTAGCGTGATTTCAGCTTCTGCTTCTGTTGTTTTGGTTGCTTTTGTATTTGTTTGTTTGACCTAGCCTAAACCTAGGTGTGAGCTAGGTTTAGCGTGCTACTTTTTATTACTTTCATTATTGTCCCCTCTCCTCCCCGCGGTGCTAGAGTGATAGGTGTGGTACTGGCTGCCCCAGCGTTCTCAAAGATTGAACTCAGCCTTGCTCACGTCAACTAGGCTTAACCTCAACCTTCTTCTCTCCTCCCTAGAACACTACAGATAGTGTTGCAGCTGTTCTACGGGGCAGGTCCCCGGATCTGAGTCCTCTTCTTCGTGCACTGCATGCAGTATTTAAGAGTGTTAACGTGCACCTCACCATTTGCAGTGATTCCTTTTGCAGTGCCTGTGCCTAGGTGTGTGTGTGTGTGTGTGTGTGTGTGTGTGTGTGTGTGTGTGTGGACGTGCGAGTAGGCACCAGGATCCAGAACACGGGTGGCGTGGTGGTCTCACTCCCTTTTCCAGGACAGGTAACCCCTGAAACAGCTGCTCCCTATATCCCCTACTATTCTGGTGGCAGCCATTACCCACTCTCTTGCCGTATTTTATCATTTAGCCTTGTATTAATAAATACTGTTAGTTTTATACTGAAATACCTCGTCTCTGTCGTTACTGGAACGTACCTGGGTGAGAGCCCGCTTGTCTCTGTCAAAAGGTACAATTCTTACACAACAATATATCTTGGTGTGAAAGTCACCAGGTGGCGTAGTCGTATTCAGGGATTAAAGTATTCCGGCACCGTGCCGGATTTCCGGCGTGCAGCGTTTGGCTGCGAAAAAAAACACGTCTCGATATCATCACCATCACTTTCGAGTTTATGAGTTCGTCTGCCAATGAAATGAAAGGAGCACAACTCTCCCGCTCTCAAAATAACATTATTAGCCAATCAGAAGTAGATTGGGGCGGGTCTTGGGAAAATGTGCTTCAAACACCGACTTTTCTCTATCGCTCTGCCTAGCGTAGATGCCCGAGTAGAGACATCACACCAAAGGAGAGTAGGATGGAAAGTAAGTTCATGAAAATAAATGGCGCTGGGCATGGATAGAAGAGATGGGAAGGGAAGGACAGTAAGCCTTTTGGTAGCTGTGTAAGAAGTTAAGAGAAGCAGGTGCTTGCTTCTGCACTTTGTGCTCGAGAAAACTAATATATGGAACTAGCTCTCCAACACACAACGCCTTTACCGGGAGCAACATCCTCAGCTGATGTACCGGCATCAATAACTGACCGTGTGTGTGACGTGTGTTTGACTAAACTGTCAATATCTAATCAGCATTTCGCTATTTTAACACACGGCATAACACCAGAGTTTAAAAGACGTATTTCGGAAAAGCTAAAAATGTCGACGAAGCCACCAACAAGTACATGGACAAAGTCCTGTTTTTTTTATTTATTTCCCAACATTAGTTACCAGTTCTTGTAACATTTTAATGTTTTGTTTGTTATTTATTTTATTGATATATTTTCTATTAATGTCCTAGTATTTAATTTACGATTATTTCTTTTGAACAAAGTAATTATGGAAATGTTGCAATATAAAACTACATTATTATCTACAGTTCACTGTTGCACTTTAACAGTTTAAAAAGTAAATCGCTGTCCTTTTTCATATATCCTCAATTAAATGGTTGCAAATCAACTCTTCTTCCACTGACATACCCTTATTACATGTCACCTTGTGATTGTAGGTCATCTTGTAACCTTTCAAGGACAAAGCTTAGCAGCTAAACTTGATATCAAAAGAAATCGTAAATGCTACATGTGTTAGTACCATATTGTAGTGAGGTGGAGTACTATTGCTGACCTTTCTTGGGATTGCAGTTTCAAAAGTCTCACCATAATCTACAATCATTCATTTCTAAATGTTTGTTTGTTTGTTTTTTTTGACCCTGCGAATGTCCATGCCACTGGACGACCCCCCCCCCCTCCCACACACAAAAAAAAGTTCAGGCTCAGGATTTTTTTTTGCTTTAACCCCTGCGTATTCAGAGCCAAGACCTAACTACCACTAGGTTACATTGACCTGTACATTTACAGGCCAGAACAATTATGCATCTCACATTTTACTGAAATCAACAAATGAATAAAAAAAAAAACAAGTACGTTTGATCCCAGTTGGTCTACGTAACCATGGGGAGGTATGCTAATATTACGTTTGGTTTTGTTATTTCTTGAGATGTTCTGGTATCTATGGCCATAATTACATCTGCATTAGTATTTATTTATTTTTTTGTATCTAATCGTTTTCTTATCGTACAGTTCGTTTAGTTCAGGGGTTTTCAACCAGGGGTCCGTGGCCCGTGTGATAACTAACCAGGTGGAACATGTGGAGGGACTAACATCTACTCGGCGCAGACAATGGATTTCTGCCATAAGTAGAGCGGAGAAGTTGGAGAATTAACGTGTGTGTGGTAAACACTTCGTGTCTGGACAGCCTAGCAAACAATGGGACCAGTTTAATGTCGACTGGGTACCTAGTCTCAACCTCGGGCACAGCAAGATAAAAGAGGCCGGGAGAGCCGGAAGAGCCGAACGAACAGCTCGGCGCAGAAAACATCGTGAAGAACATCTCCAGCGTGATGTTGTCATGAAAGTCAAAAGGTTAGAAAGTGAATCAAGGAAATGTGAGCTTGAAAATTCAGAAAAGCCTGTGTACGTGCCTGCTTCAAAGGTTCTCGCTGCTCCTGAGGAACAAGACAACGCTACTACTGGTACCAAAGAAACACGGACAACTTCACATCATGCAGAAAACCAGACTCCATCCAGTTGTACGGAACTCACAGGTACAAGCACTTCTGAAAAATCTTCCCAGACATCTGAATTTAACTATCTGTTCAAGGAAAGCAAGATGCAGTCTTTTACTCAGGAGTATTTTTCAAACTGTCATGACAGTGATGACAAGGTACGATTTTACACAGGCTTGCCCAGTTTTGATACATTGAATACAGTTTTCAATTTGGTTGAGGCCCATGTGTCAAGGAGGACCAAAACCTTAACACCATTTCAAGAGTTTGTGATGGTTCTCATGAAACTGAGGCTCAATGTGCCTCAGCAAGATCTGGCATATCGATTTGATGTCAGTCAGCCTACTGTCTCAAGGATTTTCTGGTCATGGATGATAGTGATGGATGCACGACTCTCACCCTTTCTCAAATGGCCTGAACGAGAGGAGATCATTCGGACAATGCCAGCATGTTTTGGTGACTTAGTCATGGCTGATCGTGGTTTCACAATTCAAGAGAGCCTTGCCCTACGCCAAGTGAAACTGGCCATTCCTACATTCACTCGTGGTAGCAAACAGCTTGACCCAGTTGACATTGAGCACACAAGAGGAATTGCCAATGTGAGGATACATGTTGAACGTGTGATTGGACAGTTGAAACAGAAGTACAAGATGTTACAGGAAACCTTGGAGATGGGTTATGTCAGCCTTACTGGTGGTTCCACCGAACCGATGGTAGACAGAATTATCAGAGTATGTGCTGTGTTAACAAACATGTGCCCATCAGTTGTCCCCTTAACTTGAATTGCAGATCCAACCATTACATGATAAGGACACTGTTTTTTATTTGATATACTGTTTTGAATTCATATTCATACTGTACAGATAAGGATAGTAATAGATATACTGTTTTTATAAACTATTTTTTATTTGATATACTGTTTTGATTTCATATTCATACTGTACAGATACAGATAGTAATAGCTATACTGTTTTGATATACTATTTTTTATTTGATATACTGTTTTGAATTCATATTGTACAGATAAGGATAGTAAGATATACTGTTTTGATATACTGTTTTCTATTTCATATACTGTTTTGATTTCATATTCATACTGTACAGATAAGGATAGTAATAAATATACTGTTTTGATATACTGTTTTGAATTCATATTCATACTGTACAGAATAGCGCTAAATCAAGTTTTAGTGCAGATACTACCATACAAATTGTGACAGTGAGAATGCAGCAATGCATCTTGAATTTATTTCCATCTTTATCCAAATGACTTAGATCATTCATTGCCCCAAATAGTGATGGAATGGGGGTGAACGGGCGCATGTTGACCCTTCATTTCTGTAGAGTTTTTTGTGGTGCTCAGTCTTCAGGAACAAAACCTCACAACTCCAAGGTATGTGGGGAGGGGGGCACCTGCAGCACTGTATGACTTTATTTAGCCTTGCACTGTAAACAGGGGGAAGGACAGTAAAGGTTACTATGGTAACAAGAATTACAAACAACGACATTATCTCCAGGTTAACCTCAAATGTAAAATACAAAAACTTTCCCAACCACGACGTATTTCCCATCAAACCGTTTTCCCTTGACGCTTTGTACAAAGCCAGAGACGACGTAGTTGTAAGCCTGCAGACTTGTGTACGCCTTGAAACTTTCCTGTGTGTAAAAAATTGTCTCCAGTACTAAGTACGACGCAAGATCCATTGCCTCGTCTGGCGGCAGGCGATCCGCGTCTAACTGCTCATCTTGAATCAAAAAAGGATCGATTCCAACCGCTGAAATCTTTCTTTGGTAACGCAGAAGGACATGAGGTTGCAGGCCTCTCGCATAATCAGACAGCGGGCACGCTAGGTCAACTTCTTCTGATATTTAATAAGTGGACCCCAAGATGGCGCCACGCGAGATGCTGACGTCACGTGAATACGCCCTATAGGCAGAATAGCAGAATATCTGTGCGGGGGGAGGGGGCGTGGGGTGGCGGTTACAAACACGCACGCGCGTGCAGGCACATCAGTGGGCCGCAAATTACTTTCTATTCAGAATGGTGGTCCCTGGGACAAAACCAGTTGAAAACCCCTGGTTTAGTTTGATAATTACCTTCAATTCATTTAATCAATATTCAGGCAATCTCCGGTCAGGTTTTGTGTGTTGTCTTCTCTGGGGTTCTATATCAAATCGATAATGTTTAATTTATTCTAATGTTTAACTTATTCAATTATTTAAATTTAAAGTGTTCATAATAATTATTTACCTGTTATTTTCTATTTAAGTCCTCTACTCGTTTTCTTTCACTCGTTCAACTCTTTCACTGCCAGTGTCTGTCTGTGTTGGGTCAGACTTGGTTGCCACAGTAACGACTGAGCGCAGCTCTGATTGGTGGTGTGAGGTTCTGAAGGTTCTATGGTTATTAACCCTTTGTTGTCTGGGCTACAATATGGCTTCTCCATAATGTCAAAAAAGAAGCTGGTTGTATTCAAGCACAAAAGTTTTACTTCTCTTATTAGGTTCCAATAAGCGTTTAAAAATAGTTTGGCATTATGCTATCCTTTATGCTAAACCTTTCTTTGGTTTTGTTATTGTACTTGAGCATTCTTGTATCTGTTCAGAACTACATTTCAGCATTGACTTGAGAGAACAAGATTTACTCTGACTGAGAGTTTTACCTGAAGGTTTTTACATGGCT
Source organism: Clupea harengus (assembly GCF_900700415.2). Classification (NCBI taxonomy): domain Eukaryota; kingdom Metazoa; phylum Chordata; class Actinopteri; order Clupeiformes; family Clupeidae; genus Clupea; species Clupea harengus. The sequence goes on from NC_045160.1 coordinate 21,014,874, forward strand.
TTGGCAATGATTTCATGGAGAGCCTAATTTTGTGTTAAATTGTCATCCCTTTATTTTAATTAATAGGCAATAATAGCATTAACATTTTTAGCATCAATATTTGCAAGTTAGACATATCTAAGACCAAATGTGGTAAAGAGAGTTGACACAATTATGACTTGTTACCTGCAGTATATAGGCCATGTTCGTCATGACAAAGTCAATGAATAATATTATTATTGCTAATGATGAGGATCTTATTGTTGATTTTATTGAGGATATTATTGTTCAGGATCAGTCCTCGATAACAACTGTATGTACTGAGACTTGAATTCTTGATTATGTGATGTACCGTAAAACTGTAAAACTCATCTCTGTCTAATCACTTACATGTGTCACTGCTATTGCCTTGGGGCCACAGGTTTCACTGGGGGGCTGTTGTAAAAACTACTGCAAATAAAATGAAAATTGAAGGGGAAAATACTTTTGCTTTGCCTCTGATTTGTTAATCATTCAGGCATTCCAGTATGTGCCAGATTCCGATAAATCTACCTTTTAAACCTTATTGCATCCTCTAAGACAATAACACACAATAACGCCAACAGAACTAGAGGAAATTCTTCAAGACCACATACACCAACATAGACAGACAAGTGGCTGCCATTAGAATTGCCTTCCGGATTTAATGGAGAGCTGTTTGCTGACTGTTGTGATGGACTTATTTTGCACAGCCACAAATGGACCATCATTTATGGCAGACTAGGAACTTTAGAGAGAGTGAAACGGTTGAGAACTGTTGAGACAGCGACTGAAAGATCATTCGGAAAGGATGTTGTCAGTGAATAGCCATACGGCAAAGACTGAAACACTGTAGGTTTATTTCAATCTTGTTGATCAGCACTGCAGGACCAAGACAGATGGAGAGTCTCGATACAACTTCTTCAGTGTTCCTGGATCCTGATCACACCTCCCACTGTCTCACACAGACCAAATATGTATGTGTGTGTGTGGAAGTGTCTTAAGGTGTGTGTCTACTTGGTGTGGTTGCGCGGTGCAATCAGTGGGGTGCTTTCAAAGGCAGATGGGTCAGGTGAACCCATACCAGAACTCGGCCTGATCCAAAACAGGTGCAGATACCAAGCAAAGGTTTACTGTGCTGGTCTGTAAAGCATTAGCGACGCCATCTGGCCAAGACTTGAACTACAGCCTCTAAGAAAACTATCCCCAGCTGGTAGAAACACTAACAGATGTACGCTATACCTTTGCTCTAAATCAATCTGAATGAAAGTGTATGCAAAAGTATGAATTAATTCATATTCTACCTGAAATGAAATGCCCCTGGATCTGTCATATTTGGGTAAAATCTTGTGATATTACTCTACCTTGTCAGTCTACATACTTCGGCTTCTGCCATTGTCTTTAACAGTTTCATATCTTTCAGCTTGTAAACAAATACATGTGTGCACTGTCCTTAATAAAAGAACATTTCATTACATTTATTGTGTTGTTATTGTTGTAGAGATTTTCACGTCTCAAGTCATTTTATTTTGAGGAGGCCGGACTTCCCCTGACGTCTTCCAGGAGTCGCTACTGGTCTTAATTACATTGTAGGACAGTGCATTGAAATAAAGGCAATAGTTTTATTATACAATACACCATTACATAAATTAAGCTAGGTCTATTATACTATACATGTGTAACGGGTCCTTCTGCGTTGTGTTCTTTTCTTCAATAAAAGGACCACGAACTGATGTTTTTGCTCATTTATTCCTGTACACACACACATAACATGTAGTTATCCCATATGCTAGACATTAGCCTGCTCTCTTCAATTCAGGAACCACTGACTCAAGACTCTTACAAGAATAAACCTCATGTGAAAGCACATAAAATATAGCATAAACTCTTCACACATTAGAACAATAGAGGAAACAATACATAACATACACTGAATTCAAACATACCTGTACACACACATAACATGTAGTTATCCCATATGCTAGACATTAGCATGTTCTCTTCAATTCAGGAACTGCTGACTGAAGACTAAACGGGGTTACCTACAGACTAAACCAAATCTCTTAAAGGGACAGTACAGGTTAGTACTCAGTGTGTTCAATCATCAACATTTAATATATACAAGATAGAAAAGAAAGACATAATCAAATCAGAATGTGGTTACATTTCATTAAATAAATGCAACCAAAATAATACATTTTAACTTCGTTACACATGCGTAAATCACCTAGAACGTTGGTATAGTCATCAACATATAGGCTTAGACAATAAATAATTAGGACTACATTAAGGCTATCTGAATGAAAATAAAGGCGATCAGAATTTGTATAGGTTACATCGTATGAATGAACAGTTTCTATTGACAGTGTGACGGGATTCAGATGAAGCAATAATGAAGTTGCAGAAAACAAGCTACCTAAACGTCAGCCTACTTCTTCGTGTTCGAAGCGACCTCATCATTGTAATCAGTAATATCTCAGTTTAAAGCGTTCACTTCGCACAAGCCTATTGCATCATGCATAAACTTGTTTAGAGCCGTGTGGCGACAGATATTTATGACTGACATTTTCTCTCCTTCTGCTCAGCCAAAGATTCATAAGCGTTGCTGCGACAGACTCCGTGTTAAGTCTGTGAAGATGAGCTCATAATATGATTCATGGTGTCATGTTGCATGTTGTAATATGATGAATGATGTATTAGGTGGGGTTATGTGTCATGTTGCATTATGATTAATGATGTGTTAGGTGAGTTATGTGTCATGTTGCATGTTGTAATATGATTAATGATGTGTTAGGTGAGGTTATGTGTCATGTTGCATGTTGTAGTAATATGATTAATGATGTGTTAGGTGAGGTAATGTGTCATGTTGCATGTTGTAATATGATTAATGATGTGTTAGGTGAGGTTATGTGTCATGTTGCATGTCTGCTTTTCCTCGTCTTCACTCTTTGCTCAAGTCTTCATCGGTCCCTGAGCCAGAGCTTGAGAATCTCTTTAGAATGCCAAGGTCAGACAGCGTCTGTCGAAAGCTTTTGCACAGGAGGAAATAGATGAGTGGATCCAGGCAGATGTTTGTGGTTGAGAGCCAGAGGGAAAAGTCCTTAGCCACCTTCAGTATTGCCCACGTGCAACTGTGCTGGTTTTTTACCTGCAGCTGAGTGTAAGGGATCCGTATAATGTGGTAAGGGGCGAAACAGACCAGGAACACAGCGAGCACGATAAATACCTTTGCGTTGGTCTTATGGTTCCCTTTTGTGTTTGTTCTCCTGGAGTTGCGGTGCGACTGGACCACTGTCCTGGCTATGCATATGTAGAAGAACCCATTCAGAACCAGAACTATCCAGAAGATCAAGTTAAACACCCAAACCACTGCCTTGTGGAAGTTCCTCCCCGCCTGGCTCTTCATTTCCATGCAGAGCTCGGGGAGTTGTCCAAGGGTGTCCTGCTGGTCAGGACCATGGTAGGCAGGGCGCTACCACCTAGCAGGACCACCCATGTGGCGATGGAGACTGCCCAGCCAAAGAGTAGGCTCTGGCCGGGCATGCTGCCGCAGGGCCGGACGATCTTGAAGAAGCGGTCCAGGCTGATGATGCCCATGAGGATGATGCTGATGTACATGCAGTAATAGAAGATCACGCTGGAGAAACGACAGGTGAAGACCCGCAGCCCCAGAGCTGCGCCTGGCAACTCGCTGGCCGCCTTCACCGGCACGGTCAGGGTCATGAGCAGGTCGACCGCCACCAGGTTCTTCAGATACACCATGAAGGTGGTCTTGGTCTTGAGCCGCAGTAGGACCCACATCACCGTGACATTCAGCAGAAGTGCCGGGACAAAGATGAGGAAGTAAAGACTCGACAGAACCATATCGACCACGCTATGACTGATGTTGCAGTTCTCCTGTCCTTGAGCTGACGAGTTTTCTTTGTACTCAGATGCATTCATCATATCTAGACATCACAAGAGTCAAATAAAGCCAAAATGTATCTACAATAGTTTGAAAAGTCGTAGGACCTGATGAAAACAGGTTGTATTTGCAGATGTATACAACATATCTATGTAGCACATGGAACAGCATCCCCTTATTGTTTAGTGGGAGAGAGGTCCTGGTTATTTTTGACATATTTGTATCACATATTAATTTTCTTTTCATCAGACTTTTGAAACACTTAGAGATACAATATTCACAGACCAGAATAGAGACTAAGGAAATAATAAAGTTTGGTATACTTACATGTCTTTCGTTAGCTGTCGGAAATAAAAACAACCTGTCTCTTGTGAAATGAGCTGCTCGTGTATGTGTGTGACTATTTGTGTATGTGAGTGCTTGAGTGGGCGTGGGAGTGCTTGTAAGACACACTTCCCGGAAATTCTCATCTGGGACAATTATCTACTTACGCTTGCAATCAGTCTCTAAAATCTTCTATGAATAATTTACAACACTGTTTAATTTATTTTCATATCTTACTAAGGTAAATTTCTTGATCAAGTCCTGCATTTCAACTATGCTACACTCTTAAAAATAAGGGTTCTTGGGAATTCTATATAGAACCTTTTTTGGGGATGGCTTTTATGCCTTTAATCAGATAGGACAGTAGAGAGAGACAAGAAGCGAGCTGGAGAGAAATTGGGAGAGGGATTGGGAAATGAGTAGGGCTAATGTTAAAACACAAATGGGATGTATCTCTGTTAATTAGTGGCCAGGGGATACAGATTTTTTAAGACATGTGCTGGCGATACTTCCATACTTCCTATGAATCAATGATTCAGAATGATAATGTATTTAGCGAGTTCTTTGAAGAGGATGCACAGCGTTCTGTCAGTTTGTCTATCACCTTCCATCTGACCACAGGCTTCCTCAAACTTTTCTGTTCACCAAAACTATCTATGAGTCTGCATTACATTTCTTTAAATAAACAGAGGAAGCCCAGAATGGTCATTATTATCATTTTATTATGTTATAATACATTGCTTTTCTCTTTTGAACGAAGATGTTAAATTAAAAAAGTTATCAAATATGTGAAAATGTCATAAAAATGTGGCATATTTACATTGAACGAACCTGTAGATGGAAACATTACATTTCGCTCTAAACAGCTTATATTCGATTGCACCTGAAAGTAAAGCTTTAGTGTTATTTATTTTTGACTCCTAAAAATACATATCACAGTCCATTTAGACTATAAATAATGAAAAAGAAAAGGGAGAGGTGGCTGTGGCTGCCTCCATCTTGTTGTTTTTTGCGGTTATGGGCGGTTCTTCTGTCACGGAATGGCAGGACGACACGGTTTGTAAGGAAGTGGAAGTTTATTTATTTGTATTTATAGAGCACTTGTGTATAATCTAAACTGTGCGCCGTTGCGCGGGACCGAACTGAGCAGGGGCGGTTTTTCCTACAGGCGGTATAGGCGGTCGCCTAGGGCACCACTCAGAGGGGGGCGCAAAAAACTGCGCCAGCAAAAAAAAAAACAAGAATTGTGTTTTTTTTTGCTGGACAGAGGTTTTTTTGCGCCCCCTTCTATATCTCCAACCAATATTTTGACATAAAAAAAAAATCTAACATTAGGGTAAAATGAGCCAAAAATCGAAAACGGAAGGGGTAGGCTACATACGTCCTTGGTGTTGTCAGAACATGCTAGCACAGTGAGGCGTTTGGTTAGAGTGTGCGTGTGTTCAAGAAACTTTGAAGAACAAAATAATGAAGAGGCAAAAGCCATCCGGAGCGCAATTTAAGAAGAAAAGAAAGGAAGAAGAAGAGAGAAAGGTAAATCCTTAAATCCTGTTCTAGGCTAGAATGAATTCCAGATAAGAAAACGTTCACGAATGCGTGAATTGCCCCCGGCACTTTAGTGGAGTTAAGAAGAAAAGATGTACCTTATCATTGAAAGTTTTCCTACTCCCTGTCACATAGTTCTTTAAGGATTTTACAGAGGCGGGTACATATCAAAAATGATAGGTCCATTTATTCTACATTATACAAAAAAACACATGATTAAAATAGGGGCGCACATATAAAGCCAATAGCCAGTGCAACAACACTACACATATCTTACTCGTTGCACAGCACACCCATTAAGGAAGCCAAACACGGCAACTTGTCAACAAGTGAGGAATACTGGTAAAAATCCAAGTGTTGTATTGTCAACTTTAGCAAGTGGATTGTACGTAATCTTGCTAGTTAGCTAACGCTAGCTAGCCAGTGACTTGTGACGTTCCTTGTTATTGCCATTCAGTCGAAACATCAGTTCAAGTTCAGCTGTACCGCAATTTGCGTCATTTTGCGTCATAAAAATTTGAGTAATCAAATTTGGACAGCTTTAGTTTAGGTGGAGCGAGCTAGCCAGGTTAATTAGACATGATTCAACTATTCAAGAGCTATGCATCTTGGAATAAAAAATGTCAGGCTGTCCAAATACACCAACATGCTTAATAACTACATAATAGCTACCTTTAACAAATGATGATAATACATACTTTTGTTAAATCATTTTAGATTCCCTTTTAGAAGACTAAGAAAACATTATTTGCAGGTGATTGGGAAGATGACGTGGAGATGTGTGTGTGTCCATAAACAGTTGAACAGGGGGCGTGGCTCGAGCGTAGTCCAGCACAGGCGTGACATTTTCTCAGTGATTTGTTCTTGAATTACTGTTTGTTCATCGTCGCCATCGTTGTTGTGTTTATGTGAAAGAAATTCAGTCTTACAGGGCAAAATAGCGTTTGAAAGTTGCAATTCCGTTTTCGTGGGGGAAATTCCAGGAGTGAAGCTCGCCTAGAGGGCCAAATGTGCTAGGGCCGCCCCTGGAACTGAGAACACGACGTGGAAGTCGTGGCAAAACCGAAACTAAACCGCGCTGTAGCACGGGAACAGACTATGAGTAATACGACCTGGAAGTCTTGTCGAACTCCCTGCTGTGTCGCCTGCAAGTGTTTGCTGCCGAAAGCCTGTCCCCACAGACGAGCACGTTGCTATAGCGCTTTATAAACTCGCAACATGCGCAGAATACCGTGTTGTGGGAGAAACTTTTGGCGTAAGCAAGACTACTGTCCATAGATGTGTGTATGCAGTATGCTTTGCCATCCGTGAACAAGCCAAACAACAAAAAGTTACCCGACCTTGGCGAGGCGCAAAAGATTGCTGACCGCAACAACCGCGCGCACCATGTCCCGCAGGTGTTTGGTGCACTGGATGGAACTCACGTTCCCATACTTCCCCCAGCAGCAGGCTATCGGGATTTTGTCAACCGTAAAGGATGGTCTAGTATCATTCTTAAACAGTGCCGCTGCTAGCCATTTTGGTGCCCTAAGCATAAGTCCTTTATGATGCCCCCCCCCCCCCGAGAAAAAAAGTTTGTTTCTGCCAGTTTAACATTTTATTAAAACGAAAAAGAACAACTTCCTCAACCCCAAGTGAGGGACACTTTCTTCCAGGTGTGCGCGCGCGCCAACAGCTGACCAACAATAATGAAAATCGCAAGGTTTCGTTAGCCATACCATAAACCTATTAATTTCAGTGTAATTTTGGCAAACCACTACTGTACTTGTTTGGATGTATTGTTCATAGTAATAGTCATGACAATTATTACAAGTTTCTCTCAAATTTCATGTTGTTTTCTTGAAATAGCATTAGACCAAGGCTGCCCAATTTGGGGCCCGCGCTCCGATCAGAATCAGAGTCAGAACGTCATTCGTCAGCATTTTAACCCATTTCGAACAGGGCCTGTCTCAACGTCCTATGTAACTCAGACTGGTTGCAGTTCACTGCCTGGCCATAGTTTTAACATTGTTTTAGATGGGTCAAGGGGGGGCGCTATTTACCTCTTGTCAGATCCATAACTTTGCAGCTAAAGTTGTAATTCCTGGTTGCTAAGGCTATGTTAGCTAGCTAAGGAAACTTTTAATAACAAACGATTTAAATGGAAGATTTCCGTTTGCATGAAATGATAGCTAGTTATCTAGCTAATGTTATAGTCTCCTCGATTTAACTTCTACAATTATAATGGGCGCCTGCCTGTGACACTTCGTATGAACGAATTCATATTCATGAGTTCATATTCACACATATTAACACCAGTTCATTATGTGTAAAGAATGCTGATATGAAATATGAAAACAACCAGTAGTCAATGTGCAAGCTTCCAATTTAATCTTGATTTAAGAGACTCTATTTGAGTTGGGGCAGTCTGTCCTTCAGTCGAGGCATGATGATCTCTCGCTACAAGTTTCACCTGTTCGTGTTGGCGTAACAAATGCTTGTGGAGTCAAGTGCAGTTGAGAGGCGCTTGTCTCCAGGGCACAGATTACACTTAACTGTTATATTTTTCTCTTTTCACGGATACAAATAAAAAAGGCTGTGATTAGAATACGGGACTGAAGCTGTCCCTGACGGGACAAATCAATATCACCCATAATATTTCGGGATGTCCCGGACAATTCGGGACGGTTGGCAACCCTACTTGCACCTAACATATAACATATTTGAGTGTGCTAACATTAGCAATAACGTCAGCTAGTTCGAGGTGTATGCATAGGCTAACCATTAAATTAGCAGCACATTTCCCGTATTTAACAATGATTACACATGGACTTACCTGAAAGTGATGCACGGGCATCATCTCGCAGTTTATTTCTCTTTCTTTTGTCTGCCCCTGACTCCTGTTGTCTTTTTGAGGCCATTTTCGAAAAGCTGACCTAGCCTACTGTCAAAGTTCGTCAGGCCACTGAGATAGGAAAGGGCACCCACGGCAAGCTTGGGAAGTTGAGTGTGTGTGGGGGGGGGGCACCAGCGTAACTTTTTTTAAGCAATTAAATATATCTCTTGTTCTGCCTGTTTTGTGATATACATGCCTAAAAGGTCCCTAATATTTCTATACTGAAATAATATCGGCATTATAATTATTATAACTATGATGATTTTTCAGTTGCCTATTTTTTGGTGCCCCCACAGGAGTTGGTGCCCTACGCACAGCGCGTAGTGTGCGTTATGGGAGCGGCGGCACTGTTCTTAAAGCCCTTGTTGATAAATTGATATTTAGAGATCTCTGTGTTGGAACACCCGGTAGCGTGCACAATGCTGCTGTGTTCGCCTCCTCCTGGCTTTTCAGGTAGGCTAAAGGTTTTGGAACCATTTGTTTAATTTGATATGATAGTAATAATAACGATAGCCTAATAATAAAGGTAGGCTACAGTTAACCAATATACCTTCAAAGTTTGCACGTAAATCAAGTTCATCGGTTAGCCTACAATAAACTAGGTAATGATGATGATGATGTCCATGGGCAATGAGGGGAAACAACACACAGCAAACATAGATATATTATACTAGTAAATAACAACAACTGCATATTCTGCCTGAGGTGTGGTGTATTAGCTGGCAGTCTGAGAAGCAGTAGAGGAACATCACATTCGGGGCAGCCAGCAACACGGTTGTGTCTCACTGCAACAGGACGTAGTCTACAGTCCAACTCCAAACATAAACATAAACACAAATGACGCAAATCGCTCGAATAAACTGTTTCCATCTACGTTAAGCCCATTGACTTAATTCAAATAACTAGTTAAACCTAGCCTGACGATGTCATACTCATAATTCTAGTCAGAATATGAGTCTGATACCACTCCATTGGGCTGTGATTATGGGGCGTGTTTCAACCGAACCAGGAGAAAAAATGCCTCTTCGCTCAATTGACCTATGGCAAAGCCCCGCCCCTCGAACGCAGACGAGCCAATGGCAGTTTAGTAACAACTGCACTCGGACATCTTGAGTTTACAACTCCATAGAGTAGCATTAGAAACCGTGATTCTTCACTTGTTTTATAGGGTTTGTTGTTATGTCAGTTGAACAAAAATGGTCAAACGATGTGCATGGGGTAGATACAACACTTATACGAGGTATCATGAGAGGATAGGCAATGGGGTATATTTTATCCCATTTCCCAAACTAAAACAAGGCAGGGCCAAATGTCTCCGGTGGATTAAGTTGTGTGGCAGACCACACAGTCAACTACGTTCATTAGCTATCTGCCATACTCTTGTTAGGTTGGAATTTTCCTCTGCTAAAGCAATCAACTAAGCTTACATGATCATAGGCATACTCATTATTCACATTATTGTCATTGACAGTACCGGCTTACTTTCACCACTGATGTTATACTAGGCTTAGGCAAGTTATCTCTGGCTAAAACGAGCTAACGTTAGCTATTCACTAGCTGCGCTAGCGTAACTATGTCAGTTATCGGACAGTTTGTTAAAAATCAGCCATTCTATTAAACAATCAATATGCACAAGTATACAAAAGTTTAATAATGAATTAACATGACAACGTGAACATTTGCCGATAACACACGCATGCCGGTTACAATAGCTAGCTAGACAGTTAGGACACTGTCCTGTCAGGGGCAGGTTAATGCTAGTTATAATAAACTTAGGTCTACATCTCAGTGCCTCTCCAGATTAGTTAAATTAACTGAAGGTAAATTAATTAAATCTTTCCCTGCGGTGCATGAACAATGCTGGTATTGGATGTATTTGACTGCAATCGTGATGACCGTGGGATGAGGCTTCTACCCTTTGCATAGTGATCTGTACACTTTCGCCTCAAATGTAAGCTTGTTATACCATATCTAGTTTTACATTTTATACATATCCCTCCATTGCATAATGAAGTCCCCTTTGAAAGCTTCTAGACGAAATCAGGTTCTTTTGTCTCCAAAAGTTGTCTAGAGCCTCTTGGGATATCGTTTTGACACTGATAGCTGCCATTGTAAACTTTAGTCAGCTCTGATAACTTTTCCGAGTTAGCAACAGTAACTAAGGGGGGCGGGGCTTAGCCATAGGTCAATTGGTTCCCTACAACCAATCAGAACAACGTAGTATGTGGCCAGGGCCAGCTGATAAATTAAACTTTTACCGGATCCCGTAGGAAGGAAGGCAAAAACATCTTTTCGATTGACAAATGCCTCTATCGCGTTTCTCTGTTCCTCTTTCAAAATGAATGCACTGTCAATGTCTAAATGGACTCGAATCTATACATTTCAGCTCTCCAGCAGCAACCATGTTTGTTGAAAACGAATTCAACCCGTGTGTTGATTACGTTACTGTTGATCATCTGTCCATCATCGTATAAAGCCCGCCTTGACAATTTGATTGGTCCGGCAATTTCTTGTCCGGAGATAATTTCTCCCCAACGGAGCGACACCAGACCGAACTTCCCGACTTCAAATGTTGTGGGCGGGGCTAAGTTCGGTCTGGTATCCAGGCTAAGTTAAACCACCTCCCTCTGGCGAATCGAATATTATCCGCATTGGGGAAGTTAATGCGCATCGCACGCGTTTCCAACCAGGATTAAATATTCGCAAAGAGAAAATGCGCATTAAAACATGGGATGGAAACCCACCTAGTGACGGAAGGGGGCGTGGCCGGAGCTTGGTTCAGCACAGACGTGACAGTTACTGTGTACACATGCACATTAGGTGAATAACATTTTTATCGTCATTTCTACACCATTATTTCATAAAGTCATGAAACATATTAATCCAGTTTGGAAAATACATTTTAATTTCAATAAAGCTACTCAGGAAGCATCTAAATCCCTTTGTAAATTAAATGGCTTATGTAAATTGAATTTTCCATTTTTCATATCACATTTTCATTTTCATTTTGATTCTGAAATGCTTCCATATTACCCTTGTATTCTGGATTTTCTTCCAACCTTTCAAGACTGCATATTTATAAAGTATGTCAAAGGCACATTTACTGAGCCCCACTCAGTTTGAAAGATATCACTAGGTCTCTGAAGCATACTTCCATACTTCCAATCAGCATGATCATGTTCTTTGAAGAGGATGTACAGCCAGCTGGTCTATCGCCTTCCATCTGACCACAGGTTTCCTCTCAAACTTTTCTGTTCACCATCTATGAGTCTGCATTACATCTCTTTAAATAAACAGAGGAAGCCCAAAATGGTCATTATTATCATTTTATTATGTTAAAATACATTGCTTTTCTCTTTTGAATGAAGATGTTCAATTAAAAAAATTAATGAACGTGAATAATATTTACTCAATAGCTATTTAATTTATTATGTAAAAGTTCAGTCTGCTTTTGCTCGTCTTCACTCATTGCTCAAGTCTTCATCGGTCCCTGAGCCAGAGCTTGAGAATCTCTTAAGAATGCCAAGGTCAGACAGCTTCTTTCGAAAGCTTTTGCACAGGAGGAAATAGATGAGTGGATCCAGGCAGATGTTTGTGGTTGAGAGCCAGAGGGAAAAGTCCTTAGCCACCTTCAGTATTTCCCATGTGCAATTGTGCTGGTTTTTCACCTGCAGCTGAGTGTAAGGGATCCGTATAATGTGGTAAGGGGCGAAACAGACCAGGAACACTGCAAGCACGATGAATACCTTTGCTTGGGTCTTATGCTTCCCTTTTGTGTTTGTGCTCCTGGAGTTGCGGTGCGACTGGACCACTGTCCTGGCTATGCATGTGTAGAAGAACCCAATCAGAACCAGAATGATCCAGAAGATCAAGTTAAAGGCCCAAACCAATGCCTTGTGGAAGTCCTTCCCCGCCTGGCTCTTCATTTCCATGCAGAGCTCGGGGGAGTTGTCCAAGGGAGTAGGTTCTGGCCGGGCATGCTGCCGCAGGGCCGGACGATCTTGAAGAAGCGGTCCAGGCTGATGATGCCCATGAGGATGATGCTCATGTACATGCAGTGATAGAAGATCACGCTGGCGAAACGACAGGTGAAGACCCGCAGCCCCAGAGCTGCGCCTGGCAACTCGCTGGCCGCCTTCACCGGCACGGTCAGGGTCATGAGCAGATCAACCGCCACCAGGTTCTTCAGATACACCATGAAGGTGGACTTGGTCTTGAGCCGCAGTAGGACCCACATCACCGTGACATTCAGCACGAGTGCCGGGACAAAGATGAGGAAGTAAAGACTCGACAGAACCACATCAACCACGCTATGACTGATGGTGCAGTTCTCCTGTCCTTGAGCTGACAAGTTTTCTTTGTACTCAGATGCATTCATCATATCTAGACAGCACAAGAGTCAAATAAAGCCAAATTGTATCTACAATAGTATGAGAAGTCGTATGACCTGATGAATACAGGTTGTATTTGTATAAAAATATTTGCAGATGTATGTACAGTTTAGTGTACTTACATGCCTTTCGTTAGCTGATGGAAATAAAAACAACCTGTCTCTTGTGAAATGAGCTGCTTGTGTATGTGTGTGGCTTTTTGTGTATGTGAGTCTTTGAGTGGGTGTGATTGCACACTTCCCGGAAATTCTTATCTGGGACAATAATCTACTTACACTTGCAATCAGTCTCTAAAATCTTCTATAAATAATTTACAACACTGTTTAGAAAATTGTTCATATCTTACTAAGGTCGATTTCTTGATCAAGTGCTGCATTTCAACTAAGGTAGTACACTTCTCTACAAAATCAAGATAACAAGCCTCTACCCTGAACATTTACGCAATGTTCTGTGAAGTCTTGTTGTTTGTGCATTGTCATCTGATGGAATATAATTTATACCATATATTGAAGATTCAGTCTTAGGTTTTAGTCAGTCAAGATCCAGGTTTTAATCTTATACAGTGATGGCCACCAAGGGAGACAAAGCCTGAACGTCCACTCATAGCTTCACCTCAGACTCATCTGATTTATTCCTTGTAGGATTTGCTCTTAAAAGCTGGGTTTAGGGGTGTTACCGTCTATTCAAATGGGCCATGGGTGCAAGGGCTTTTTGTCTCGACCTGGGGGGGGAAGGTGAGTCTAATATCACACCTCACTCCCCAGGTCAGCCCAAGAGTATATTCACCCAGGAACTGTAAACATGCTAGTTAAATCCAAATAAAAGTAACAATTATAACTAGGTATAATATCATTGAATTATTGACTATGGCATATTCTTATGACCTATGCCGGTCCCTTCACATCTCACATTGCAAGAAAATGCTGTAGAGTGACAAAGACAAACCTGTACAGGATAAGTGACAGAAACATTCACAAGTTTATGTTCCAAATTTGCCTTTTGGCAAGCTCTGTGGCCAGGGACCTGAAAGGCCTTGCATGGTGTTGTGGAGGGACTAACTGCACAGGCAGGGATCTTGCAACCACACAGTGCAAACCCCCCCCATGCATTCCCAACTGAGGAAGAAGTCAGACGGTGGTGATAGGAGAAGAGTTCTATATAGAACCTTTTAGGGGTGCCATATATGAAGCAAGTGAACCTTTTCTTCAAAGAGTCTATGTGTGCATCAAAATCCAGACAAATCCATCCAACACAGCGGATGAGGAAATCAATATAAAAATATGAAAATTTAATATATGAAAATATTGGATGAGTCGTGTTGTTGCAAACTCACTGATGTAGGGAGGCATTTTGCTTGCTGAGTAACAAACAAGTTCTGAATGCATGACGTCGTATTTTGTTACCTCGGATAATTGAGTTGTTGTGTTAAGTTGGGGGTTGGCAGTGACCCAGAAAAACAAGGATATTTCAGTCCACCGATTTTGCTCCACTCTCGGACCACCATATTCTTTCATGTAACTGAAGAAGATATTAAGAAAGTAACATGAAATGTTAGCAGGAATTTCTATTTAAAACATCAGTCACTAAACAGAAGTTCATGGTACTTGTGTTATGCACTGGTTAAACATGTTTTGAAAGTGAGACGAAGTGAGATGAAGCGTGGGCTGTTTGTCTGACACTCACCAGCAGACAACCCTAAATATGCTGAGCTAAAGGCTAGCGGACTGCCAGCTCTGCTCCCAGTGGCTGACAATGGTCCACTGGCCTTTAGCTATCAGGGAATGAAGGCTGATGAACTGTCCCAATACAAGAATATTGGACAAGGTGCAGGAAAACTCCACAAACTATGTGTCACTATGCATTTAAAGTTAAACATATGCAAAGCTGCGGCTATGGCCATGTATCCTAATCTTAGCCTCAACAACACTGATGGCTCTAATCTCACCATATTGCACCACTGGCCAAAAGTAACACATTGTGTATGGATGTTTACTTACCAACAAATTCAGATTGGTTGAACATGAATATTTTTTTTTAACTATTGCAAGGAACTAATTGCATGCTATGCTATCCAGGGTGTGTTTTACAGTGTTCCTGATCACACTTCCCACTGTCTCACACAGACCAAACATGTTTGTGTGGAAGTGTTATAAGTTGTGTTGTCTTCTCGGTGTGGTTACGAGGTGCAGTCCGTGGGGTGCTTTCAAAGGCAGATGGGTCAGGTGGACCTAGGGGTGGGCGATATGGCCAAAATCTTCTATCACGGTATTTGTAATTTTATATCACGGTTTCGGTATGTATCACGGTTTGTTATATGTAGGGTGACCAGATTTGAGTTTGTGAAAAAGAGGACACTTCAGCAGAGGCGAAATGTGTCCACAGACATAGGCTATACAGTATGATCATTTGTTTATTGACCCTTAAGAACACTAAGGTACAGAATCAGTACTGCCTCAATAGGCTATTGGCCTGAGCAATAGTGGCCAGTATAGGCCTACTTTGTACTGAACGTTTCCATTGAATCTTTAAGCCCAAATACAGTGTAATGGGACTATAGGCTTTTACAGACATACAGTATGTTACATGTTACTTCTCTCCTAGTTAGTTCATATAAACTTAACAACAAATTTGGCGAATTAATATGCAAGTACAATTCGGTCAAAAAACTGCCATTACGTCATAGGTATGCAAATATGTAAGGGATAATGTATAGTCCGGTGGTCATTATCTGAACAAGAAAAATCCCGACGGGATGAACAGCGCAGCAAATTTCCATGATTTCCGCTACGAATTTTTTTTTTTTTACGCAAATAGATATTTAAAGTTTCAGGTGTTGCGTATCAACCCATTACTTGCTGACTTCATGTTACAATGACTTTCCGTTACGTTAAATGACCGGACTACTTGCGGAATGATATGAAAGATGTGAATTAGAACACAAAACCATTATATAGAAATTATAGACCTGCGAACATTGGGCTGGCCTATTCAAATCAACGGAACCTTTTGGAACATTCTGAAGAGCTGTATAATAATACAAATTAATTGACTTTCTAAAGAACGCAACGCAACAGGAAATTCGACCAAGTTGTTGTATGTATGCGAGAATGTAGTAATGGTAAACCAAAAATAGATAGGCCAGAAATAAACAAAATTATGTGATAGAATTATGAACCTGACAGAACATATCAAAACGACATCACATACTGTAACTATGAATACGAAAACACATTCAATATATTCGTTGGTGATTTTACATATTTAATGGCTTTGGTTCTGGTCTGATGTAAGACAACTATTTTCTCAAATTGTCATACCCCAGTCATTATTTAATTAAATTAGACTGAATTGATCATTTTGATTCACACAATGTGATACATCTCTTTTCCACTAAGAGCAGAAAGCATTGGTCTACTTCATATGGCCACAGTGTTGTTCACTTGTTTTTTTCTTTGATATACAAGATATACAGCAAAGTGAGACATTATCAATAGTATTGCACATTATTCAATATTTCAGAGGGAAAGCGATTGTTTGTGTTACGAACCAGCTAGGCTGAAACGCAACAAATGAAGAGAAAACAGAAGGGGCTCGTGTCTTGGGGGTTTTAATAACAAAAAGGCGAAATAGAACACAGGAAAATTTCAAAGTCAAAATAGGACAACGAGGAAGGCCCGGATAGCGTGGCTGCACGCAGTTGAATGAGACCGTTCTGGACGCCATCCCGGCCTTAAAACGTATCGGGCTTCGCCCCCGGCTGACAGGCAACACCTGCACACAAACAAAGCAGTAGGCGAAGCAACAGAAATAGGAACAAGGGAAAACAGTGACCCCTAGGGGCAGGAGGACGTAACATGGGGTAAAAAGACTTTAAATCAAATCCATCAAATCTAAACTGATGGTGATGAGCAGACACAACATGGCACAGCACTCTTCCCAGCAGCAGGGTGAATCATCTCAGATGGCCACACTGTTGTCCACATAATCAGGGTCCAGGAAGGTATAGGGCAGCTCAAGTTTGGCGTTCCTCTTCTTAATGAGGCCTGACAGTGACTTCAGGTCCTCCTTAAACTTCGTCATGAGCTTGCAAGGGACTTCCTCCTCAAAGCATTCTTCATGGAAAGACCCCAGTGGATACTGTGGACAGTTCAATAGCATCTTTATATTAACATTAGAAAAGTATGTGTGTCTGGAATCATGTGTCACCAGCAATGATAATCATTGTGTGCTGTAATCACACAATACAAATACTGCATTATCAGACCTCAGAAACAATATGATAAGCCTACAGAATAAGCAGACCCATTGAGGTGTTCATCCAACAAAATCATCTGTCTCTGTATTCAGATAGAATACCGGATGTGGGCATGGTTAATACAGGAAGTTGCGTTAAATTAAACAAACATTGCATTTTCCATCCTAATACTTTCATCTCTCTCTCATTTTTATCTAAGCTAAGTGTCATGAAATGTCTGATTTGATATGTGTTTCACATTTCTTCCTCTGCCTATCGTGGCCTTGCACAATTTGCAGATCACATTAGTTGTGTCAGTTGGACTGATTGTAAAGTGCTCCCAGATAGCACTGGTTCTCCTGAGATTTTCTGCAGAGTCAGTTGCTAGCTTCACAGATAACTCATTGCTGTCACATGAACTTGTTGCTGTCTGTTTAAGTAACCAGGGAAAAACTGAGGGGGAAGGAAAGGGGGGGCACAGGAGTAAGAGAGCAAGTGAGAGAGGGATGGAGAGGGAAAAACGGAGCGATAAAGTGTGTGTGTGTGTGTGTGGGGGGGGGGGGGGGGGGGGGGTGTAGGAGAGCACAAGAAAGATAGTTTTCCTATTTGTACTCCTCTGTGTTTCTGTTAATGGACACTTAGACAGCCTTAGTCTGCACCCTGCTGTGTGCTAGGGGCGACTACAGAATATAGCCATCACTTATAAAATAATGTGTAGTGGCCTAAATGAAACAACTAGTTGGTGAAGTCTGATGCCAGAAACAGAATGGACATGTTTTTCATCTTCCACAATGGTATGAATTTACATGAGGAAACATAGTTGTTGAGGCACAGATATGTCAGTCATAGAGCTAACCCCCCCCCCCCCCCCCCCCCCCAATAATAGCGCATATTTTCAGGTAGAGGAAATATCTGTTTCCATGGCATTATTCGTGCGTTCCTGAAAAATGTATTCAGATTCGGGAGCATCCCTACAGACTCACATGGTCGAAAGAATCCCCGGTCAGCGTTTTCAAGATAGCCATTGTGTTCACAGTGGTGCCCATATCAGGTAGGGTCTCCAGGATGATGTCCTCAGTGGTCTGGCCTTTGTGTTTGGGAGGGGGCTTTCTAAGGGCACTGGGGAAGTTGGGCATCCAGCCGCCAAAGTCAAACTGCATGGGGATATTTGACATAAGAATGTTAGACATGGGACAAAAGACCTGCATCATAAATGCGGTCATGTTGTTAAATTACCTGGCCAGTGTTGACAGAAGCATGCTGGCCTGACACAGTGAAAATCACCATGGTGACAAACTTGATGAGATCTTTCATTGTGTTAAAGGACTGTGGTATTCCTGAGAAAAATAAAAACAACCACGTCAAATATTGAACAAGAAAGCACATAAAACCCATGCCACCCTGTATTACATTAGAGTGAATAGTGACTAGTTGATTAATTAACACTGTAGTTTAAAGGTGACTACATAAAGACTTTGTAATGTATTCATAAGCCCTGAATAACATATTTATGAAGCTATTCATATGCATTTGTGAAGATTATGATAAAATAATCATCCCTTGAGACAATGCAATATGATTTTATTTCATAAAAGATGTTCAGACATCATGCAAATACTGACATGAGCTCTTCGTAAGCACATGTGTCACTTTTTAAAACACATTTTTCAATGCTTCTGGATGTGATATAAAAGTTAATGTGTAGGCGCTCTTCAACTACTCTTGCTTTTGATTATGTTTCATTAAGGGCCACAGCTATAGTCACACAACCATTCTATAAACTTCTATTGTCAATAATACATTTTACAGTAAAACTATACTTGATCCCAATTGAACCCTGTCATAAGACAGACATACCCAGGTCGTCAACATTAAGTGGCATGAAAAACACGACCGATGATATGACAATGTCGTTTTTCCATTATTGGTAATTGTTATGATCGTTCTCCAAATTCTGACCTAAAATACTGACCCAACACAGTGGTTTTGGTTCGTAATCAATTTAGAATACATTTAGATACTTTGGGGTATTTTGACGTATTCACAGCTAATAATGTGGTATGTATATACATATACATATATATCAGACATTTTCCTTCCTCCCGGCTCCCTCTTTGCTCCCTGACAAAAACAGTGAGTGTTCTTTTGACTATCCACAGGATAATAAACACTGGGCTAATGTAATGTTTGTCTAAATAATAACAAAGGATGTTAAATGATGTTATAATTAAACATTTAACTTAATTTAAATATAACTTAAATTATGTTATATTTCCACAGGGTGATAAACACCACTGGGCTAATATGAGTGCTATAGCAATGCTACTGTAAAGAGTCACACTCTGGCGTGCTTCGGTTTAAAGTCCACAGGAGCGTCTGAAGCTCATTTTAGGTTGTGTGTGGTTGCTGCTTTAAATAAGAGTCACTGTACAGTGTGCAAATTATCACTGCTTCAAAACAGACCTGTGCTTTTGTTTTCCAAGAATCCGTTGGCAAAAATCTCTCTGATCCACTGCTGAAGCTCGTTGTCCCTCTGGACACAGTGATCAGATTTGTAGAAGTGCGTCAAGACCCCCTCAACGAATCTGTAAAAAGCCACATGGGCCGTTAGAGCTGCTTTGTGTTCATCCATTAAACAGACATTTTGATGAAAAGTGGCACAGATCATGGACCAAATCTGACCTTTATGACCTGTGACCTGTGACCTTACCTTTATGGGGCTTAGGCCTACTGAGTCAACTGTATCTGTGTAGGCTAATGCATAAGGTCACAAAGCTATCATGTTGCAAGTTGCAAACATCCTCAAATTCCTTTAGATTGTAGTGGATAAACTATAGCTGTGGCTCGCACAATTGTCACACAGTGGTGCAGGTGATGTTGTATTGTGGTCAGAGCAAGAACTGGGCTTTTGCATCACAATAGCAGTACATACATTGCCGAAATACATAATTTAGCAAGCTAGCTAGCTTTGACCTTTGCCAGTTGTGCTGCGTTTGCAGGGAAATCTAGTTAGGATGTTAGCTAGTTAGCATTAGCATAAACTGCTGAAATACATCAGTTAGCAAGCTAGCCAGCTTTTAGCTGTGGTTGGTGTTTGCAGAGTAAAAATCATGTGAGAATTTAGTAAAAATGTGAATCTTAAAAACAGTAGTATGAGTTTAGTCCTCAATTTCTAAATCACATGCAGGCATATACATTACATTAGAAAGCACTACAAAGCATGTTCATCATCACGTATTTGTACTTGTCTATGATGTTCCACAGTTTAGTGCCATCCTCTCTGTAGTAGTAGTTGGGAACGTCCCCCAGGCCCCTATCAGAGATGTTCTCAGGCAGACAGAGGGAGCTGTAGGTCAGGGAGGCAGTCGCAAGCCTCAGCAACTTTGGCAATGAATCTCCACCTATTGCTGAATACTAGAAGGAAGTCATTTAAGGGAGTAAACACAGAATGCGGTGAGTGCTCACATAATACTTACTTCCCTTATATGACTGACACTCAAAGTGGGTGTAGTTTCAAATGACAATGATGTTAGGATTGCATTACTTGGTTGGTTAACATTTTTAAAGTTCAAAGCATAAATGTTTTGTTTTTTGATGAGCGATGTGCCATTACATTAGCAGTGTTACATACCTTTGAGAAGTATCCTTCCTTGGATATCAGCTTATTCCGCGCCATGATGTTGATATGGAGTGTGTATCGGATATGGGGAAACAGGAGCTACAAGGGAAACAATCAATTAAAATGTAATGCATGTGCGTGTTAAGAAGTTCTTAAATCTCCAACAGCCTTTTAAAACTCTCTGCTCTTGCTGAGTAATAAGCTCATAGTGTCTTTGTCAGTGTGAATGTGTGTAAAAGAAAGTGTGTATGGTTTCAGGTATATAAATCCCGATGTTAAACCCTAATATGGAAATGAACCACTACGACTACAGACACATTCATCATTAATTAACTGTAAATATCTCATTAATCCTTTAAAATAGGTTCCTTGTAAAGTGAAGGTTATTTTCTAATGACTACGTAAAATGGACAAAATCCTTGTGTGTCTTTGAAATTTTTCAGCACACATGACATGCGTCCAAAGTACCCTACCACACCCCTCCAAAGTAACCATCTTGTGTTTCCACATGACAGAGACCTTTTCCAAAACCTTAAGCCTCCATCAGGCTCAGCCAGATGTCTCTGTCTTGTGTCTTGGTTATTATGGATGTACCAAGAATAAATGACCTAATCAATGAGTATACAAAATTAGTGAATACTGGCCTTATAAATGATTAATGTTGCTAATACAGACCTTATTTGTCACTCATACAGGCACCAATTAGTTATGTGTTAATGGCTAACATGTGTTCCCTAAATTAAAGTGTAACCATCACACTCTCTTTCACATGTGGAAACATATACTTAAATACACACAAATTACTACACGCACACACACACACACACACACACACACACACACACACACATTAGTACTAGTACCTTAAAGAGCGGGTGCATGGAGGGAAGGTTCCGTAATGTTGCCATGGTGAACACTTCTGCCAGCAGGTGAGTTCTCAGCAGGTGGAAGTCGACCTCGTGAAGGGCAAACTCCGCATTTCGGACATAGATCTTGGCCAGAAGCCAGTCATGCTCCAAGTCAGTGGGGAGAAAGATGGGGTTCTCAGTTCCGGGCTTTTGCATTAACTGTACAGAGATGTAGAAGACACGCATGCTAATAGTGCGACTGAAGGTTGAAACAACATTTAGTTGAGTCCAGACTAACAGTACCAGAGTTGGGTGGAACATCTTTGGAAAGAAAGATGATGATTAGCAAGGCCAAAAGGTATTCTACAAAAAATGGTTTATTACACTTGGTGGCCCATATTTTACCTGAATGGCGATGGGCAGCATCAATCCCTCTGGGTTGTTGTAGAGTAAGACCAATGGAGCGGTGAGAAACTGCTGCCTGCCATGGACTTCATTTCCCATCAGTCCATCCAAGATCTTGTAGTCACACAGGAAGATATGCCCATTCTAGATGATTGTGTGGGGCAGGTTAGGATAAAAAAACATTATATTATTAAATATATGAATCCATCCACTATCAATTCTCAGTCTAGTGCATCATTAATTCTGACGTCAATTTTTACATCTTACATTTTTACGCTTTATACCCACAATCATAAACTCTATGAAAGTCAAATGAATCTTATAATTATAAACTGGTACGCGTTATCAGCACTAGAATACTGTGAAGACAATATTTTACTTGATATATTTTTCTTATTCTTTTTCAAGATACCTAAAACACAAACTATCATAGCAATCAACAACCGAATGAGGCCAGGTGTCCGATTTGCTGATTACATTTACTACCAGAACTCTGAAGCCTTTGGAGGTCATGTCCGTAGCCATCCTAGTTGCCTACCTGCATCTCCTGCTTCAAGGTGCTTCCTCTCAGGGAGTCTTTGACCATCTCCTTTGTGACGGGGAAGTTCTCTGGCAGCTTTGAGCAGCGCTGGATCATCATTGGGTTGATGCCATTCAGAAACTGGTAGCCAAAGAACTCGTCCTCTGCCCAGTGCTTCTGAACGTACTCTGCAAGACAAAACCAGCAGAACTTGTGTCAGAACCAACAGAACACGAACAGAGTTTTTGATACACAGAAAATGTAATCTACTCAGTTGTCTTTCATCGTCTTAAGACAAGTACCGTAGGTGGGGCTTCTCTTTTCCCAGAAGGCTTGATCCATGTCACTGTAGCTTTTCCACTGTTCTGTTGAATCAGCTAAATGTTTTAGCATCAATGAAATAATTCTGTAGGAAGAATAACAAAATTAAAATTATTTAATGTCCACATATACTCTTCAAACACTAAATATGACACTGTACTGGTGGCCAAACCGAATGGTGAACAGCTTGTGTCACTGTTGCTTTAGTTATCCTGTCATTAGAAAATACTTTCGCTTGGAACCTAAAACTTGCCATTTCAGACTTCAATTCAGACTTCCAGACTGCATTCAATTATAATTATTATAACAAATATAACAATTATACCTATATTCATGTAGTTGTGGAAACAGCATGAATTAAATGTATGCTACATTATAGGTTTAGCTGCGGGTGTAAAATGCATGACTGAGGCAGTTTCTTACCCTTCAGCCACATTCCAAAGAAATTCAATGGCCTTGGAGAACGAGAACTGAACCTCTGGAGGAAGATCAACGGCTTCTTTAGCATCGACAGTTTGAGGCAAACCCTCAACGTACACCCTCCATCTGTGGGCAAAGAGAAATATATAGAAATGTATAGAAAGATTTCATAGGACTGAATGTTGAACTCTCAAGACTACTGCATGAAACAAGCAATTTTTATAAATATAGTAGAAGTCCTTTATGGTATAAACTATTTAAACTGTGTAATCTCTATCTTCTTTAATGGCAGTGTAATGTAAAGAAAAAAAGCAATGATAAAGTTGTATTACATTATACATCCAACCTTAAAGAAGTTAAGGAAGGTTTGACATTATTAATGACTGTATGTGTCTTATGGAGGTTTAATATCCTTACTGAGTTGTAAAAAGTTGAATACAATTACACCTTTTCAATTACACCTTTTCCCTTAAAGTGGTCTCACCATTTAAACAATAATATTTTCAGGTAAGCAGTTTAGTTTTCCTCGATTTCTATGTAAACTCTACATAAATACATTTTTGACATTTTTCCAAATAAAAAAGCCTTTTCTGTTGTTGCTGTCATTGTTGTTTTTTTAGAACGCCGTCAGAATGATTATATTGGGCAAAAGATATTTGGCCCCTAAAATAGCAGATAGGCCTTACGTCACACAACCCTGAAATTTTCTTTGAAAGTTTTCCGTTTGCTAGTGTTAGTGTGCCCCGTGTACAGCTAAGGCAATACAGTAGCAAATGCATGATATGAAAAAGTGAAGCCCCCTGATGTAAACTTCAAGGACTGACCCGAAAATCCTACGAGACTCCTCCAGCGCCCTCACCCTTTGTCTCTGGGCTATCGGATGAGTGTCCTGGAATTGGAATTTCGCTTTAAAGTGAAGAATACAGAAATAGATTCATGATTTTGGATATCGGAGTTTGTTTGTTAAGTCATGAAAGGAAACATCAAAACCATGTGGCATTTGGTCTGTTTCAACGTGATGTTAATGGTCTCTATGTGTGCATCATTAATATGAACTCTGTGGACGACGCTGACTCGTGTCTAAAGATTCACTGTAGGCAGTCGTTCATTTTTAGCACAGTCCCGATATAAACAGGGTTTACACATTGAAATCATGGAAAAAGTCATCAAACGAATTCATTGAAAATCTTGGAAAAGGCATGAAATTTGATATTTTTTTTTTTTGCATGTAGGTCTAATGAAACCAATTACCATATGTTATTGTTCTTTTCCATTGATAATTATTCCATTGGAATTGATATAGCCTAACTATCTTATTAGAAAAGGAATGGGAAAGGGTTTATCAATCAGAATCAGAATGGTTTTTCATTCAATAATTAGGCCCAACCTGTTGAGTAAACTAAACAAGTTTGTGAAAAAGTCAAGGACATTTAATTAAGGTTCTTGTAAAGTTTTGAAATCTCAACAAAAAAGGGTTGCAACCCTATAACAAACACTCATACCTGTGGCAGGTCTTAAAAACACCCTTGTTTTGTCGTCAAGCCAGCGGTACATTGGAAACAAATGCGTATCACCCTCGGGGGTCATCACAGAGATCTTGTCACAGAACCAGTCGTTTTCACAGATGAATTTCTTGGTGTGCATCTCCATCGTGATGAGGTCTCCCAGTGATGCAGCACAATGGACGTCATACTGGTGCACCTGCAAATACATAGTTAATACAAACACACACATACAATTCTCCACATCCTTCAGTACATTTAGTCTCTTCTTTTAATGAACTATGTCATATAGGGATTGCATCGAAAATATTGACAGCTTTCAGGCAACTTGCTTTGTGTCAGAAACCAGAGAGAGAGAGTCTTCTGAATGCATGATGTGTCCATTAGGAAGCTATTGAAAACTGACAACATTTCCCATATCCTCATTTCTCAAAACTGAAATATGTCTTTATTTCCACTGTCTGGTGCTAACTGTTACTTTTGCATTTACTTAACAGAACGGTATGGAGTTTTTGGCGAAAACTGTCTAAAAGCTAAAGTATTTCCATTGGCAAAAGAAATTACTCTGGCCATATGAAGCACATAATTTGCCCTTTAAATGAATAATTTCCATCGTTACATTTACATTTACATTTACATTTAGCAGTTGGTTTTATCCAAAGCGACTTACAAGGATGTATACACATTTTACATTTACACTGATGGCACACTGCACATCAGGAGCAATTAGGGGTTCAGTGTCTTGCTGAAGGACGCTTCGACAGGGAATCAAACTGGCAACCTTCTGATAACAACGACTCCTCTACCTCCTGTACCACTGTCTCCCCCCCTGTACCACTGTCGCCCCATCGTGCATCATTCCTTCTTATGTAGGCCTATGTCTTGAATTATTGCATGAACTACTTAATTTGCTGAGTCAAGGGGCACCTGCTCTACTCTTAATTAAAGCCCACAAGGAAAAGGAAGCATAATTGAGCTTGTGATATGTTTGCGATAATAATAAATCCCTTAGGTATCAAAAAAACGTAATAGAAAATAAATCCTATACCTTTAGTTTCCTCTTAATACATCAAAAAGTATTCCACGCCAACAAAAAAAGCTCTCCCCACATATCAAATTAATTTCTTCTGGATGATACCCACCGATCCTTGAAAATGATATCTACAACCACTCAGTTGGGTTTCTTCACTTGCGCCCTCAGTCCCACGAAGAAGCACATAGATGCTGTTAGAGGTACCTGCTAAAACCCTGTCTCCAGTGTATACTGTCAGTGTGTAGACCACCATGGTTTTTTTTCTGAAAGAAATTCGTTTTTTAAGTATATATATATATATATTACATCTCTGATTGGATTATCTAAAGACAAATGTAAACATGACAAAATTAAATAATGTGAATAAAATGCTTCAAATTATGTATGAATATGTAAGAAAAAGCTGCACAGAAAGTACACAAAGATTGTTGAAAGAAATTGCTTTTACAGAACATCACAAGAAAGTTAGACAAGAAAGTTGCATTTCATGCTTACCTTTGTGGACAAAACCCGATGGACACCCTTCTGTGTGAGTAGAAGAAACAAGTGACTGATCCAGCAGTGAAACCTAAGGAGTGAAATAGTCAAACTTTCAGACGGCTTTTTATACAGCTGATAATCTTTTGGGAGTTTGACCTGCAGTAAATACTATGGTTTACATAAGCCCAACCCAAGTTAACGGGAAATCGCCCACGCAACAAAGAACAAATATGCCCACAATCACTGAAAAACAGTATCTTAGCAAATTGCTGATTGCTGAGTGCCTTTCGATGCGCGACAGCTCAGTAAAGAACAGTTATCTGCAAGCATATATGGAGATAAGTTTGTCAAACATGACTCAAGCAAGTTCATACATATGTTATATGATTATGAGACATGATTCGAGCAGTTTCAGTAGGCATACATTTATATGATTATAAGACATGCTTCAAGCAATTTCAGAAAAGCATACATTTGTTATATGATTATCAGTATGATTTAAGCCTAACATGCATATGGATCCATGTTGTGGCTGTCGGTTCCATCTTCATGCGATTCACTCAACAATATATATTCATATATATAAAATATATAATAAACCACTACCAAAACATCTACTTCACTCATTGCTTTCAGTGACAACATTAAAGTTCTTGGGAGCACTCCTTCCACATGATGGTCAGCTGAATACAGTAATCCATTCAGACAGTTCAACATTTTCAAACATAAATGACAAAAGCCTGCAATTATTTTGCCTAAGACATTGACATCTCTGCTACACAAAGCCTTGCACTACATTAAAGGAAGCTTTATCCTAATGACTTCAAAAAGCATGATCCTGGTATATGGCAAAGCACTCCTTGGCTCATTTTCTGCGAAGAACATATATCAGACCACATTTTCATTGACCGCACACCGTAACCCCCCCTACACATTTGTATTACATACAGGGTGTCCAGGTCCATTGGACCCGGGGCAAATAAAAGTGTGGAAATTGTAGGTCCTGTGTACCTTCAGTCTGTCCTCCTCCTGTCTGGGCCTGCTGTAAGTGTGTTTGTGTGTGTGTGTTTCGTGTGGTGTGTGTGTGTGTGTGTGTGTGTGTGTTGTGTGTGTGTGTGTTGTGTGTGTGTGTATGTTTGCACGCACGTGTATGTGAGTGGGCCTGCTGCAAGTTTGTGTGTGTGCGCACACGCGTATGTGTGTTTGTGTGTATATGGGCCTGCTGTAGGCTAAGTGTGTGAGAGTTTGAGTGTAAGTAAGAGTATTGTGTTTCTGCCCCTGCCGCTGATGCCATTTAGGGGCCTCTGCCCCTTTAGACAGTATATACCATCTAAACCTGCAAAATATGGTATAAAGATCTGGGCGGCCTGTGATGCGACTTCCTCGTATACTTGGAACTTACAAGTCTACATAGGGAAACCTGATGAGGATGCCCTGAGAAAAAATCAAGGAATGAGAGTTGTCCTGGACATGGCTCAGGGACTCAGTGGACACAACATCACATGCGACAATTTTTTTACGGGAGAATCTGTGGCCTGGAGCATCAGAAACCAGAGATCATCATGGACTATAATGCCACAAAAGGAGGGGTGGACAACATGGACAAGCTGGTGTCTGCCTACAGCTTCAAAAGGAGGACCCTACGCTGGCCACTGGCAATTTTCTTTAACATATTGGACATCCCGGCGTACAACGCCTTTATCACCTGGATGGCACTGAACCCGGAGTGGAAGAGAGGGAAGCTCCAGAGGATACGCCTCTTTCTCGAGGAACTGGGAAAGACACTGGTTAAACCTTAAATCCTGAGAAGACAACATGTTCTAAGAACTTCAGCCTCTGCAGCCACCGTGAGCAGGATTTAGGAGGACAATGCTGGTGCCCCATCCACCCATGTTGTGCTATGTAAACTGACCTGATTTCAAATGAAATTCAATGAAATTTAAATAAATAAAATAGTTACGAAAAACCTTACTTCATTTGTAAATGTGTTGAATTTTGTCCACTCATATGTTGATTATAATGGATTTTCTTGATTTTATATGAAAAAAAAACATAAATGTGATATACCAAAATTAAAGGGCAAATATGAACCATATTTGCTGGTAATATTGCTTCTAATTGAGACGAATTAAACTGTTTAGTATTTTAACATAAAATTGTTTGATTGTGTTGAATTAAAAACCCAAAAATACAGCGGGTCCACCAGACCCACAACACCGGCTGTGTTACAAAAGAATGAACACCACACAAGGGTTAAGTGATTGTCTGCCTTCTCAGTGTACAACAGCAAGAGATGTCACATATGATGTTCTTTGTTGATTTCTACATGCTTATATTTTCTCATGCTTATAAATTCTTTTGAGTCACAGAGATAAAGAGTAAGATTCCATTTCGCTTGCATAGCCACCTCCTCAGCTCTACCTTTTATCTTGTATTTTGTCCTTCGTGGCGTTCCCAAGATATGTGATTGTGCATTTTTCCACAGAAATTCACAGTAGGTTCATCATCAAGGCACTTTTACATCTGATGCTTCTTCCCTTTGAACTTTATGGCGCTTTATGGCCGGTGTCCTACTTCTAGATGGTGTGGGAGAGAAACACTGATTGTGTCACTGCTATTGCTCTCACCCCATGTAAACTAATGCCAGAAAAAAACAACAGGTGGTGGCGTGATCATTTATTTCATAAGCATGAAAAAGCTTTAGACTTATTCTCTGTGAATGCCACCCCAGCCAACAGGGAATACATTTAGTTCTCATGAAACAGCCTTCTGAAAGCAATGCAGGGCATGTAGACATTTCATATGTTCCCCATCTACGTAAAAGGATTTTAGTTTGTCATGCCTTGACACTTTCATACTTTCGAAAAAGATTGATCCCAAAGTGCTACCTGTGCTACTATTCAGCACAAACTCTGCCCGAGTAATCTGAGAGCAGTGAGAATGTCATTATTCCCATTTTTGTTTTAATCAACAGTAAACATATACTTTGATACATCAGACATTAAGGTCATAAATGATAATCAGTGTGGTCATTCAAGTGTGGTTTGTATGGTAAGACTGGAAACCTTTTATTTATGACAGCAACAGGCTACATATAGGGCATTAAGACATGCGGTTGTTTGCAGGTTTGTCGAGGGGGTCTTGACAGACTACTGCAAATGTGATGAAAATGTGCAGAGAGACACAGAGCTGCAGAAGTGGATCAGAGAGACATTCATTGAATGACTCCTGGGAAGGAAGAGCACAGGTGTACACAGTCAAGCTGTCTTATAGGAGTTAAAAACAGAGGTACAAGATCTCAGTCATGCTGTCTTATAGGAGTTAAAAACAGAGGTACAAGATCTCAGTCATGCTGTCTTATAGGAGTTAAAAACAGAAGTAAAAGATGTCAGAAACAGAAAATGTACAAAGCTACACAAAACACCCACGAGAGGAGCACATTTATAAGGACTAAAAGTAAAATACAGCAATGAAAAAAAAGCAGAGCACCGCCACAAGGAGGTAACACTTTTTGAATTCACCAACAAGTGATAATTAAGTGATTGTCTGCCTTGTATGGTGTTCGGGTCCGTGGGACCCATTTTCTTTTTTTATCAAAACAAAAATAATGCGATTAATTATTTTTTCAAACTCAGACTCATTGGCCTTGGCTCATTTTCTGCGAAGAACATATATCAGACCACATTTTCATTGACCGCACACCGTAACCCCCCCTACACATTTGTATTACATACAGGGTGTCCAGGTCCATTGGACCCGGGGAAAATAAAAGTGTGGAAATTGTAGGTCCTGTGTACCTTCAGTCTGTCCTTCTCCTGTCTGGGCCTGCTGTAATGTGTTATTGTTTATGGTATTCTTACTTATTGTTTTTCATGAAGTTTTCCCATTCTTATCTATGTGTTAATAGGTTTTTATTTTTATTTTAAAAGCTTTCATTTGACATTAACTTGCAAGTTTTCCTATTTTGTGAAAGCCTAACAGTTGATAAGAGGAGTTAAAGGAGTAAAATGACAATTTTTTAAGTATTTTTAATATCGCTGCACAATCATATGTGAGATGTTGCAATAGCTTAGAGTTGTATTAGTGTATTTAGGAGTAGATTCTGTATCATGTTTTCCCTAGTGTCACAGCAACCTATATAGGTTCACATTAGTTTTCCTATTAATTACACATAGCATCCTTTTTTTTCCATGTACATTTTATTTCAATGGAAGAGAAGAGTGCTCTGGAACTGTCAGTGACGCATGTATAAAATTAATTTCTAGAATTATGAAAGACCGATATCTGAGAACAGAGAGTCCACACAGTGTGGATGCGGAGTTCATTACACTGTGAGAAGGAGCTCTGCATTCTTGACGCTTGTTGTAGGGCTGACAAGTGACATATTATCAGCAGGTTACTTCCTGTTAAGAAGTTCTTACGGAAATTTTGCTTCAAACTGAGACTAGGTCAGTAGAGTTGTGGTGCAAACCACTACTGCAAAAACACTTTGCACAAAACCATAATGCACAAACAAACAACTGTGATGATGTAACAACATTTAGTATACTTTACTATTGTACATGAAGCATCCTATAACGGGTTGTCTGTATTTAACAAAAGTTGTTTCACCCACATTAGCAGAACTGTAAATCAAGAGTGGGCTGCTCTTAAGCAGTTACTTTGTAAAATGTTCAATGATAACAGTGGCAAAACTTTAGCATCCATGGGAGAATCATCAGGATTTGTATCATCTTAGTTATACTGGAGTATTTCCCCAACACCTTGGAAACAATGAGCTGATTTCAAAAACTCTCAGTAGCCTACCCTAGGTATAGCACAGACTTCTTCTGAAGTGTGATCCTTACTCTGACTAATATTAATACCGTTTCAGTAAACCACAGACTTTGCCACTTCCTGTCAGGCAAAGCTAATCGTGACAACTTCTTGAAGCCTGACAGTCTGAAAGTCTTCTCGGGAAATGCAGACCATAACTCGATAAGGTTATATACAAGTTTTTGTTCTTCAACTAAAATTAATTATTAAAGTACGCAATTGCACATTTAGTATACATCGTATTATTGTACACATGAGAGGGTTTTGAGTAGTTTAGTTATAAATGTTCTGGTTTTGCGATATAAAACACTGTAAATAAGTATGAAAACGTTGGATTGTGAATGCATTTTTAAATATTGCATATGTGCATATTACATAAATGACAGCACAACATGTGAAATACAAGTCATTGATTAGTAAAATATCAGATCTTTGCACATTTGTGCTTTGTTAAAAACATATAGCATATCTAAATCAACTCCCACTGTCCTACTAAAATGTTCTAAAGACAATGCACATGTTATCCTTGACCACACATAGCACTGCAGACATGAATTCACCTTCTCCACTGCTGGACTGTGGCATCGACCATGAGACCATCAGCCTTGTGGTTTTATGTCTCAACTTTGTTTTGTTCGTCCCCGCGCTTCTGCTGAACGTCATGGCAGCCTGGATCTCCTGGCACCTTAAGACCAAATCCTCATTTGTCGTGTACCTGAAGAACCTTGTTGTGGCCGACCTTCTG
This sequence comes from Clupea harengus, assembly GCF_900700415.2. Lineage (NCBI taxonomy): Eukaryota > Metazoa > Chordata > Actinopteri > Clupeiformes > Clupeidae > Clupea > Clupea harengus. Next base: position 21,046,852 of record NC_045160.1, read on the forward strand.
ATGACTTTGATCATCCCACTGAGGGCTGGTGACCGTCTTCCCGGGTCACCATGGGGACTACAGGCGTTTAACTGTCAGTTTGGCAGTGTGCTTTTCTACCTCTGCATGTACGTCAGCGTCGTTCTGATGGGTGTCATCAGCCTCGACCGTTTCTTCAAGATCGTACAGCCTGGTGGGAAACTGTTTGGCCAGAGCGCCATTTTTGGTAAGATGGTCTCTGCGATCGTCTGGGTAGTGCTATTCAGCATAACTACCATACCCACCATGTTACTCACCAATGGGAAGCCTGCTAACAACACTGCTGAAAAGTGCATGACCATGAAGAATGATCTGGGGAAACGGTACCATAACGCGGTGACTATTTTCTGCAATATGATTTTCTTAGTTGTGTTAATTGTCATTGGATTCTGCTACACGTGCATAGCGAAGAGGGTCGTTGAGTCTAACCGAAACTCAGGGAGCACGAATGTTGAGGGGAATCGAAAGATCAAAGCCCGGGTGTTTATCGTTCTGGTGGTGTTCCTGGTCTGCTTCGCCCCCTACCACATCACACGCATCTCTTACGTCCAGCAGCAGGTGGCGAACAAGATTAACTGCTACTGGGCTGCACTGAAGAGTGCTAAAGAAATGACCTTGTGGCTCGCCACCACCAATGTCTGCCTGGACCCACTCATCTACATTTTGCTGTGCAAAGCCTTCCGGGAGAAACTGTGCGAAGTCAAGCTGCTTAGGCAATTGTTTTCCACTACAGCCCAGGTCAACAGTGAGGATACTTCTCTTTGAAAAAATGGAATACCCAGCTCACTGTGGAAATAGCTTTTCTGTATGTAAGACTGTGACTGCATTAATTATTCACATTGAAAGTCTACATTTACTAACAGTCTATGAGTGCAAGTGCTAATGCAAGTGTATTATGTCATCCAGTTGGCCTTTTGTAATAGTATTCTGCTAACCTTTTGATACGTTGTCTTGTTGAACTTTTCAACTTCTACTTTTAATGAAAAATGTCATGTCAAACTAATTATTCTATGTTACATCTGTGTGTAGATATTCTAAAGCACACATTTTCAAATGAAATACAGCTAATGTGATTTCTCAAGTATTTCTGTCACACCCAAATCAGTTATCTTCAAGCACATTTATTTATTATTACATACATGTTGGGTTGTTGTTGCTGCCGCAAGGAATTGTGGGACAATATTATTTCCTTCCTACCCTTTCAGATGGTCCAGTGTACCCTTATACTAAAGGTGATACAAAAGGAAGCACCGTTCCTAAGCATTTAGAGAATTCAACCAGCTCTTATGGCTGCCATTTAGATACTTCTGGGTCGTTTCACTCTGTTAGGATCCTTCCTAAGCTGCTGCAGGGCTGGACGATCTTGAAGAAGCGGTCCAGGCTGATGGCCCATGAGGATTATGCTGATGTTCACGCAGGTGTAGAAGACCACGCTGGCGAACCGGCAGGCGCGAAGACCCGCAACCCCAGAGCTGCGTCTGGCAACTCGTTGGCCGCCTTCAACGGCACGGTCAGGGTCATGAGCAGGTCGACCGCCACCAGGTTCTTCAGGTACACCATGAAGGTGGTCTTGGTCTTGAGCCGCAGTAGGACCCACATCACCGTGACATTCTGCACGAGTGCCGGGACAAAGATGAGGAAGTAAAAACTCGACAGCACCACAACGACCACGCTAGGACTGATGTTGCAGTTCTCCTGTCCTTGAGCTGATGTGTTGTCTTTGTACTCAGATGCATTCATCATATCTAGACAAGAGTCAAATAAAGCCAAAATGTATCTACAATAGTCTGAGAAGTCTTAGGACCTGATGAGCACAGGTTGTATTTGTATGAAAATATTTGCATATGTATGGAAAAGATCTATGTAATACATTGGAACAGAATCCTCTTATTGTTTAGTGGTAGAGAGGTCCCTGTTATTTTTGACATATTTGTATCACATATTAATTCTCTGTTCATCAGACTTATGAAACACTTAGATACAATATTCAGAGACCAGAATAGAGACTAAGGGTTCAAAATTAAGTTTAGTTGCCTTTCGTTAGCTGACGGAAATAAAACAACCTGTCTCTTGTGAAATGAGCTGCTCATGTATGTGTGTGGCTACTTGTGTATGTGTGTGCAGGGCCGGTCCTTCCTACAGGTGACATAGTCACGTCGCCCAGCAAAAAAGAAAATATATATATTATTATCATTTAAATTTTTTTTTGCTGGGCAGAGTTTGCGGCACTTTCTATATCTCCAACCAATATTTTGACAATCAAAAAAAATTATTCAACATAAGGGGAAAATGAGCCAAAAATCTAAAGAGGTAGGGGTACCACCTCGGTGTCAGAACATGCTAGCGTATTGATGGGTATGGATTGAGTGTGTGTCGAAGCAAGCGTCGAGGAAAGAGACTAGAAAGAACTATGAATTGACAAAAGCCATCCGGGGCGTAATTCAAAAAGAAGAAGAAGAGAAAGGTATGCAATTTTGATTGTATCGTCAACTTTAGCGAATTGATCATAATGTCATGTTAGCTAACGTTAGCTAGCCAGTGAAAGGGTGTGACGTTCGTTATTGCCATTCAGTCGAAACTCATCAGGCTATTTTTAGCAAAATACAGCGCAAGTTCAGCTGTACCGCAATTTGCGTAATTTTCGTTGAGTCATGAAATTGAAATTTAAGTAGAAATAACAACGTTAGTATTGGTGTAGCGAGCTAGCCAGTTTAAGCAGACCTGATTCAACTAATCAAAAAAAAAAAATGTCGGGCTGTCGAAAAATACACCAAAATGCTTATTAAAGCAGCATTAAGGAGTTTTTCCCTTGGAGCTCCCCCTTAAGGTTTGGAGGTATTTAACGTTTACTTCAGTGTCGTAAATACCCAGTTACGATAGATGCAGCCTCGCATACACTTGTATTGATGACCAGACGAAGTCAGAAACCAACAAATTATGTCAACCGATAAGGTAAGAATATTCAAAGATTTTACATAAATATGACTGCATAGTTTTATTCATTGTGATATCGGAGATGAATGCTAACATAACTAAAAGAATGACAACATTTAGTTTAGATGAAATACCGATCGCGTTTTCAGCCTATACATTGTGTGATCGAATACAATATAGTTGACAACACCAAAACGCTACATATTCATAATTTACATTGGAACATGTAATTCATTACAAGCTAGCGAAGTTAGGTTTCCAAGGTTGTAAACTTCTAAAGCTTACCTTGCGTGTGATTGACTAAGACTAACGTGTGAAATCCTTGGCGTGTGAGACACTGATTTGCATTCTAGTCTGAGACGGTCGATGACTTTTGGCATCTACTAAAATAGGGTGACCAGACGTGCTCTGTTACCCGGACAGGTCCTCTTTCGAGACCTAAAAAATGCGTCCAGCAGGGATTCCAAAAACGTCCGGGATTTTGCCTTGTCGGATATCTGTGTTTATCTGGGTCTTTCACAAACTAGTTATTACGCCCTTACAAGGTTTGCAAAGGGTATTTCCCTTACGTTCTACCTTCTTGCGCGAGCTCTGACTGTAGAGAGAACTGTCAATGGTCGATAGCCTTGTCAGTGCTGGCAGATGTACGATAATTATCCTCTAAATACGATCATTCTGAGCCTTTGGTAAATTTCGTCGCAGGGGAGGGCTATACACTACCCCTCCCCCGCAACGAAGTGTCCTCTTTTTCACAAACTAAAATCTGGTCACCCTAACTAAAACTACAAATCTCCGTGAGACAGGGATGACACTGATAAGGCTACAGCCTATTCTTTCATTAATTACATAGGCAGGGATGTACATCACAATACATCAATAATGTTTTATCGACATAGGACAGATCACAATAGCTAACGTCAAAGACAGTAGAAACAGTTTATTATAACACTGTATTAGCTAAATTCGAAAGGATAATTCATGCATGGCTAATGGTGTATGAGGTTTGGATGTCAAGTTTTTTTCTATGGTTTTATTGCAGGAATCGACGTCATTGTCAACATCTGCCTCTTCTGAGGTAGAGACCTTTACATTGGTGCACCTGCAGTAATTGCAGGGAGATGGAGACCAAGAAAGGCTCTGCTGCCGCCAGGCCCCTGAAAACTCTGTCAGCAGCATGGCACATATGCAGTTATATGTTCTTGACCCGTGCGTTTTACGGCTGGCATGGGCTGCATGGAACGATGTGTTTGCTGTTGATGACGAACAGGAACCAGGGGTGGAGCAGCGACAGTACAGACATGCGGCATACCGCCAATTTGTACTGTGGCAGCATGGCCGCTTGGGTGAAGGCAATAGGGTTATTATTCCGAGCTGCTGCGTTTGGAAGATAAGAACTGCATTTCCTGACCCCTTGGGTCAATATGTTGGCTTCAGGGTGCACCGTTTGGTGTAAATAGTTTTGTTATTTATGTTCAATGTCAAAACATGTACAGTTTGATGTTCATTGTTTTTTATTTACATATAAATAAAAAAATATTTCTTTTTACGACTCTTGAATTATTTGCAAATTATTTACATACACAGCTATGAAAGAATGGAATAGTTTAGAATTCACTTTGGGCACCACCCTCTCCCCGTGAAACCTGAGCCGTGACAAGTTCAAATGTGGATGGAGGCTGCGTTGCGGCAAGCAAACCCAAGCGCCTGGGATCATCAGGCCTTAGACCCTGTATTCTGGGAAGGCCCATTCCACTTCCCAGCCTCTCAGCAAGGATGGCCTTCTGCAGGTCTGGAATGTAATGGTAGCCTTTGCTCTCCTTCAACACATATACATTCCAGTGCTCGGACTTCTTGTTGAAGTACTGTCTGTACCTAGTAAAGTAAAGTAATTGCACAATTCCACAACTGTTTTAGGTAAGAACTAATGAATTATTTTTTGGTAGTACACTACTGTTATAGCAAAGCTTACATTCGGTGTCCATCCTTGCCACGTGCAGGAATGCGGTGGTTGTGATAGTTGTAATCAATTGCTGCAAGCAATGTCTGGGTTTTGTAAACAGGGGGGCTGTAGGCAAACCGCTTTCCTGCATACATGAGTATGTGGTTTTAGAAATTCTCCAAATCTGAAGTTGTCCTGAAAAACACATACATAACCCGAAAGGCCCAGTCAGTGACACACTTCTCACCACTAGATGCTACTCCAGGAAAAGTATCAGATGAGGCTTCATTTCAATTTCAATTATAATGTGCTTAGCAGTCAGGCCTAAGCAGCTGATTTTGCACACAAAACAAACATGGAAAATCACCCAGAGTTATACAATTATTGTATTGGTAATGGTTCTACAAGACAGACAAAAAAAGTTCTGAAATATGATCATAAGTGCAAATGTATGACAAATACTAGCATTTGCATAACTATAGGGGCATACCTGAAACTTTTTGTTGTTCTGGAGTTTCTTGTATGTCCTCACCTGGAGGATTGGGTGTTGCCACATCAAGCACGGCTTTATCCATGCTTATCTCCAGGAGTTGGTTGATGTTGGCAGTCATAGCTGGGGCACTGCAAAGCAGCAAGATATGTACATAGAATCAATTTGAAGATCAAAAAGGAACAACTGCATCATGTTCTCCTAAAACGTTGTCTTCTCCTGAAAGACCAAAATATTTGTGATTGCACCCTTCAACATAGCAGTAGTTCAACCTGAAATGCAACTAGAAACTGAAACATACCGTAGATGAAGAAAAGGACTATAGTCTTCATCAGAGCTGTCCCAATCTTCTTCCAAGCCCTTCTGATTAGGATCCTCCCAGCAATCATCCATGTCAATACTGTAAATAAAAATGATTTACAAAACACACACACCCACCCACAACACCATAAACTTGAAGCACAAAAGAACACGAACTAAGATGGTTTCATGTGCAAGACTTACATGCTATTCCTCATATAATTCGCCTCCTCCTCATCCAGAGAGTCATGCTGCTGCTCTTCAGCAATGCTCAAGGAGTGCATGCTGTGAATATAAAACGAATCTAAATAAATATATTCATCAACAAAACAATGCATTACGGTCGCAGTTGTAAGACGAACTCACCTAGATTCTAGCACACCAATCGCTTCGGTTTCTTTGCCCAACGGTTGAACACCTTGCATAGCGAATTATTTGTCCCTGATTCAAAAGATAAATAAGTCAGTCACAACTTACAATGTCCTGCATGGCTGGTTTAGAAACGCAGTTCTAAGATACATACCCATCTCGGTCGGACTCTTCTGAAATACTAGATACAGGCGGCGGTGGTGGCTGTGCATGTCCCTTGCTGGGAGTAGACATTCCCTACCGCTTTGATAGAAAGAACCAATTCAGTATGTTTGCCGCTACATCTTTATATATGTTTTCACAAATCACGGCATTCAAGTCAGGTAACACACAAGTAGCATACTAAGCTAACGAAACATGAACCACAGACCAACTGGCTGTAAGGGAATGCTAACAGACAAAGTCAACTATCGCTAAATTCCTTGGAAATATCTGGAATATCCTGAGACTAGTGGAGCTTGGGTGGCAAGTTAGCCAGATAGCGATCACAATAACATTACAAGAAGTGTATACGACGTTATTACTAGCTACTCGATTATTACTAGCATCATTGTCCAAGCGTGTTATATAACAAGATGGTCTGATATCGCTAACGAGATGTCTTGATAGCGGCTAAGCTAGGGTGACCAGACGTCCTATTTACCCGGGAGGACAAGTCCTCTTTTACCTGGACAAAAAAGAGGACGTAAACCTAGGCATCAATGTCCAAAAGTGTTATAATAGGGTGACCATATTTGAGTTTGTGAAAAAGAGGACACTTCGTCGCAGGGGAGAAGGCAGGGTATGCTAGTGTTTAGCATGCTGGACCCCGCACCCTCCCCCAGCGACGAAGTCCTCTTTTTAGAAAACTAAAATCTGGTCACCCTAAAGCCTAGCAAAACCTATTGGAATGTGCTTTCCTCGAGTATGACAAACTAGCGAGTCAACAACTTTGATAAACACAGTCAAACATCAAGCAAGAGACAGTACAAACTACTTACTAATCCAGCAGAAAGATGGCTAGCTGTGAATCGAACTTGTATCCAAATGGTGTCTTCAGCTCTCTCCAACAAGTAAAAGCTGTTCCGATTGTGACCCTAGTCCGATCTCTGCTCTGTCGGGCCTCTCTTTTCTCTTCTTTGCTCATCAGACATTGTCTTCTTCTGTTTCTTTGGTGCGTTCTCCATGATGAATACTGATGAGACTTCGCTGGCTTCTCGTTTATACTGTAGCTGCGAGCGTGGACTGGCACTATATGACATTGCGTAATCACTGCCAGAAAGCAGGTCGAAGTACATCCGCCCCCAGATCGGGCGGCCTCAGAATCCTACATAGCGGAGTTATTTCCCCACAGACCCCCGATGGCAATGGCGGAGGCGCAAATCGCCATATTAAAAGTCATTGTAGCGGCACAATTTTTTTCAAGCTGTTATTTTAAGGTACAATTGTTGCATACTGTTACTTTAACTCAATAAGCTGGCCCAGGAGTTGTAAAATGTACCTTACTGGCCATCAGTGGTCTGGCTGAAATCAGTATTAACAGAGCTGCCAACTCTCACGGTTTCGCCGTGTGACACACGCTTTTGCATGTTTTCACACGCACTCATGCCACACATCCAATTTCTCACGGCAAAAAAAAAATCTGATTTTGGGCCAAGACGCGTTTGTTACTTTTCAAACTCCCCGAGGGTAGCTGGCGCTAAGGCGCGCATCTGTAACCCTATTCGCTGCATAGACATCTTTAGATCATCTTAAGATGTCTATGCAGCGAATAGGGTTACAGAACGCGTCTCGGCCCAAAATCAGATTTATTTTTTTGCCGTGAGAAATTGGATGTGTGGCGTGAGTGCGTGTGAAAACATGCAAAAGCGTGTCTCTTACGGCGAAACCGTGAGAGTTGTCAGTTCTGAACTCTCACGGTTTCGCCGTAGAGGGTTTGTGGTAGTCCTTCCAACAGTGAGCTTCTGGTGGATTTCTTGCCCTATGTATGCCCTGATATTTCTGCATCAGAATGTTAAACCATTTATGTTAACCTGATATGCTGAAAAAGTTGAACATTGGGTTCACAACCAGGGCTAAACTTAACAGATATCTTGATGAGGGTGACATCACACCACGGCAGGTGGATTCATTCCATGAAGATCATGTGTTTCCTAACAAGTGCTGTGGGCTATGCACTTAAGAAGCTGCCAATGGAAGAGCCACTGATCAAACATGTATAATTTGTAGATGTGCGGCAGAGGGCTGAAAGTGGCATTGAAGATGTCCTGTACTTTGTTGAAAGGTTAGTTTTTTTCTTTAATTATTGTCTTAGCTAAAATGCTTATGATGAGGTATGTTCACTCCTAAACTGCACATGAGTTATTCTTATATGGCTTTTCCTCAAAGATGTGTATGAACTGCGGCTGGTTGATGACAATATAACTATCACTAACCACCTGTAACTCTACTTTCATAAATAGGTTTCCCCATCTCCTCCCATACCATGGGCCAGAGGAGCATGACCACCTGGGTGAGGAGTTTCTGAATTATCAGACCATGCCAACAACCTTCCCTTCAGGACGAAACTGAGATGGAAAGCTTCTGGGCTGGAATGGCAACACGGAAACATAAGGTATACATTTTTTTTGTCTTTCTTTTTGGTAGGTGTGGCTTGGCTACATATGTTGCTTTTATTGATGCATGCATATATTGTGTCATACATGATGCAAACTATGCATGTTGTATCTGAACTTTGTTACAGTACACTTACAGTATTAATCAAAACAAAATATGGTATGTTTTTCCATTTTGTTCTTGGTTCATTTTCCATAGGTGACAGGACCCAAAGATTTTGAGAGGCTTGCTGCCGTTGCCAAGCTGGTCCTGGTGTTGCCCCATTCGAATGCAGATGCTGAGAGGGTGTTTTCAGTTGTGGGACTGAACAAAACTGACCAGAAATAGCCTGGCATTGGATGGCACCCTGTCCTCAATAATGGCCATAAAGATGGCCGACCTGGAGCCCTGTTTCAGATGGGAGCCCCCCTCAGAGGTCATCAGGGCCTCCAAGAAGGCCACAGGCCAGTACAACCTTGCCCACAGATCTTAGAAAATTACTAACCAGCTTCTGATCTGCATCTGATACCTCATTTTTAATTATTTTTGTCATGTGTTGATCCATTGTATTGCTTAAAAAGGCTACTGTATAAGCACTTTATTTGTTGCACTTTTTTGTTTGATGGAACATGTGGTTGGAGGCTTTGAATAATGAAAAATATTTCTCCCTAACTAATGTTGTGTAATTTTTTGCTCTAAAGTGCTCTTTAGACTACATTTATTAACAATATAGGTTAGGTTTCAGTTAAGAATTAGTTGAATACCATTGTAATCAAAATGTCAATCAACCTACCTTGGTCAAATCTTAAACACAGGTCTATTAATTAGGCTATATTGTGGCACATAGACCAAATATTGTGAGCATAAAAGCGATCTGATTGGCCGGATCAACGCATTCCGACGGAACCGTTTGCATGCTCTGTTACACTGAATCACGCACCCTCCACCTACGACATCCCCAGCAGCACCTCGATCATTAACACCTGCATTCTAATTACACACACCTGGCACTCGCATATTAGAGGCTTCTCACTCCCCACGCTCCGTTGTCTGGTCTCACATCACGATTTACCTGCCGTGATAAGGAAACACAGACGGGGAATAAGAGCTGGTGCAATCGTGAAGGAAAGGAGGGAGAAAAATAGGACTGCCCTCGGTAGTCATGGGGAACGACGGCCACACCGTTTCTCAGGTAAGATCAGTGGCCAGAGATACCTGTATTGAATTTGCTGGCATTGCAACTAACGTGGATCTCCCTGCTGGATATGGGCGAGTCATCGGAAAGCCGTGGGGAGCGAGGAGAGTGGTCGGGTGGCTGCAGTCTGCGTACCGATCGAGCCATGGAGGATGGAGAGGAATCCTGATCCTGGGGAGGCGGTGACTGTCAGCACTGGAGGCCCGAGCTGGTGGAGCGGTCCCGGAGAGGAGACGGCTTTCAACGCGGCAAGAGATCCAGGGAGCGACAATGGACAGAGAACTGAAGCAGCTCGACTTTCGCTGCTCAGCGCCATACCCGGAGCGGTGGGATCATGCGATGAAACTGATAAACCCGCAGTTCACTGTTCTAGGCCTACATTAGTTACCAGTCGCATACATAGAGCTATAATCAAGCAACGCAAATGGAATATCTTTAAAACTGTCAATGACTCTAAAACTTATTTGGGATGCTAGTAGCAAACCCAAAGGACTCTTAGGTGGTCATATAAAAACATTAGAAGTATTATCTCTAAATGTGAACAAGTTCAGCATCTCTTACACGAGTCAAATATCGATTATTTAACGATGTCGGAATCATGGTTACATGAAAATTCGCCCAATGCAGCCATAACTGTGCCAGGTTTCAAGATATTTAGAAATGATCGAAAACATGGTAAAGGTAGTGGCGTTTTGTGTTATGTAAACGATTCAATTAGCTGCAATGAAATATTATTCACAAACTGTGATTTGGAGTGTCTGGGTCTAAATATGGTACCGTCTCCAGAAATGTCTTTCACCCTGTAGCGAAGGGAGAGCGTGGTCACCCCACCCGGACTCAAACCCGGGTCTACAGGGTGCCAAACATGCACTCTGACCGCCACACCAAAGAGCCCGGCTCAATGGCATGGCAGCCAGAGAGCATATTCAACCGTAGGGACGATCACATCGTCACACTGCCCTCACCTTCGGGAAGCGCACCCATGCGCTTCACGTACACAGACATCCCTCACGCATACACCAATCATGCTTCTCCCATCCAGAGCACCCCACACACACAAGTGCTTCACAAGTGCTTTACCCAACCATGGGGTCCTTCACACGGGGTCAACATTCCTGGGGGTCCCTCACACAATGTTCACGGGTGCGCCTCCGATGACCTCACAGCAGGGCATCCCACTTCTGACACAAGTTTTTGATGTTCAAGTTTTTGATGTTCAACTGAAATTAATTATTAAAGTACACAATTGCACATTTAGTATGCATTGTATTATGGTACACATCAGAGGGATTTTAGTACTTGAGTTTAGTTATAAGTGTTTTAGTTTTGCGATACAAAACACTACAAATTAAGTAAGAAAGCGTACATGACAGCACAGCATGTGAAATACAAGTCATTGATTAGTAAAATATCAGATCTTTGCACATTTGTGCTTTGCTAAATACATATAGCATATTCAAATCAACTCATACTGTCCTACAAAATAAAGACAATGCACATGTTATCCTTGACCACACATAGCACTGCAGACATGACTTCACCTTCCCCACTGCTGGACTGTGGCATCGACATTAAGACCATCAGCCTTGTGGTTGTATGTCTCAACTTTGTTCTGTTCGTCCCCGCGCTTCTGCTGAACGTCATGGCAGCCTAGATCTCCTGGCACCTTAAGAACAAATCCTCATTCGTTGTGTACCTGAAGAACCTCATCGCGGCCGACCTTCTGATGACTTTGATCATCCCACTGAAGGCTGCCAGCGAGATTCCCCGCAAGCGTTCCGTGCGTTTGCGTGCCAGTTCAGCAGCGTGGTCTTCTACCTCTCTATGTACATGAGTATGATACTAATGGGACTCATCAGCCTCGACCGCTTCTTCAAGATTGTTCAGCCCGCTGGGAAACGGCTCGGCCACAGTGCCCTGTTTGGCAGGGTGGTTGTCATCACTATCTGGGTTCTCTATGTCAGCATAAATACCATACCCACCATGGTACTCACCAGTGAGAAGCCTGCGAACGGCACTGCTGAGCTGTGCATGGCCATGAAGAATGACCTGGGGAAACGGTACCATAAAGCGGTAGTTATTGAGGGCAATGTGATTTTCTTTACTGTGTAAGTTGTCATTGGATTCTGCTACACGTGCATAGCGAAGAAGGTCATTGAGTCGTACCGAAACTCAGGGAGCTCTAATGTTGAGGGGAAACGAAAGATCAAAGCCCGGGTGTTTATCGTTCTGGTGGTGTTCCTGGTGTGCTTCGCCCCGTACCACATCACGTACTTACGTCCAGCGGCAGGTGGCGAACAAGATTAACTGCCACTGGGCCTCACTGAAGGTTGCTAAAAGCCTCACCTTGTGCCTCGCCACCACCAATGTCTGCCTGGGCCTACTCATCTACATTATGCTGTGCAAAACCTTCCGGAAGAAATTGTGCGAAGTCAAGCTGATTGGTCAGTTGTATTCCACTACAACCCAGGTCAACAGCGATACTTCTCTTTGAAAAAGTGGAATACCCAGCTCACTGTGGAAATAGCTTTTCCGTAAGTAAGACTGTATTAATGACTCAGTTTGCGTGATTGAAAGTGTACATTTCCTAACAGTGTATGAGTTCAAGAGCTAATGCAAGTGTATTATGTCAGCCAGTTGGCCTTTTGTAGTAGTATTCTGCTGACCTTTTCTTTGTGGATTTGTTGAACTTCTGAAGTAAATTTGTTAAACTTCTCACTTCTCACCCGAATCAGTTCTCTTCAAGTATTTATATTAAATGCATTTATTTAGGTTTGGTTTCTTTCATTTGCAAAGGTTTGCATTTGCTCTCTAATCTTTCAACTGAAACGGTCTCATATTAAACACCACTGTGGAGCCTTCTGGAGGTGTTGGGGGCCTAATTCAATGAAACACTGATGACGGAAGGTGCCTGCTTGACAACATTCGGTGTTGTGGCTGTCACCAGCCAGGGGGGTATTCGTCGTAGCTCGCTAAGCGGTTTAGCAAGCTAATTTTCAGGCTAAGATAAAAAATGCCCCTCTTTTTGGTTCGTGGAAGCAACTTTTGATAAATCACCATAGTTACATATCAATTAGCGCTAACCTGCTCCAGGGCAGGCTAACTTAAGTGTAGCTGGATAAGCTTGCCACACCCCCGGAAAAAGGAGGGATCCCATTGACCAAGGACTGATATTAGATAGTTACATTAGCGGAGGGAGAGAGTTCTTTGCGATCGCCAAGATCCATTATTCTTGTATGAGCGCTACCGATTCAGCCGACAAGGAATCATTAATTTATAAGACCTTCTCGAGTCATTTATTGCAAACACCACAGTCGAACATTGACTGTCTTGCGCTTTTTTGCGAGTGGTACATTTTTGTAGTGTCGGTGATGCGGAGAACAAAGCACTCATAATTATATGAGCGTTATTAGTACACCATAGCATATCATTACTGTAGAAAATGATTAAGGTGGACTCATGATAAGCATAGAGAGAAATACAGACAATTTATTTTCACTGCTTCAATTTATTGCATTTAGTCATTTAACATACGATTTTATTCAAAGCGACTTACAAGAAAATGTAAAACCATATCGAGGAAGGAGGTGAGGAGATTGGAACTTGCAACCTTGCAGTTCCGAACCGGTAGAGGGATCCTCTGTACCAGTTGACACTTGCCATCAGGCATTCATACATAGATATTACCCTATAAACATCCCATCACACCTTGCTCTCACAGCGGTGGCGGTGTTGAATTTTGCCATGATTATGGTCTTGTATTCTTCATAAGCGTTCATGTTCATCTCCTACTCGCCAGCGGAGAAAAAAAGAGCCCTTTTCTTTGAGTTTAGAACCATAATACCATTAGAAAATCATGGTTTTGGTGATCGACCTTTCCTGCCTTTTGAAGTAGGACGTGCACGCGCAAATGCCATGATAAGTTTAGCCTGGTTGAAATTAACCACATGATTTGGATGCGGATGAGCCGTTAACGAACCGATATTTGCTGTTCTCAACCAGCTCGCTAATCTTAACGGGCTAAAAGGCCAATTGATTAACTTAGCTTCAACCCTACGACAAACGGGCCCCAGTTGTTTATTTATTGTTTATTTAGAAGGATCCCCATTAGCTCTACCCTAAGACAGAGCTACTTTTAGTGGGGTCCACATATAAAACTTACATACAGATATCAAACATTTAAAACATACATTACAATACCAATATCTAACATTTAAAACATACATTACATTACAAGTATCAAAAGTTAAAATACATAAAAATAATGATCATACAATTTTACATTACAAATATCAAAAAATAATATAGTGGTTATGCAATTTTACCTTTGTCATGATATAAAACACTGATATATCCAATTCCATAGAAGCGAAAACTGCAAACCATGTAAGAGAGTACTACACATTTATGTACACCATCTGGTGTCACAAGTACGCTGTACCCAAGTGTTTCATTATTTGCTTTTTGAACATACATTTACTTGTCACATTTATAATTTCTGTTGGTAGTAGGTTACATGACTTCATGGCTCTGTATTCCACAGTGCGTTTAAGAAAATTGGTATTAGCTCTGGGGAGTGAAAACCTACTCTCTATTGCGCGTCTAGTGGCATAGTTATGTGAGGCTACATTGTTATTTAGTTGCCTATACTGAGCTGCTGGTGTTTTAGACTGCAAGAGGCGCCATGTTGACAAAAGAAGTGCAGCCGCCATCCTGTCTTCAACTTGTAGCCAGTGGAGACTGGCATGCACACTCTGTATGCTGGTTCTGTAAGGACACTGTAGAGCAAAGCATGCAGCCTTGTTTTGTGCAAGCTGTAATCTATTCAGGTCTTTCTTGGTGGCATTTGGCCATACTATCTGGCAATAATCAGCTGTGAAAGTTGTGCATCGTTATTGTAATGTGCTGTCTGAAAATATCTGTTTTTTTTTTTTTTACCTTTTTTTAGTTTTTGTTTATTGTATTTTTACATATTATTTTTCTTGCTGTTTTCCCATTCTTATCTATGTGTTATTAAGTTTCGTCTCACTTTAATCTGTTTTTCATGACAGTTGTGATTTTCCTCCTTTGTAGTTTTTGCATAAATGTATGCTGCTTTGAAAATAATTATGTAATTTAATAAATCATCCAAAAAAACCTATCTGACCTAGGCAGCTCAAACCAAATGTAGCACTGAGGAACTGAAAAAGTGAGTTTTTTATAATATGACCCATGACCCCTCGAAGTGAAGTGGTTAGTCAAGAGAAGTGGCAAATCCGTCTCTCTCCTCCCCAACTTCTATTTGGAACATCTTTTGTCTTATAATGAAAATTACAATGGTCAGATTAATACGTCTGCAAACTGCATATATACATTGTATTTGCATGAGGGATTGTAGTTGTATGTGTGTAACTGATAGGAGGAGTAGACAAAGAAACAAATGGTATTCTAAATTTAAATCTAAATGCTGATTATGCTGATTTACCAAAAATGATAAGAGGAGTTAAAGGAGTAAAATGTTTCAAGTATTTTTAATACCGCTGCACAATCACATGTGAGATCTTGCATGAGCTTAGAGTTGCATCAGTGTATTTAGGAATAGATTCTTTATCATGTTTTCCCTAGTGTCACAGCGCCCTCTATAGGCTTACTTCAGTTTTCCTATTTATTCTTACATAGTGTTGTTGTTCAATTCCTTTCCCCCCCTGTACATTTTCTTTTAATGGAAGAGAAGAGTGCTTTGGAACTGTCAGTGACGAATGTCATTTCCCCCCAAAAATGTGTTGAATTACTATAATTATAAAAGACGATATCTAAGAACAGAGAGTCCACATAGTGTGGATGAGGAGTTCATTACACTGTGAGAAGGAGCTCTGCATTCTTGACGCTTGTTGTAGGGTTGACAAGTGGCATATTATCAGCAGGTTACTTCCTGTTAGGAAGTTCTTACGGAAATGTTGCTTTAAACTGAGACTAGGTCAGTAGAATTGTGGTACAAACCACTAATAATGTACAAACAAACAACTGTGATGATGTAACAACATTTAGTATCCTAAACTATTCTACATGAAGCATCCTATAATAGATTGTCTATATTTTCACTCGACTGACTACCTAACACTTGCCGGTGTATTCAAAATATTCAGATAAAAAGCACTCAGGCTTGTTGCTGCTGGTGTGCATGTTGTTTTGGGGTGGGATGGACTCAAATTCAACATGAACATTTCAGCTACGCTACATGTTAAATCAAGGAGGCTAATTTAAAAGGTAGTCTACACGCAAAAATGATTAATGCTGTAGCAACACTTTTTACAGAGCAGTATTGAGCAACATGTAACAGTATTGAGCAACATATTACACTCTACTCTGCCTACTTGTAAGCCTACTGTCTTTGTAGCCTATGCCTTTTAGCCATGCCACACATATCACAAGGTTTGACTTCCCTGTCAAAAGTTGTTATCTTTTTCACCCACATTAGCAGAACTGTAAATCAAGAGTGGGCTGCTCTTAAACAGTTACTTTGTAAAAATGTTCAATGATAAAGTGGTGAAACTTTAGCATCCATGGGAGAATCATCAGGATATTTATCATCTTAGTTATACTGGAGTATTTCCCCAACACCTTGAGAAAAAATTAGCTGATTTCAAAAACTCTCAGTATCCTACCCTAGGTATAGCACAGACTCTTCTGAAGTGTGATCCCTACTCTGGCTAATGTGAACACTGTTTCAGTAAACCACAGACTTTGCCACTTCCTCTCATGCAAAGATAATCGTGACAACTTGTTGAAGCCTGACAGTCCAAGAAGCTCCTTGGTAAACGGTAAGGTTATGTAAGTTTTTGTTGTTCAACTGAAATTAATTATTAAAGTACCCAATTGCACATTGAGTAGGCATCATCTTATGGTACACATCAGAGGGTTTTGAGTAGTTTAGTTTAGTTATTAGTGTTTTAGTTTTGCGAAACAAAACACTATAAATAATTATGAAAACACTGGATTGTGAATGCATTTTTAAATATTGCATATGTGCATATTGCGCATTTGAAATACAAGTCATTGATTAGTCAAATATCAGATCTTTGCACATTTGTGCTTTGCTAAAAACATATAGCATATTTAAATCAACTCCTACTGTCCTATAACGTTTTCTAAAGACAATGTTATCCTTGACCACACATAGCACTGCAGACATGACTTCATCTTCTCCACTGCTGGACTGTGGCGTCGACCTTGAGACCATCAGCCTTGTGGTTTTATGTCTCAACTGTATTTTGTTCGTCCCCGCGCTTCTGCTGAACGTCATGGCAGCCTGGATCTCCTGGCACCTTAAGACCAAATCCTCATTCGTCGTGTACCTGAAGAACCTTGTTGTGGCCGACCTTCTGATGACTTTGATCATCCCACTGAGGGCTGGTGACCGTCTTCCCGGGTCACCATGGGGACTACAGGCGTTTAACTGTCAGTTTGGCAGTGTGCTTTTCTACCTCTGCATGTACGTCAGCGTCGTTCTGATGGGTGTCATCAGCCTCGACCGATTCTTCAAGATTGTACAGCCTGGTGGGAAACTGTTTGGCCAGAGCGCCATGTTTGGTAAGATAGTCTCCGCGATCGTCTGGGTAGTGCTATTAAGTATAAATACCATACCCACCATGGTACTCACCAATGAGAAACCTGCTAACAACACTGCTGAGCTGTGCATGGCCATGAAGAATGATCTGGGGAAACGGTACCATAACGCGGTGACTATTTTCTGCAATATGATTTTCTTAGTTGTGTTAATTGTCATTGGATTCTGCTACACGTGCATAGCGAAGAGGGTCATTGAGTCGTACCGAAACTCAGGGAGCTCTAATGTTGAAGGGAAACGAAAGATCAAAGCCCGGGTGTTTATCGTTCTGGTGGTGTTCCTGGTCTGCTTCGCCCCCTACCACATCACACGCATCCCTTACGTCCAGCGGCAGGTGGTGAACAAGATTAACTGCCAATGGGCCTCACTGAAGGTTGCTAAAAGCCTCACCTTGTGGCTCGCCACCACCAATGTCTGCTTGGACCCACTTATCTACATTTTGCTGTGCAACGCCTTCCGGAAGAAATTGTGCGAAGTCAAGCTGCTTAGGCAATTGTTCTCCACTACAGCCCAGGTCAACAGCGAGGAAACTTCTCTTTGAAAAAGTGGAATATCCAGCTCACTGTGGAAATAGCTTTTCCGTATATGAGACTGTGACAGCATTAATGACTCACTCTGGGTGATTGAACGTGTACATTTCCTAACAGTCTACGAGTGCAAGAGCTAATGCAAGTGTATTATGTATCATCACTTATATATCATCTGTATAAATATTCTAAAGCACACTTTTTTAAACGAAATACAGCTAATGTGATTTCTCAAGTAATTTTGTCTCGCCCGAATCAGTTCTCTTTAAGTATATTTATTCATCATCACATACATACCGGTATATATGGATTATTGACGTGGGTCAAGTTGATCGGTTGTTTGGGTTGTTGTTGCTGCCGCAAGGAATTGTGGGACGATATGATTTCCTACCCTTTCAGATGGTCCAATGTCCCCTTATACTAAAGGAGATACAAAAGGAAGCAATGAAGCACTTTTCCTAAGCATTTAGAGAATTCAACCAGCTCTCATCATGGCTGTCATTTAAATACTTCCGGGTCGTTTCACTCTGTTAGAAACCTTCCTAAGCAAAAAAGACTATACAAACGGAGCCTTATTCTGATGATAAATGATAAATGTTGTGCTTTTTCGAACAATCCCCCAATCTGTTGTTTTTGTACCATTATTAAGAGGTCTAAACTCTAAAATGCGACACAATTTAATACAGGAGGATAACATAAAACAATTGTCAGTCACAGTAAAATGGAATATATCTCATTAATACAGGGTATATCAAATATTATATGCACCAGGTGACATCAATATTAATCTGTTTACCTCTATGGGCCTGTCTCAGTGCACTGTTCACTGTTCATGATCAAAGAATGTATTAATCAATTGCTTTGTATTAATGAATGCCTTTGTACGAATCATGCGCGTATGTGTGCGGGAACATGGCTTTTCTGTGCTCCTATGTGTAACTTAGATTATTAAGTGCTGACGCCACTTAGTCAGCTTGTGTGTGTAAGCTACATGCGTAAAAGAAGGAACTTTCTGTCCATGTCTGGATGAGGTCAGTGGTAATAAGAAGGGTTGAACTGCGTGACAGACAGTACAGCCGGGATGACACAAAAGGACTTTAGTCGCGTGTGTCTGTTTCTGCTGACGTGATATAATTATGGCGTCAGAGTTAGATTAATCTTAACGTATATACACCCTGTGTGATGTTTGTGAAATTGCTTCACTCTCATCCTTGCGCTGTGAGTGAGCCCGACAATTATTGTCGAATAAATATACTTGCTCTGCTACTCCGGAGTCCTGAGGTAACTTGAGTGAATTTTCACCTAACACATCTCTTACTAAAAAGTCTAGCATTCAGTTTCATTTCATACTACTGAGTGCCTGAGGAGAGTTCCACCGTTTCTCTCACAGCCCATTGGCAGCCTCTCTATCAATTCTGGTGGATGTCACATTATAGAAAAGCATGACTAGAAGCACCGTATGATGCGAGAAACTCAAGACCTGATCACAAACAGCATCAGGAGGCAACTATGAGTTCCAAAATCCAGACAGATCTCTCTAATTTGGTTTTACAGCACACATCTGGCCATGAGTGCCACTGACCCTGTGAATTTAATTTGAGCGTGTGAATTTGTGGCTATGCCATGAACATCTAGATCATACATGTGTGCTACGTGGCTAACTGACATCTAGATCATACCTGTGTGCTACTACGTTGCTAACTGACATCTAGATCATACCTGTGTGCTATGTGGCTAACTGACATTGACAAATGCTGACCAGAACAAAATGATAATGATATATAAAAACATCTTGCTAACCCATGTTGTTTTAGTATGACCAAGGATGATATTCAAATGTCACATTAAAACAAGAGACTTATGTCATAACAACACCACTCACTTTACAGAAGAAATAAGATCCCTTAACTTCAAGCCATGACAGCCTATATTGGATTACGAGTGCATCAGTGAAGCTAACATGTCCTACAAATAACTCAGGGATAAACAGGAAATATGTTGGCTAAACTACTAGGGTAGATAGTATAAATTAATAAAGCCATGGATTTTTAGATCCACATTTCATTTTCTTGTTTGGCCGTCTGAGGTTTATGTTACAAATTTGAATTGCAAGCTGTGAAACTGAAGATGAAGGGCCGTGCCCACTGTGTCCAGCAATCACATGAATCCACTCAGCTTTGGCATAACCTGCTGAAACTATTTCCACCAGCAGATAGATGCAGTATGTAGCTTGACAGGTTGCAACTGCATTAAATATTGAACTCCCAAATAGTTTCAGTTTACAGTTTTACCTTTGTGGGAGCACAGTACACTACTGAGCTACTGGGTTGTTGTACCCCAGGAATAACCTGGTTGACGCGCTTAGATCATTTAAAGATGATTACCCTCGGCAAGATAAAGTCCATACACGTCTTGCGTTCGTTAAACAGTTCTTCATTTATTGTCCATTAAAACGCAGAGCAACGACATGTTACTCAAACCTTCGCGGTATAGCGGTCAAAACCATTTGCCCTTCCGGGGTCAACACCTAACCACAACAGTAGGCTTCCTACCTATATGCCTAAAAACACCTGTGCAATGCACAGCAATACCCAGTGTACAAACAGGGACATTACACATTGAGTGACAACACATTTGGCTGTAGCAACCCATTTGGCTGCTACAACCTTATTTTAACCTGGGTGACTGGGTGATTAGTACATTTATTAGTTGTAGTCCTTAGTGGCATACAGTATATGTTGCTTTCCTACAATGTGTGTAAAGGTGACAGCAGTGGGTAGTGTGGTATGTTACTGATTAAGATCAAAGCTTATGCTGACTGATGAAGAAAGTGGCTGTTGACATGTCTATAAATCTATGTAGAAACACCATGGTAGAAACTTTTGCATTTTTGTTTTATTTTTAGTTGAAAAGTATTAAAGAAGTACGCAATTAGTTTATTCATTGCAATTTATGGATACATTTGTCATAAGTGGATTTGTTTTCTAATACAAAGCACTATACACTGCTAGTGACAGTTTTGACAAATGTGTGCACATTTTGAAATGTTGTGCCGTTGTGTAAGAGTCCAGGACAGGATGTTTGAAAGCACAGGATATGACTTTCAGTTATGAAAGTATTTCCCAGATGTCATTACAAAATAGACAAAATAGGTTGCTTTTCCTCATCTGCCACATTTCCAAGCTTTGCTGAGAATATGAGACACATTGATCAAGCAGTTCCCATAGCCAGCATACAGAGCACTGCAGTAATGGCATCATCACCTTCTCCCCTGCGGGACTGTGGACTGGATCTCAACACGGTCAAACTAGTGGCTTCATGTCTCTACTTCGTCGTGTTCATCCCTGCGCTTCTGCTGAACGTCATGGCAGCCTGGATCTCCTGGCACCTTAAGACCAAATCCTCATTCGTCGTGTACCTCAAGAACCTCATTGCGGCCGACCTTCTGATGAGCTTGATCATCCCGCTGAAGGCTGCCAGCGAGATTCCCGGGGCCCCGCAAGCGTTGCGTAAGTTTGCGTGCCAGTTCAGCAGCGTGGTCTTCTACCTCTCTATGTACATGAGTATGATACTGATGGGACTCATCAGCCTCGACCGCTTCTTCAAGATTGTTCAGCCCGCTGGGAAACGGGTCGGCCACAGTGTCCTGTTTGGCAGGGTGGTTGTCATCACTATCTGGGTTCTCTATCTCAGCATAAATACCATACCCACCATGGTACTCACCAGTGAGAAGCCTGCGAACGGCACTGCTGAGCTGTGCATGGCCATGAAGAATGACCTGGGGAAACGGTACCATAAAGCGGTAGTTATTGAGGGCAATGTGATTTTCTTTACTGTGTTGGTTGTCATTGGATTCTGCTACACGTGCATAGCGAAGAAGGTCATTGAGTCGTACCGAAACTCAGGGAGCACGAATGTTGAGGGGAAACGAAAGATCAAAGCCCGGGTGTTTATCGTTCTGGTGGTGTTCCTGGTGTGCTTCGCCCCCTACCACATCACACGCATCCCTTACGTCCGGCGGCAGGTGGTGAACAAGATTAACTGCCGCTGGGCCTCACTGAAGGTTGCTAAAAGCCTCACCTTGTGGCTCGCCACCACCAATGTCTGCCTAGACCCACTTATCTACATTTTGCTATGCAAAGCCTTTCGGGAGAAGTTGTATGAGCTCAGACTATTTGGGTATGGGTTATCCAAAACAGCCCAGGAAAACACAGAGGACTCTTCTGTTTCATAGGGTGGAGTTCACAGCTCACTGCGGCCACAGTTTCTCCTTTGTAAGGTTGAGACTGCATCTTGATGAACTCGATTAAAACTAAATTCTTGCATATGATTTTGAGAGATGTTTTATGGTCATCATGGCATGTACTCTTCAATGAAAAGTTTTGAATTTTAAGTAAAATGAATATATATTTTAAATGTAAATATAAAATGATTTTGTACTGTATATTAGGTATACAATGTTATATATATATATATATATATCTTTTGCTGTATAAACTATATAATGTCAATTACTACACATCTGTCAGAACGGTTTTATTTGTGCTTCATCTATTTCAGTTTTCTTGAAATAGAAAGATAAACATCACACCATTGAAAATAATCAATATTTTACTTTTGTATTCAAATATAGTTTTTGCTTAGCAATCCCTTATATTTCGTCCCAAGTGGTTCTGCCTCTCTGAACACAATCCATTCTTATTACCAATAAGGTCTGAAAGCTATGCAAGTGTACAAAAATATTACAGGCTAACACTCTTCCTTCAAATAAAACTGGTCTCATCACTGGATGAGTTGGCTTGAGAGCTAATTTCTGATTTGTAGGTCTAGGTGGCACGAGCTTACATTGATTTCTTACAATTTCCACTGACAAATCTGTGAGTGAACTACTGATGCATCAGAAGACTAGCATTTCTCTGCGGAGTTATTGTCGGAGCACTCTCACTTACAAAACAAACCTTATAAGCATCAGTCCTGTGGTAGAATCCACACACTCAATCATTTCAGCAGAACAATGAAATACCTTCACACTGAAATCTCTAAAATATGTTTATTTGAGCTAAGACAGTTACATGATCAACACCACATGGTTACTAGGGTTAGCTTGAGAGAGAGATTGAGAGAGGAAGAGGAGGTTACAAACAAATCTAGTGTGCTTCCTTGAAACAAAAACAAACACCTTGAGATGTTTGAGTTTCATATAGCATGTCCACAATGACAAAATACAAACCACATTGAGAAAACTGATGAACTACAAACAAAGAAAGGTCAGATGATATTCTACCCATATGCTATTGATAATCAATATATCAATGAGATGTAAAGAGTGGACACACACACACACACACAACAAAGCTTATTATGGCTGACATAAGTAAGAGGCTCTTATAACATTTTAAAAAGTATATAAATGTATATAGCAAAAACAAAACAGTCAAAAATACACTAAGTAAAACCTCCTTTAAAAATGTCACGGACGGCTAATAATGCGTCAGGTGTGATTCTTTTCTCTTTTTTTTCCCCCATTGGAATATTACCTATCATGATTCATTGATGCCACTGCTGAAGACTGAGGTAAAGTTTGTGATACCACTGCATCTCGGATGTAATCTAGTTGTATAAAACCTAAAGAAACCCTCTTTCCGGGGCCGACTGCCCTTACTGTGAAAAGCCCTTGGAACTGTGTATAAACTTGTGCGTATGCTTGGCTTTTGGAGTAAAGCTGTACGTAGTGTACAGAAATTGTGCGTACATTTGTTGCTAGAGCCGTAAGGCACTGGTTCTAAGAGGGTACCGGTTCTAGGAGGACACCTAGAGCAGAGCGTGGTTCTGTGCGTTATTTTTACAGGTTTCTCCATTGAGATAAGAGGTTGCAGCTGAGGTCAGGGTTGTGTTTTTACAAAACATGACAAAGCTGACTTCATTTGATTTTAGTCTACCCTGGGACAAACAGCGAATGTGTGCGGAATGGCTTAAATCTCCGTGAGAATGTGGGTCAGAACAAAAACCACACAAGCGACAGCAGCACGGACTTCACGCCACTGGCAACAAAATGGATTCTAGGGGTCGAGACAGACAGAAACAAGAGCAAGAAACAAGAGCAAGCGCACACAGCTCTACCAGTTGCATGTTAACAGCAGGACACAGGCTGTGAGCGCTGCTGACCACTTCTGCTTCTGTAAAGAGCTCTTCCATTTCCTGTGTGGTTCAGAAAACACGAAAAGGATGTTTTCATCTTATGGCCTCAAAATTACAGACTGCCTGTCGTCAACATTTCCATAGATAGTCCACTGCTGAACCTGCTGACGCCTGAAGTAGTGATCTTAAAAAAGTTTTACATGCATGCAACATGATGAACAGCAGTAGTGTTTTAAAAGAGTTTTTGAAACAGAACTAAAATCACGCTGGAGAGCATGTTTCGGAGAGCTTAGCTATAAGACTTGCTTGGGCAAGCTTGCTTTGGTTAATTAAAACCATAACTATTTTAAAGGTTTGGATGAAATGTATTGTGTATAAACATATTACGGATGTACGAATGACGTACAGTAGCTGGTTTGTGCAATACAACTGGGTGAAAGTACAAGACAATCCGTCACGAATTCCCTGTCTCATGATGGCATGGTCACTCACGCCCTGACCCCTACCATAATTGAGCTGACTGTCACATGGTGAGTGGGGGTGGGGTGGGGTGGGGTGGGGGTTGGGGTGTATGCCGACTCAAGTGAGGGCGGACACTGACATGATGAGTGGGTGGGGGTGGGGTGTATGCCGTCTCAAGTGAGGGCGGACACTGGGCCAATATCTTGACCAACTGGATCAGGGGGGCGGAGCAGAAACGTGTCTTTCATCAGGGCTGGGGGAACAAGAGTTACAGGAATTACACTTCAGAGCCAATACACACACACACACACACACACTGTACACACATACACACAGTATTCAATGAACACACACACACAGTGGTCAATGAACATACACACACACACACACACACAGTGTTCAATGAACATACACACACACACACACACACTTTTCAATGAACACACACACACACACACACACACTCACACAAACTGTTCAACGAACATACACACACACCCACTGTTCAATGAACACACACACACACACACACACACACTCACTCACACTCACACACACACACAAACACAAACAAACAAACAAACTGTTCACTGAACACACATACACACTTCCACACACACTGATTTACTGTACTAATGAAATGCATACCCATGCTGTCACACAAGCCAGGGGTGGCTCCCAGGAGGGGATCTCTGTCAGTCAACAGCTTGCTTTGCTGCTGGGGCAGCATCTCCAACTCATCGGGACCGTCGGAGTCCATCAAACAGTTCTGCAGAAAGAGAACGATAATAATTGACATTAATAATGATGGTACTTACAAGTACTGATTCAGGTAAGGTTATTATAGTCACTGTACCGTATTCAGCAATATTATGTAGTTTTTCACCATTTCAGGATATGTTTCTACGTAACTATGACATCCTCAAATACATTTTTTGATGGTATGCAGTCATGTGAAGGAGAGATAAACACTATCTGACCAGGGTAATATGTAGCTTTGTGCTCTGGGTCAGAAAGTCCATAAATGTATAGCCAAAATGCTTCAGCTAGCTATCTTCTATCAGTGCTGTTTGCAAAATAAGCCTGCTGGTTGTTAACTAGATATCTTGCTAATGTTAGACAAAAGCAAGGTAATGCCTCTTTAAATGTCATGGGACTCCATACACTACAGAGGCTCCTCGTCTCACCAACAGGTTGTGTGTCAGTAGTAGTTCCTCCTCTATCAGGCTGTTTTTCTGCCTCTTCTCCCACTTCAGCACCAGCGAGGGCACGTCTTCCTCTGCGTCATGGGGCCTGGGAAAGCAGAATCATCACACCACACTTTAAGGCAGCCGTAAGGAGTTTTGGTGCAAAAACTAGCGAGCTAACTACCTCAAAGGCATGCAAAAATACCAACAACAGCACAGTTGGCATGAATAAAGGCATACTAGCAGGCTAACTAGTGTCTTTTGGGGATATGGTTTGGCGATGTCGTGCTGCAAAAGCTTTTCTTACATTTTCACGAGGTGATCTGTCCCGGACTACAGAACTACATCATGCATAGCCTGAGCAGCTAGTGAGAATGACTGATATGTTTATCTGTCCATCACATGACCATCCACCATCAACATGAATTTGAAAATCATACCAGAAATGAGTTGTTTATAAAAACACAGCTCATAAAGTGGCAAAAGTGACATTTTACAGTTTCTTTAACTACCTGAAGCCCATTTCCTGACAACATCATTGAGCAAGCACCATAATTAATATGCAAGAGTGTGCACAGTGATCTAAGTCTTGCCGTTTCCGATGGTAGTTGTTCAACTTCACTT
Organism: Clupea harengus; assembly: GCF_900700415.2. Lineage (NCBI taxonomy): Eukaryota > Metazoa > Chordata > Actinopteri > Clupeiformes > Clupeidae > Clupea > Clupea harengus. The sequence goes on from NC_045160.1 coordinate 21,073,215, forward strand.
TGGGGAAATGTACCCCTTGACTGGGGTCCATGGTTATTAGGGGTGGGAAAAAAAATCGATTTTTCGATTTCTCTCGATTCTCTCTAGAACGATTCTGTCTCGATTCAGAAAAGTTCATAATCGATTTTTTAATAAAAAAATAAATAAAATAAAAATTTTAAATGAAATTTTTTTTTTTTTTTTTTTACACATTCATTTTGTGTTGAAATGCAAGCTGCATCGATTATTGCATTGTTCATTGAAAGTCATAATTGTGACAAGGGAAAGCTTTTTCTCTAATAAAAAATAGAGAAGGTAATTCATCTGTTGATTTTCTTTAATTATCAAACACAAAGTAGGAAGTGATTTGAGACTCTGAGTAGCAAACTCAGATGTTTTAAAAATCGACATGCATCGATAATCGTTTTATCGGTTTAGAATTGATAATCGATAATCGGTGTAGAATCGATAATCGGTTTAGAATCGAATCGTTGACCACTGAATCGGAATCGAATCGAATCGTGAGGTGCCAAGAGATTCCCACCCCTAATGGTTATATTCATGGGGGAGAGAACATGGAGACTTTGCTGATCGGAGTCTGAAGTAACCGTTGTGAAATGAATACAATAAATACAACTTTGGTGTTGAACATTGTTCCTCCACCGGCGCCCTGTGGCTTACCTCTTCCTGGAGGGCCCTGAGAGGGGTGCGCCGGGGGCGGGGTCTGTGGGGGCCAGAGCCTCTGCCTCAGTGAAGTGGGTCAGTGCGGTGAGCTGGAAGTCGTCATCCATAGAGATGTACGGTGCCAGCATTTCTAGGTCCATGTCTTCCACAACCTGAAGGACAACAGGTAATGGTCACCTGCAGCTTGAACCTAGATACTTTCTTCACAAAAAGTGGACCAAATAAATAGACTGTCTGTCTGTCTGTCTGTCTGTCTGTCTGTCTGTCTGTCTAGACTACTGTGGAGATGTGTGTGGTTATCAGAGAACACCAGTACCTCTGTGCAGCTCTCTCCACGTGCACCATCTGGTTTAATGGCAAAGAACCTCTCAACCTCGCCAGTGGCCAGTGGACTCTGCAGGACCCGAGGAGGGAGAGAGAGAGGGGGGAGGGGGGGAGGAAGGAAGTGAGAGTAAGTGGGTAGATGGAAAGCAGAAAGAAAGTTGATGAGTCATACTTTACTGAGAGAGATTAATTTCAATTTCATTTTATTTTTAAAAGTCACACAAGAGTAGGTGAGAGAAGTGAGAGAGAGAGAAAGAGAAGTGAGAGTAATCAAAGACTCTGAGACAGATATGATGAGAGCCTTACCAGTGTTGGTGCTGGAGATGCGGGCAGGTCGAAGATGGGAGAGAGTAGCTGGCACAGCTCGGGGCTGCAGAGCTCTTTGGGGAAATCGGGCAGTGAGTCCGGGCTCTCCGGGCGGCCGAAACACAGGTCTGCACACTCTGCATAATCAACGATCGCCACAACACACATTTATGAGCCCACTATGCAGGATCAGACCGGACAGCACCGGAACCAAAAACATGTCATTTCAAAGCACACAGGGATATGTGCTGCAGTTTTATCAGCAGTAGTATGACGTTTATTGGGTCCATTCATCCAGTATGTGGGAATGGCCACATGTCAGTGAGTATACTGAGATGTCTGCTAAGGATTGCAGTGATATTGGGATGGGATGTGTTGATGGCTAACTGTCTGGATTGGGTTCATGCCCAACTGTCCAAGAGTCCACTGGCAAGTATATTAAAATGGCTGCACGAGTGCTTAGTATGTGTGCTGAGATGTGTCCTTACCCAACTGTTAGTGAGTGCTTGATAAACAGTACAATGGCCCACCAAATACTATCGGAAAAGGGGTGTCCCTCTCTTCCAAGAACCCCCCTAACATCGCCCCTACCTTCCTCTCTTACCTTTCCTACCTCTACACCCCTCCCCCATACTACGTAATAACATGTGTAATGGACTACCATACCCGCACCTAACTATCTGTGAGAACACACTAAATATCCTCCTCAGGCTGTGTTGTGTAAGGGGACGTGTCCATTCCCACCTCTGAGGGGGACGATGGTGTCTCCTGGTGCGGGAGCGAGCTGCAGGAGCTCCTCTGGACTCTGCTTCAGACGGAGGTACAGCTCCCCTGAGGAGGAGGAGGTGCCACCGCTGCAAGCCTCCTTCTCCACCTCCTTCGGCACCTCCACCTTGACTTCCTCTGGAGGAGCAGGAGTTGGCGTGGAGCGAGTCTGCTCCGATGAGAATACCACGTCTGCATGCTCCACCCCACTAAGAGAGAGAGAGAGAGGGAGGAAAAGAGAGGGAGGGAGAAAGAGAGAGAGAGAGGGAGGAAGAGAGAGGGAGGGAGAGAGAGAGAGAGGGAAGAAGAGAGAGAGAGGAAGAGAGAGGAAGAGAGAGAAAGAGGGGGTGGTTGTTACCGCAGCAGGATGAATCAGCATGGAAAGCAGAACCAAGAATAGTGGGTTATGGCCATACTCTCAACACTTCGTGACAAATCAGACCTTCAGCAACCACCAACAGTTACACAATCGCATGCAATTACTTTTTCTAATATCAGTCAACAACTAAATATATAATGTACATGTTGTATATTTTAAGATACAAGCTTATTATGTCTCCAAAATAATATCATTGCAGTAATCCTAATTGAGTATAATTGACACAAATTAGCTACTTATTTCACCTATACCTGTAATTTACTGAGAAAAAAATAGCTAAATTACAATTACTAATCAAATTGTTGGTGATTACAAAAGGGGTTACTGAATATATCTGAATATATTCTTTTCAGTAAAAACCTTTAAAGCTTATATGTAGACATTCATTCTGTTGCTTAGCATCTTTTCGCCGTCTAGACAGGCTCCATTCACTTGGCATCATGATGTAGCCTGATGTAGCCAATCAGAGTCTCATTTTAGACTTACATTACTGGTTAATTGTGATTGGAGCAAGAACCTTACTGGTTAATTGTGATTGGAGCAAGAACATTACTGGTTAGTTGTGATTGGAGTAAGAACATTACTGGTTAGTTGTGATTGGAGTACGAACAGAAGATACACAGCAGAGGCATGATTAAGAAACCCCTGCCATGGGTAGAAACACGGGCATGGCACTTTGCATTACACGTGTTCCTGATATATCCACATATTTTCAGAGGCAGACCTGAGGATGAAGTTGAGGCAGACCACGGCCTCTGGCTGGGACGTCCTGCTGTTGTAGATGACCGTGGCCTTGGTCTCTGCCCACACGAAGCCCCCGTTCTTAGCCAGGAAGCGGTAGTGTCTGGTGCTCACCTGCCCCTTGGACATCACTGTGGAAGAGGATTGTGACATGACATTTACATGTATTAGCAATTAGCAGAGGCTTTTATCTGAAACTACTTAAAAGTAGTGACTTAGAGTAACTTGGACAGCACTGTGGAAAAGGATTGTGTTATGACATTTACATGTATTAGCAATTAGCAGAGGCTTATATCTTAAATTACTTAAAAGTAGTGACTTTGAGTAACCTCCTAGGACCCACGTCCAGTCTGATGCTGCTGTGGTTAGCATCAGTTGTTTGAGCAACTTCAACTGCGAATACCCACAGTTGAGGGTTGCTGACTTGTTTTATTCTCACATTCAGCTGCTATTCCTCTGCATGGGTAAATGCACTCTGCTAGATAAGTTAGACCTGTTAAAGGATGGGGTGAAATTCTGGTGAACAATTGGTGAAATGTGTGGCACGAGCTGCTCCACATGTGTTTCCTCACAAGAGAAGCGTGACCATTATTCTCGTTTCGCAAGAGGCAGATCAGTGACGCACTCTGTCCCGTGTTCACGGCTGGTATTAACATGCGTCTTTGGTGATTGATCCGATCGCAAGTGGACAGTGCACTAATGAAGTCTTCGACGAAGTTACACCTTGGATTTACTCACAGTGACAGTAATATTTTCTGAAGCAAGGCTCTATTCGTGGCACTGTCATGCTCAATAAGCTGAAAGCACATTCCAAAGACAGAAAGAAACGCAGTGAAACAGCTCCACGTCAGCCATATTGGATGCATTTCAATTGTGGCCTTCAGAAAAACAGTAGCCAGTCTGCGTTGCAGTAAAAGTTTGTATTTCTCCCACTGCGCGTTTTTGATGTGGAGGCATCAACAATGTTTTAGGCTGTATTGGTAGGAGGGTCTAGAGCAAATAGCGCTACACTCTAATCTTCTACACAGCCTCATCTTGGAATTTTATGGGTAACACTTTATAGTCCGCTTACAGAGACTTTACAGATGGTTTGTTGAAATTCAAGTTGAGTCTTTCTAATTGCTCATTGAACATAACCTTAACCAAACCTAGCGCCTAACCTTAACCTTTAACATAGATTGTAGATGTAAACACACCAGCATGACTGCCTAACCATAGAACCTGAGCAGCGGGATACAACAACAACAACAACAACAACAACGATACAACAACAACAAAGCTGCCTTCATGAGCATTTCACTGGGGTTTTCAAACAGGCACCTTCCTTCATCAGTGTTTCATTGAATTAGGGTCACAACACCTCCAGAAGGCTCAACACTGGTGTCTGGCGTCCCAGACCCACCCCCCTCCATACTCACGATTGGTTAGGACCTGTTACTTCCATGCCAATAACCAGATACACCACCTTAACATACACCTCGACAATATTTCACATAGCTCATGTTAATTCATGACCCCAAGTAGTCTGCGGTCACCTCAGCCACAACCACACTCACTTCTTCAGCATTTAAAAGCTCCTTTGAGTGGCCGTCCTTGAAAACCAAAATAATAAAATATCTCCACTCGTGTTGTGTGTGCCTGCAAACCACGTTGCCTCTATTGAGTGAAATTAGACTTCATAAAACTCACCTAGGCCTCATGTTGACCAGGTGTAAACTAGGCCACAGACTCACACACACACACACACACACACACACACACAGTCAGTCAGTCAGACACACACAGTCAGTCAGTCAGTCAGTCAGTCAGACACACACACACAGTCAGTCAGTCAGTCAGTCACACACAGTCAGTCAGTCAGTCAGTCAGTCACACACCACAACTCTCTCACTCCTCAAACATGTCCAGAATTATTTTGTTGATCGTCATTCTTTCACACATTTTTAATGCAACACTTTTTAATGAAAACTCACAAGTCTGAAGGCTCTTGGTCACATGATTGAAGTCCAAGGCGTGATAGTACTCGAAGGCCGACCGGCCAATCAGGTCCTCCGGTTCATAGCCCACGAGCTCTGTTACCCTGCAGGCAGAGGAAGTGTTGCTCAAAACTGAGTGAGATTTTGCTGCAAGCTTCACACATACAGTAACCACATTGTTACTTCATAGACTCACCACTGCTGCAACGATAGCACTCTCATTTAAATAGGCATGTCTGTTCGACAGAGCTCAACTTAACTTCCCCAAAAGTATTCCAGAAGTCGGTTTCAGTTTGAGAGTTAAATAAGGCATATGGGTAACAGAGTGTGGGAAGATGAGCCAGTGCATTAGTTGACCCACCACCTGTCTCTCGGCAACCATACACAATTTTTTTGTCATGTGACCCTAAATTTAGTTTGCACTCTCCATTTTCAACTTGCTGTGCAAGAAAGAAGATGTGGTAAGCATATGTTTTCACAAGAAATGTATTTATTTTTTTTTCAGTGAAAGAGAATTTTTGGCATATCAGGTATAATCAGTCTCACACAAAATTATCTCTGTCTTAAAAAGTTGTATCAGATATGGTGATGAACTGGCACTTTTCCCAAAATGGTGGCTGTGGGGCAACATGAGCCAGAGCCTTGGGGGTAAGTCAACCAGTGGTTCATCTTACCCCCTCATGTTAACATGAAGATAAGTCAAATACCTGGTGCTAAAATTAGTGTTGAAGAATGAATAACTGACATTCTATTTCATAGTTTAGTTGTCATGCCAATGTAATTACAGAGGAAAAACAGATGGGGCTCCAAAGTCATGTGCTTGTCGCCCTAGTTTTTGTTTACCTCCTGGTGGATGATGTAGAAGCATCACTCTTGTTTTTCCATTTTGAAGTAGCATTTTCCATGTTACACACATGTTAGTGTTTATACAAAGTTTGCAATTATACAGATAATCAGAGCATTATGTGACATGTTGATATGTATGTTATGGTATGTTTATAGGCTAAAATGTTTGCTATTATGCCAAACATACAGTTGAGAGTCTACAGTTTTAATATTCTATTTGAGTTAAGTACACTTTTTTATTATATTTCTGTCTCCTATTCCCTTGGCTATAGGTCAATTTAAATAAAACAAAAAATGGCTCATCTTTCCCCACACTCCCCTAACAGTTTCACTTTTGAATTCTCACCACCCCACCCCCCGCTATCCCATGCTTATAATTATTTATTGTTGTTGTTGTTGCTGTTGTTGTATTGTATGTGTTTGTTGTCCTCGTTTTAATGAGTAATTTGGCGAGTTTTTAGGCGTGTTCCCACCTGCCGTCGCACTCGGTGAAGCCGAGGTCCATGTTGTGGCGTGTGAGGAAGGTGCTGCAGTCCAGCGGGAACTCCACGCTGGAGGGGTGAGGGACGGGCTCACACAGCAGTGTCAGGTAGCTGCCAAGAGGGGGCGCTGTCCCACCCTCAGCCCTGTACTGGCGCATGTGGCCCGTGCAGTGGAGAACCTTTGAAAGGGGATGAAAAGCATCATAAGTAGCATGATAGCATGATCCTAGCGGATGCCCTGAGAGTGTTACTGAAGAGGGGCAAAGACATGGCTCTTCTGCTGCACAAAAGATTGTGTTCTGGCATGGTTCAAGCCCTCCAATCTAGCCCTTTGCTTTTATGATGGTCTGTGTGTGTGTGTGTGTGTGTGTGTGTGTGTGTGTGTGTGTGTGTGTGTGTGTGTGTGTGTGTGTGTGTGTGTGTGTGTGTGAGACTGTCTGTGAGTGTGTGTGTGTGTGTGTGTGTGTGTGTGTGTGTGTGTGTGTGTGTGTGTGTGTGTGTGTGTGTGTGAGACTGTCTGTGAGTGTGTGTGGGTGTGTGTGTGTGTGAGACTGTCTGTGAGTGTGTGTGTGTGTGTGTGTGTGTGTGTGTGTGTGTGTGTGTAGTGTGTGTGTGAGACTGTCTGTGAGTGTGTGTGTGTGTGTGTGTGTGTGTGTGTGTGTGTGTGTGTGTGAGTGTGTAGTGTGTGTGTGAGACTGTCTGTCAGTGGCCTGTGAGTGGCCTGCAGCCCTATGCAGTGAGTCCTCTGATCTCACACACAGCAGTTAAGCCCACTGGAAGAGAAGGCGCTGCACAGAAACAGTGCAATGAATATCCCCATTTAGAGCCTAAATCAACAAACAAGCCAAGGTAAACAACACAACGATAACATCACTTTTAGACCCAATTAGCAGCTGACTGTGTGTGTGTGTGTGTGTGTGTGTGTGTGTGTGTGTGTGTGTGTGTGCGTGTGTGCACGCAGGGGGTAAGTTTTTCTGGCCTTCGGGATCTGGGAAGTTACTGTGTGTGTGGGTGCGTTCTACTAATATACTCGGCCTACTCAGAAAAACAGCACACTACACAGTATAGGGGGTACATTCTTCTGGCTTCCCTTATCGGTAGCAGGAAAGTGTTGACAGGTTAATAAGTACTCTGTGTGAGTGTGTGTGTGTGATTTCTCTGCGTCTACCTTCCAGGTGGCAGACTTGATGTTGACTGTTCTTCCTCTGCTGGTCAGAGTGCTCTTCATCCTCAAGAAGAAGTTGCACTCCGTCTGTCTGTGACTCTGGGTCTTCTTGAAGGGTGCTTCAGGGAGGAGAAAGGGAGGTTCGGAGTTAATACAAAGACACGGCTGTCTTTAAACTGCCATGGCTGACCACAGTTTTAGGGTTAGCAAACATATATTTGATACTTTCTGTAATTAAACTGAGAGGGGTTCGGCACAGTTTCACCCGAGCCACTGGAGATGCTAAGGAAGGTTGCCAGATGTGTATCTGAACTTGACTGTAATTAAACTAGGAGGGATGAGCAGGGAGGGAGGTTGCCAGTTCTTTACCTGGTTTGATGGTCAGGAGATCACGCAGCTCCTCTTGGTCACACGGGTGGACAAAATCATAGGCGCTTTGGCCAAGCAACTCCAGCTAAACAATAGCACAGCACAGGACACAAGACAAAACAACACTAATGTCAACGCAGGGATACAGAAGTATTGGTCAAATATAACACGCCATACTGCGCAACACATGAGGTACACAGAAAGTACTCTTCATGCTATTGACTACAGACTATGTTAATACTTGTTAGACGTATCCTATCTGCAGATTCTGCACACAGACAAGTTTGTGTGAATGACCCTTACCTTTGAATCCACTTACTAAAACACACATTAAAACAACAATGTACTGTATGTTGTGTATTCTACACATCACAGCTTCAGAAAACAAAATCATCCCCCAAAACCATGTAACAGTGTGTCCAAGGGCAGTGTTGTCATGTCTGGACTCTGTATACTGATGATCAAGGCGATCAACCATCTATTTTTAGCGCCAGTTCAAATAACTAGGTCACTTCCCCTCTCCACTCTCCATAACTTAATCCTGACAGATACAACATGGGAATAGTGCAGGGTGGGTGAGAAACAGTTTAACATGTACTTTTTATTAAATCAGTATTCATTTATTAAATGACTGTGAAGTCTCCCTTAGGCCAAAAGTCAAAGAGCCTGTGAAACCATAGAGTAGAGTACGCAATGCTCAGGAAAACATTTCTGTTTAATCAGTCCGTGCAATGAACCGGGAGGAGGTGTGTTTAGCATGTTATTTGGCCAAGGTCCTGAAGCGCCTCACTGAGACAGATATCCCTGCTGAATACCTCGCCACAGTGCCCCCCCCCCCCCCCCCCCCCCCCTCCCCCCAAGGGCTCGATCAACAGGTGAGTTAGGTATCTCACCACAGGGGCCGAGGGGAGGGGGTGGAATGCGGCTGAAAGTGAATTAAGTGACGTAGGGGAAGAATACTGAGCGGTTTAGCGTTCCTGCTGGGTAAGGAAGCAGGAAGCCTCAGGCCAAAACAACAAGGTGAAAATGCCATTTAATCTGGACCAAACAATGGTTGACATTCTTGAACGGTTTCAAAAATTGATTAAAGGTGAAGCAGGTCTTACTGTCAAAATAGTAAACAGACTTATATAAATACACTATTGATATAGTGCATAAAGATGGTTAAGGGGCAGGGGGCACTAAATTGTACAAGTAAACTAAATTGTGAACTAGTACAAAAAGAACACATCTGAAATTGTTATATATATATATACACACATATAAAGTGTGTGTGTCAATACTGAGAAAATGCCATCATGTCCTCACACTTTTGGAATTAAATGGTGGCTGTGGATCTAAGAGCATTTATAGCTTCTGAAAACATGAACGACATACAACTCTACAACAGGTGTCCCTAACAGGTTGAGGTTCTCAGCTCAGCTGACCTGGTTGATCCCGAGGTGCTTGTCCACGCTGTCAGACAAGAAGACCAAGTCGCCATCTTCAGTTATCACCATGACGAAGCCGTCCAGCGCATGCTGGTAGAGGCTGTCTGTGGCCTCCTCTTCACTCTTCCTCAGTTCCTCTATGTCAGGGGCTGGCTCTGCGTTAGCATCACCTGCAGGATCAAAGACGCACACACACCCACACACACACCCACACAAACACACACTTTGTATTGGTATGTATACATTGAAGTGGGTGGAAACAGTCTCTTGTTTAAGGCTGTGGTCTGCCTTGGCACAAGTGCGTCATTGAGCCCACTTAACCAGATTCTGTAGTGTTACAATGAAGCTGTCATCCTGATAAGTATGCTGTCTGTGGCATCAGTCCATAGCGGGCATTCTGATATTCAAATATAACCCTACACGTTTTCTTCGTGTGTTCAGAGGCCCGAGGTGAATTAGTTTGTGTTGCGCGTGAGCGCCCACCTGTGGCGAGGATGCATTGCATGCGCATGTAGCTGAGTGCCACCCGCACGATGGCGGCCTTGTCCAGGTGCGAGGCGACGCGGCGGGGCAGCGGCAGGCTGTGCGCCAGCTCGTAGAACACCTCGGTCTCCTGGCTACGCCGGGAGCGCGCCGCATCACGAGACCGCACCTTCCGCAGGTCTGAGCTCATCCTGGGGAGATACAGAATACAACAACATACACATGAGTGGAATGTAACCGACAAAATATATACAATATATATATATATATAATATATAATGTATACTAAGGCAGTCAGATGTGATTCAATTTTGAATATATTTATCTTTCGTATTTTAGTTCAGTTGAATTTCATGTGTATTTTATAGCTATTATATTTGAGTGAAATGACACAATCAATGGAAGCTGTGTCATGCTGTGTACAATAGCAGTCTGTCTAAATCCCCCAAGAGGATATCCAAGTGCAGAGAACGATTTCTCTTAAAACTTGGAGAAAACCCTGACTCTAAACTGGCACAGGACTTGAAAGATAAAGTTAAAGACTCACGGAGAGCACGGGACAGAGGAATACTGTTAGAGGGACAGGAAATGCTTGCATGAGAGGAATCAAAATCGACCGACATTAGATAGCAGGAAGGCAAGTGAGAGGGAGTAACAAATATGTCCATAAACTTCCCTGCTATGGCAGATACAGACCAATCCCAGTCTATTAACAAACACTAAAGACCATAAACACAGCCTTGTCCACAGAACTCATGTTGAGTTGATCCATCTTTTTGTCAATATGCCAAGAGCACAAAGAGTCATAAAAAAGGCCACTATGCACAGTAAACACAGTTACATTCAGACACATCGACTATGTAGTCTACATAGAAGGCTGAGTTGGTTTTACCATATGCACGCTGCAGACAAAACAGTCCCTTTCCTTCTCAAGCATGTTACTAACCTAAGGCTACACGACTCCACAATAGCATCCAGGCAAACTGTGATGGGTTGGTGCCACCTTTTGTGTAGCCAGACACACCAAACCGACATAAAAAAAAAACTAGTGGCGACAAAGGCTGACTATTGCCCCATGTCGCCTGTATCTGGGTCAAAAAGTTGCACTTGAACACACTGCAAAGACTGCAACCATTTTGCACCTGTATGAGAGGACATAACTCTCCATACCAGCAGGTGGCGGTAGTCTGTAGTCTGCTGCATCAAAAAGGGAAACAAGAAGATCTGTTGCAACCAGGGTTGCCAGGTCTGTGTGACAAAACCAGCCCAATGGCCAATCAAAACCAGCCCAAAACCAGCCCAATGGCCAATAAAACCAGCCCAAAAACCAGCCCAATATCAGAACTCAAAATATGCCCCTGCCAAACCATATAGACTGCTTTTAAAGTCCAACAGCATTGCTATCATTGCCAAATGTATTGTAATATCTACAAAGTAACACCAAATGTTTAGTATGCCAGCATTAAAAGCAGTTTTCCCTAAACAGTTATTTCACCTGGGTCCTAAAATGGCCTTGTGTAATTAGATAGAGTTGGGATCGAGTGGCGGGAGACAGAGCATTTTAGGTGCGTGTGTGTATGTGGGTGTGTATCCATGTCCATGTGTGTACGTGCTGATCTGGAGTCAGTTTGGTAGGATTTGGGTATAAATACATTATTTCATTTAAAATATGGATTTTTATTTAAATATATTTATGTAATTTGCATGCAAAATAGGTCTACTCGAACCAGCGGACAAAAAATGCAACCCGCGGCAACACTTCAAAAGTAGCCCAATTCCGCGGGAAAACCGCGGACCTGGCAACACTGGTTGCAACAGACACACAAGAGATATGCAGTATGCAGCTGGGTTTTAATCTACACACAATGGTTTTGTCATTTTGCAGCCCAGCCACTGGTCAAATAAAGTGAGCTAAGTTATCTCATGCACATCATAAAAAGCAAATATATGAAAATGTGGGCTCAACTTTAAGCAGGCTCCTACTTTAGACCTTAAACTGCATTACAAAAAAATGACAATTTAAATCTATGCACGAAGACAGCACTGAATTTGCTAATTCACGACGAGTGTTGATTTTTAAACCTGTGAGTGATACATTTTTTGCGTTTAATGCATTCAGGTACATTCACCCAACAAAGCTAGTGAAATAACCATACTGAATCATTATTCAACAAAACATGTAAAGCTGGTTGCACTCACACACATCACAAAAACATCAAGAGTATCTTCAGACATCAGACTGTTGACAGCAACATTCCAAATGTCTTCCCTGGCAAAACTTCAGATCACTCCCTTTCTCTAATACCAACCTTTTCTGAAACAATGTCTTCGTTGAGACAAACTTGAGACAACCCTTGTTGTGTGTGCCTGCTGCCTACCCGATCATGGGGGGATGTGAGTGTGTATTTAGCCTGTATGTCTTTTGTGTGGCGTCTACGTCAGGATGGGGGATGTGCGGGATCCTATAGGGTCGGCATGGGGCACGCTGAGACATGAGGCCGGGGAGTGTTTCTGCCGCTGCACCTAAAACTTCAGCTGGATGTTATTAGCGGTCTTCAAAACACAGGACACTGAGGCGACGTGACGGAGCGTAGCTACCAACCGCTTGTTTCCAATTGTCTATCATTTGTGTTATTCTGGAAAGAATCGGTCACATGGACATCTCCCGACTATTCTTCCATGTGGATTTGGGTTCTGTTTAAATCTCTGAGCCGAGTCACAGACAACAATCTTGGAACACATATTTCCAAATTTCATAACTAGTAGTATCGCGAAACTTCGCATCACTCAGAGATATGACGCATATCATTACAATCAATCACCAGTAGTAACTGTTGTGTTGTGAGATACTGCATCAGCTCTGAAATCGCTTGAACCCTTCATAACGATCTACAATGGGCACAAATGTCTTAACTGGACCATTATATTTCATTTAATTTTTATTTGCAACAAACACGTCGCAACTCATACGGTCTTCAACCATAATTGCCGACTTTATTTCCCTGTCGTGGCTATCTGAAAGATAATATAATCGCTGTCATGACATATAGTCCAGCCTTCCTTACTGCCCCTGACACTGACTGTAAAAAATATGTTTTAGTCACTGCCAGTAATAACCATGTTACAAGCCTAGAAGTGAATGCTGCAAGAGATTCTAGGGGTTAACATATAGTTTATGGAAGCAAGCACAGCAAAGTCAATAACCAATTCACTCTCACTCTAATTGAAAATTAAATATCTTCTTCAACATTATGTACCTTTTTCCAAAGCCATGAGAAAAAAAATCTCCCCCCAAAAAATGCCAATGTTGAAGGCAAAAAGACACTTAAAGCACCCCATCAGATGATTAAGTAGGCTACTGCTTGTTGTCAAAAGAAACGTAAAGCACCCTATCAGATGATTCAGTAGGCTACTACTTGTTGTCAAAAGTGATCTGGGCCGTTGTCTTACCAAGCCTGCCCTTGGATGACCTCCATTCAGGATGACTGAATTCCAACCACCCTGTTATTACTCTCAGCTAGATAGTAACCTGATGTTGTGTTTCAATAGCTGGAAGCAGGCTAAGTGGAGGTCTGCCACTCATCTGGCACAGGGTCAAGAGGGCCAAGAGAGGCCAGGCACTGAAAAATAAATGGCTGCATTCTTAGTCTTGGTAAGATGTTAAGGAGACAAGTACTGTCTGAACCCATGATGTGTAGGCTATGCACTTATAAGGGTTGTTTTCAGAGGATGGTTGCTTGCAGCGTGCCCTCAACTCCCCTAATCCTGCTTCAGAGAAACAAACACACTTCCTGCAAGACTGGCCAAAACAATGTAGCCTATAGAGACCAACCCATATGAGTAAAATGACCTCTCTCTCTTGACCAACACGTGCAAAAGCACTGCACATCCTATGGAACTACATGGGGACATGGCTCAGAAAATCACATCGCCTCCTGGGAGCACAAAGCACAGATGGTGGGAAAAATCTCCTTCTCCTCTTTTATCAGCTTTTATGTGCAGTCTTGCAGTGCTTATCTGTCAATCAGAGGCAGGATGTGTGGTCTAAATAACACTACTTCTGACGGAAGGCTTCATGGCCATGGATTGAGGGCCATCATTTTGTCAGTCCAGTCCTCTGGCTCATGCAGTCCTGAAGGGATCTACTTTTTTTATTCGAGAGGGCTATAGTGGTTCAGGGAGGTAGAGGAGTGATTCAGCAATCGGAAGGTTGTTAGTTCGATCCCGACTCCTCCTCACCAAGTGTCGAAGTGTCCTTGAGCAAGACACTGAACCCCCAACCGCTCCTGATGTGCAGGTTAATAGATAGTAGCCTCTGCCATCGGTGTGTGAATGGGTAGATGTCTGAGGCATTCATCTGTAAAGCGCTTTGAGTGCTCTATGAGTAGAAAAGCACTATATAAATGCAGTCCAATAACCATTTATTTTCTGCAATCTTGCATCCCATACAGGCCCCTTCCTATGTCGTAGAATTCCACACCTTTGTGCGTGTGTCTGGCATGGGCTGGCATGGGCGGGCATGGGTGAGCCTTGGCACGTGGCCTGCCTACACATGATATACTGTGTGAAATACTGTGGGATCCTTGTGACTTGCTGGTACAGGGTGACTTTCACTCATAGCAACACATAATCTCCAGTATGTTTTTATTCCTCTAGCTAGATCAGTTCTGGAATTTTCCAGGCAGCCAATAAAGTCTGGATGAAGTTATGTTTAGCCTATACATTTGAGCAATGATATATGTATACTGTTGGACTTAAGGGGCCAGTGTGATATAACATTGTGACTTTACAAACTATGCATCACATGTGAGGTCTATAACTTTGAGGTCTACAACCTCTTGATCAGACTACAGCATAAATCATATAGTCAACAATCTCTGAAGTTATCACATATTTGACAAATCATTTGAAATCAACAAATAGTGTGCTAATACAGACAGGCTACTGATAAAATATAAAAAACATTTCAGAAGCAGCTGCGAAATCATACATTTGTCTTAAAGATGGATCAAAGGTGCAGGAATGAGCTCCTTGTCTGTTTTAACCCTTAATTGCATTTTTCTGGCCTTGTTAAAAGAATACAGACAAAGTCTAACATGGAATTTAACCACACAAAAAAATCATTACTGTTCCTTTAAGAAAGGAGAGGAGAGAAGTAACTCTGAGGAGAGCTAAAAAAAACTATGGAAAAAAAAAACACATGGGGAAAAAACAGTGGTGCTCACTAGTGGAGACATTTGTGAAGAACACCTGATTGTAACTTTCCATTTCCCTTATTCTATTCTGAATTGGCATGAGTAAGCTACCATAGGATCAATACAGAAAACACACATACACACACGAGAGCTCAGGCACGCTGGAAATCCTGTGAGTGCAGAGATGTGTTTGCAGGAACACTGTGTCCTTGAACAGCACACACACACACGCTGGGGAGACCTGACACTTTCTTGGCAACTGTTTTACAGTAGACATACATGCACTGTGCTAGCAAGAACCTAGCCTATTTGCAGGAGTCTTATTCCACTGCTGTCTGACTAGTATGGGACGAGGACAATTCCCCTAGGGAAAAACTCCTCCACCTGAGCAGCCACAAAGAATGGGCCAGGCAGTTATGCAACTGTAATAAAATATACCGGTGATAGCCTTCCTCACTCTCGCTCCATATGTGTGTGTGTGTGTGTGTGTGAGAGAGAGATAATGAGGACAGTGTGTGAGCCAGGCTGAGGAAACCTGCAATAGGTCTTTAAAGCGCAGAGAACACAATGTACTCTCAAACGTTTCAGGATCTCATGAACATTGATATACTTTTACCATATGCCATTACTCCAACAAATCACGACAAATCAAGGCAGCTTTATCAAAGCGCATGGCTACTCAAATGGGATTTGCATATGTTCTGTATCAGAAGCGTGGCAGATTCAGTCGGCTTGCATTGTTTACAGTGCAGACGCATTCAGTCCGTCTGTTAGCTAATGTAGGGTTGACTAAATGAGTCAACTTCTGCCATCGAAAACGTGACTGATAAATGAACACATCCGTAGATTGCGCACGAACTAGTGATTTCACAATCTACGCTTAATAGTTATCAGTGAAAACAGTAATCTACTTTCAGGGTACATGTTGTTATCGGGACATTCGGCTAAATGGCTGTTACTATCGGTTACAAGACTGTTACTATCCTGGCCTTTGGAGTTTCGACTGTCAAACATGCAAAGTTAATCCCAGTCAAAGTAACTACTATGCCGGAAAACCAGGGATTTTTCATTGCGTTCTGCCAGCAAAACGATAATACACTATATTGAGTTGTGGAATGTCTGATGTTAGCATAAATCCTCAGCTCTCGTCCAGGGCAATAACTTTACGACAGCACTGTTATGAAGGGCTTCATTAAGTCTAAATTTAGTTCTGCCCAAGGGAAATTACCAACTATTGTCAACTTAGTTGCAAATGTCTTCGGTGCAGTTGAAGTTGGCCAGACTGTATAGGGAACATATCCTGGGTAGCTGGGTAAATTGCTAGCTATCATCACTACATCTAGCTATTTTTTCCAACCCTTGCTATGATGCCAGACCAATTTCGAACTATTATGCAAAGAACCACTCCTTAGTAGGTTAAATATCAAATTGTCTTACCCCTTTGGCTCAGCAGCAGCCTTCATGCTGAAATGTAAAAAGTGACTTCCACTCTTCGTTTACCCTCTCGTAGATGTTCTACAATAAATAAAACCACAAGCAATGCATGTCTTGTTAGATGTGAGGGGGCGCCAGCGAGTCTCTGAACAACATGGACAGTTTAAAATAAAAGTGGTCTTATATTGTCAAAGTAAAAGTCGACGGTGAGGGTTCCTCATAGTTCAAATAACTAAAAGTCAATTCATTTTCGTGTTTTATTTATAGTACTACTTCTGGGAATTGTTACTGACGTTATGAACTGTTCCTTCACAATTTTTCATCAAATATGGTCATTATAATTTAGAAGGAAGGCTAATCTATCTAAGGAGTTTGCCCTCCTCCCCTCGGGGAGGCGCTACAGGGCCCTCCGTTCCCGGACCAGCAGGCTCAGGAACATCTTCTTCCCTGCGGCTGTCACCCTGCTGAACTCTGTACCACGGTGAGAGCCCCCCTGGCTACCCCCTCACACTCCTTCCTACAGTGACTGTATTTCCCCCCTCTACCCTGGCCTGACCGCCACACACCTCCCTCCAGCCACTGAACATTTGCACTAAATTGTTATAATATATATATATATATATATATATATATATTATATAACTACTGTACATTTCTCACCTATAGTGTATTCATAACTAGGGCTGAACGATTAATTGCATTTGCGATTTAATCGCGATATGATAGCACGCGATTTTCTAACCGCAACGTTCGCGATTAAAAACGTGATCTAAAAAAAGTGCATGCCTTGTGTTTATTCTTACAATTACTTTGTTTAAATTACTTAAATGCACAGTGGCAAAGCCACCGATTTGTTCTTGATTCTGTAATGAGCAGTTAAATCAAAAATTGAATTGTGGGAAATAATATTTTACACTAAATGTATATAATATTGTATTGGTCATATTGAAATCATTCATTACAATTTGTTCGGAATTTTATTTGGATAAAACTAAAAAATCGCATATTAAATCGCAATCGCAATATTGGGGGGAAAAATCGCAATTAGATTATTTCCCCAAATCGTTCAGCCCTATTCATAACTATATCTATCTATTTATTTAAAATTGTTGTCCATATTCATCGTATTGATATCATATCATGCCTCTTACCTCATTTATAACTTCTACTGCCACCTTCACCTGCACTTTACATATACCTTTAACATCTGCACTAATCACCACTATTGCTGCTCATGTTCTTACTGGTCACTATTGCTGCTCATGTTCTTACTGTTCATACCACATTATATCATAGTTCAGAACAGAATCAGAGATCTTGTGATGAGAGATGGAGACAGCAGACTTAATAATTGTATAGTATCAGTTAGACTTCTATAAGCATGTTCCTCCTGTAGAAGAGGAGTCGACCAACTTCGTAGGGTGACTATATTTGAGTTTGTGAAAAAGAGGACACTTCGTCGCGGGGAGGGGCGTGGTAGTGTATAGACCAATTTTTTGTTTGTAAATATTCGGGATGCGCGCGCCATGTGGTTGCAGAAAACCGGGAAAGGATAGCATTTATAATGGCAAAAGGACCACACGGATAACACAAGTATACTAGTTAGATTTAAAAAGATTATAGTTTATATTGATTAGATGTGATTATTACAATGTTTTCCACGTATTACAATGGCTTGTCACCCAGTGATAAACACAGTTATTTTAACTAAATTGACGTTAGTGAGCAGTGGGATACGTCTTCTAGATCCGTTTGCCATACCACCATGTCAATGGCTAAACGATGAAACGAAATGGCCTAGCATCCAGTGGCCAGAGATTTATAATTACCTCATCGACATTCCAAGTGTATATACCCGGGAGAAGTTAAAAGCGTACAAGTCTCTGGATGCATACAACTTTGTTCTGTGTGGTCATGTCCAAGACATACTATGTCATGATTACAATGTTCAAAACTTCGTAGTGCTGAAGACGGAGGTTCTGCCTAGCCAAAGACAGGGTAAGAAGACAGAATTGTACAAGGCCTGGGTTATCGTCAACAAGACAAACAACTGCATTCTTACTGCGAACTGCACGGCTGGGTATGTAAACCAACATAAGTTTACTATCTTAAATGTTCATTATTTGCCCAATTGTCAGTGTCAGCAATTTAATCAAACAACATGTAACTGCTCATTTGCTGAAATCATAGCTAAAACAAAACAATGTTATATGTATAGCCTAAAGTACAAAACATGTGTTTCATACATTAGACCTTTTTTATTCAGGTTAGGGTCATGCTGCAGCCATGCAGCTGCACTTATGTTCAAAGTTGAGCTGTGGGTCAGGATGGGAAAGACGGAGAGGTGTTGTACTTCAGGGACAAATATGTGGATCCACACATCCAAGAGAGAGGTGAAACCAGCCAAACTGAGTGAGATCAGCTTCAGAAAGGCTAAAAGGACAGACACCCACCTGCAGCCAGTCAGAGTAAAGCGTAGAAAGAATAATGTAAACGGTAGGCACAATCTGAATGTAGACGAGATCAGGTCATGTACATATAGCAATCAGGTATTCATTATATTTTATAATTAATGTAAATACATAAGTTATAATCAGGGTCATGTAACTATTAATGGCAGATGCAACCAGCTTTGATTGCAATTTGTATGAAAATAAGTTATCTAACATTTATTTTGTGTATTCAGAACTGACAGATGAAGACATTGCAGAATTGAAAGTACTGGCACCTAACGCAGCTGTGCTCACTACCATGGACTTCAGTGACACAGATTCAGCAACAGAATCTGACACAGAGACCGAGGATAACAAGCACAACCCTACATCGTGTATGCACTGTAGTAACCGAAACCGCTAAAACAAACCTTGTAAAACAGGTAATGCACTACAACAAACAAGACTAGTCCCATGTGCCAGCAGTACTTTGGGGAAGAGATATGGAGGACACAGCCAGAAGACAATACACAGAAATAATGAAAGCACAACATCCCAACTTTGACGTGAAGCTCTGCGGTCTTGTTGTGCGGCCAGACAAACCACATCTTGGGGCATCGCCGGATGGATTAGCAAACTGTACCTGCTGTGGGAAAGCAACTGTAGAGATTAAGTGTCCATACAAATACCGTGATGGTCTGACGGGGAGTAGCGAGGACACACAGTTCTGCTTAGACAAAGCAATACAATTAAAGAAGAATCATGAATACTACCATCAAGTTCAGCTTCACATGTTTGTATGCAACGCCCAATACTGCGACTTTGTGGTTTGGACAAAGCAAGTTGTTGCTATCAACGGCATACCCAGAGATGAAGAAATGCTGCAAGCAGTCCTGCCTAAAGCTGAAGTGTTCTTCAAACAGAGTATTTTGCCTGAGCTGTTAACACGCAGCATGGATCCACTGATGCAAGCGCCTACAGTCTGCTCACACTGTCAAAGGCCAGACTTTGGAATGATGATTGACTGTGCAAAGTGCAAGAACCATTTCCACTACACATGTGCCAGAGTAAGAAGAAAGGTTGTGGATTGGTATTGTAAACAGTGCAAAAAAAACAAGTCAGAATGAAATGTACTTCGGAGCAAATTATTTAATACAGTACTAATATTTTACATTTAAACACTTGAATGTGCAATTAATTGTGTTTATGACAATAAACAGTTACTTACAGAATTAATCTAAATTAAGCTTAATGTCTTGGGACTATACATTTACAAAGGTTTGTTAATGCTCCACACACAATCACAATATCGTCCAAGAGGTCAACCTGTGTGAGTGGAATAACAGTAGTCAGAATTTTGAAATTTTTCCATCTACCTATTATTCTTTCAATGTGTATTCTCACATTAGACAAACGCCTTGATATGTCCACTTCTTGAGCAGAGTGCTGCTTTTTACCTTTGGTAAAGTGAGGGATCCTAAGGGTGGCACCACGTGTGGCAAGCTCATCTCTGATGGTAAAACCACGATCTGCTAGTATCTTATCATTATGCTCTAGAAGGTCATAAAATCCAGACTCAGCTGTAATTTGTTTATCTGAAACTCGCCCACCCCAACCTGCCGACAGAAAAGAAATGGCTCCTGAAGGTGACATGCCAACCAAATATTTAACAGTGTTGTGGCTTTTATAAGTCGAGTACGTCTGGGCTCTGGAGGTTAAATTTGTGGGTCTGTTGATAAAAATTTCTGTACAGTCAATAATGCACCTGCAACGTTTATATTTAGGTTTAAAATATTTTGGCATATTCTTTAATACTGCATGCTTGCTTGGCCACTTTATGAGAGGCTTTAAAGTTGCAGACATAACAGGGAGCCAACTTCTCAAAATGTTTGAGATGTCACTTTCTGTGACATTAAATCTGAAAGCAAATCCTTTGTTGCAGAGCCCTAATCTTAGTTTCATTAGGATGATTAATAGATGATCCTTCAGGTTCATAGAGTCACGCACAACCTCTACACTGTCTTTAAGTTTGTGAATCAACCACTCAAATAAGACAATGGTCAGACCTGTAAAAACAGAACTGCACTGCTTTACTCTTGATAGAGCTAAAGGAAAATTGTGTATTTGTGAGTGGTTGCCTTTAGTTCCTCATTCTCAGATTTCAGTTTGTCGATCTCCAAACGCAGGTTGACACACTCTGCAGAAAGTTGTGCGTACTTGTGTTTCCAGATCATCATGGAGAACCTTTGGGACTGTGGCTCTGAAAAAGATATTAGATAGTAATAGACTTATAAAAGAAGCACTGTCACTTTGTTTTAGTTGAGCTTTTCTCAATATTATTTGATAGATGTTTTCAAACAGCATGTGCTAAACAGAATAATGTTCAACGTCATTCACAACACAGTTCTGCTGTATTGAACAATATATCAACAGGACCTGATTCATCCTAATAATGACTGCCCTACATTAGTTAAGGTATTATAAGTTCTTACCAGTGCATGGATCCGCACCAGGCTCCATTCTGCTGTCATCTGAGGACAGGCAAGCTCCAGAAGATTCTGATGCAACCTCATCACTAGCTTCTTTGGGACCGCATGTACATCATCTGGTGGTCTGTGGGTGGTTTCTTCCCTTTTTTCTTTTCCTCTTAAATCTGATACACAGAGATGAAGGCAAACAGTCCAGTCCAAACAGTTTAGTTGCTTGGTAAGATCATAGGAAGTTATCAGGTACCAAAACCAAGTCAAGTGTAAATTACATAGCATACCTCAACAGGGCTTCACAAGACAATGCAGACATAACAAAAATCTGGTCTGACAAATTATCTAAAAATGATGTGACATTACTTGCCATACATTCTCTGCATTTTGATGCATGCAATGTGATTCCGGTTAGCAACTAAATAAGGCTAAAGTGACAATATTTACCTCTCAAGTTTTGTATCGCCATTGTCTATTTCACACTGGGTTGAGAAGGAAAAGACAGAAGGTACAAAGTCGGGACTATTGAAGTCCATGGATACCTCTCCTGTCCAAAAACAGTATTCTAGTTATTGACAGTACGATAGTGTAACAGGTACATTTAGCCTGAGTTTGCCAAGCTTACGACACTAGCTAGTCGTCAAGCTAACTACTAGCAAGACAACGTAACACAATTTAAGGTAAGTTAGCTAGAACGACTTAAACTTGTACATTATTCTGTGTTCTATTGTTAGATAAGCGTACAACTTTACCGGGTTATTTTGTTGTTGTAAGCCAAACCGAGTGATGTGTCTGATTTAGTGCAGCTTTAATGTTAACTTACCTGATATGAAGTGTGAACTGCAGAGTCTGGCATTTTTAATATGGTCTTCGTTCTAATCGGATCTTCTGATGGCTTGTAACCAACGACGTCTGCGGTTGGCATTAAAAGAATTGTTAGCTGCTGGTATTCTGTAAAACTTAAGATCCTTGTTTACAGATTTCCGATTCTGGCATCCCACAGCACAACACGACATTTTTCTGGTTGTCTTTTGCAACCAACTTGCGCAGTTGAACCTGTGTGACGTCGTTCTGACGTAGGGTGAAAATTGGTCTATAGCAGACCTGGGCAAAGTGCGGCCCAAGGGCAATTTGCGGCCCGTTGGCTGTCCCTGTGCGGCCCGCGGAGGTCAATTGTAAATTAGGAATCAAACGTAAATACCTGTATTTATTATACGGCTCTTCAGAATGTTCCAAAAAGTTCCGTTGATTTGAATGGGCCATCCCAACGTTTGCAGTTTCTTTATATTCACTGCTGCGAAAAATGTATGACTGCTGTCATTGGCAACGGGTTTTGTGTGTTCTAATTCACATCTTTCATATCATTCCGCAACGCAAGTAGACCGGTCATTTAACGTAACTGAAAGTCATTGAAACTTGAAGTCAGAAGGTGGGTTGCTTCGCATTTGCGTGAAGAACTAAACGGCAACAAAATCATTAAAAAGAGGTATTTTGGAGAAATGTCTTCTATTGTTTTGGCAAGTAACCGTATGTTTGCGGGATATTTTTTATTTCCGTAGGCCTACATTCGTGCGTGTGGGCGTGCCTGCGACCATTTGCGCTGATAAAAAATGATATTACTATTAATTTGTATACTTATACTATTGCATTACAAGCTTGCTCTCGTGTGTGTGTGTGCCATGTGTATTGGTCGTCTGGGGAACACCTTTAATACTGCAAAAACATGCTCATTTTCAAAATCGTTTTTGGTGAATGTTGATTACATGTTGATTAAATAATGTTGGCGTTTTTACTATGCCTGCACCACATTTTTTTGATAGCCTAAATGCAACATCTACTCTTACCAGTAGCAGTTAATCAAAACCATACAATTTAATGTTTTTTTTATAAAGAGATGCAACTTATATTGAGCAGAATTGAGTTCAGCCTATTGGTCCGGCCCTCCACAACACTCCCACTATCTCATGTGGCCCCTTGGGGAAATGAATTGCCCACCCCTGGTCTATAGCATACAGATGACCCCGCCCCCTCCCCCGCGACGGAATTTTGACACCTCTTCCACATGCAGATGTCATGTGCTGTCATGTGATTGTTTTCCTAAACAGAGGTTGGAGACAGTTCTTGGCAAAGTTTAATTTGTAAACTCATGTGATGTTAATTTGTAAACTCATGCATTTGTTTTTTGTGTATTGGGCTATTGTTCAATACATAAATCTAAACATATTTTAGCCTTTATCTGACTGACAGTTGTGTTGATCACTAAAATTGCATTGACTTGGCATGCAGTTTGTTTAACTGAAAGTAGCTACTAATGTATCAAGCTACTTTTGACAGGTTTTTGTAACTTAGCTTGCTACATTTTTATGAGTGGTAGCTTCTGTGTAGTGAAGCTGAATTTATTGTAGAGTAGCTTGTAGCTTAGCTCACTACACATATCAAGTAGCTTGCCCATCACTGGTTATTTCCCCCCAAATATGTTCATGTGCAAAGTAAACAACAATCAATTGTTTATGTTGAAAACAACTCATGTTCTACAGAAACACCATATTATTCATATCAGCATGCTAATGTTATATGTAACCTTTTAGCAGCTAGCTAGCTTCTATGTGTTTTAATGGATCTGATGGATAAAAGTGTTAGCAGCAAGCTAACAATAATGGTCGAGAACTTCAATTAAGACCTACAATATTCTTTTTGCCCTGACAGCATTCGTGTTGCATATAAACAACAAACCGATTTGATGTAGACATATAAGAAGAGGAGTCAACCAAAGGAGATATTTTTGTGTACAGGCAGAAGGCATCACGGACTGGCAAGACAGCAGAGGTGCTACGGGAGATCCTCGAGGCTTATGACCTTCAGGTATGTCTAGGATTAACTGCACAACAGTGATCCCATTTTGTTTGTTACTGAAACTTTAATATTAGTTGATACTATGTATTATTATTTGCCAGTTTTTTTGTAAGTGTTTCCATTGAAACTCTCCTGGTAATTGTATTGATGGTGTTTTGCAGGAGGAAGAGGAGCCAGATTTTGATGATGCTCCTGTTGCTCTCCTTACATCGGGTCCTGACCCCTTCAGCTGCGAAAACATCTTTGAATTGGGTGCAGAAGATTTCTGAGGCATTTATGTTGTTGTTTGGCCTGACGTATGCTTTCAATTTAGAATATCCGAAAAAACTCACGCACACCTTCTCATACAAAACCTTTTTATGTGTCTGGATGACAACAAACCTCTGAAACCGTCCTTACTCACCTTAAAAAATTATTTGTTGAAATAAACGATTTGTTGTTGACTTGTTAACTTTGTAACGCTGTTCTTTAAAGCTTTGATGTAATCTTTTATTTTGTCAGTTTTACAAGAAATATAAATTATGTGATACCTCTTAAGTTTTTCTCATCTCACTCTTTTTAATAGATAGATTTGAATGTTTCTTGTAGAGTAACTTTCAGTTTAAAGTCAGTTTGTAAACAGAACCAGAAAATCAGTATATGTGGTCAATAATTGAAAATGAGTAGTGCTCACTTAAAAAAAGTTAGCTATTTAAGTATTACCTACTCAGAATAATCAAGCGGAGTTAACTTTAAAAAAGTAAGCTTATTAAGTACTATTTACTCAGAATAATTAAGTTGAACTCTTTCACCAGTATTAAGTGCACTGAACTTGATTTTTAAGGCTTAAAACTTAATTTTATTTTGTGTTTTTGAGTGAAAATAATTTAGTACATAGAGATTAAAACATTTAAGTATAAAAGTATTTGAATATAAGTTCAGAGAACTTAAAAATTATGAAAACGATAACAAAATAAATCAGTTTAGCCGATGTATCATTTTTAAGTTAAGTTTACTTAAAAATAATAATATATGTACTCAAATTTTATTATGTAATCGGTTACATCAAAAGTTTTAAGTACTCTGAACTTGTTCAGGTTTACAGTGCATATTTTCTCGGTATATTTTTGTGAGAACAAAAAGAGTTATGACAAAAGACAGATATATACATTTAACATGTTTTCTTTTTTTATTCATAAAAAAAAACAATGGTGCTGCAACTGAGCAGTTCTTTAGCAGTTATCTTTGCTATTCCATATGGAACATTAATATCTTCATCCTAAACAGAATTTGGGCTTCTTAGCCATTGTATGGTTGAATAAAACATTTTTCTTTTCTTTTTAAATCAAACAGAAATGATTTGGGCTTCTTAGCCATTGTTTTTATAGGATGTTTGAACATTTTTCTCTTTTTTGTCACACAACCATTAACCACACCATGACACAATCTAATGCCTCTAAATGCCCTTTTACAGTAGTCTAGCCGCGGCTATCATATTACGTGCACTGTCTATCCTTATAGTGGTCGGTTTGTCTTCAATTGCCCAGTTGCTTGCAACAGTTTGGAACTGTTGTGCACATGCCTCTGCAAAGTGGAGCTCTTCTGTTTTCATGCACGTTAGTGTAAACGACTTTAACTTCCATTCGTCGGTGATTAGATGTGCAGTTACACCCAGGTAGTTATCATTACTCACAGAAGTCCAGTGATCCCCTGTCAGCGCCTGATGTTTCGTAGCAGCCAAGTCATTTTCCTTTTTTTTCTTTTCAGCTTCATACAGCTCGTGGATTTGTGTCATTATTGTGCGACTTTGCGGTGCTTTGATACTCGAATCCCTCGTTGCCACTCGCACAACTTCGGTGAACCCCTTGTCCTCAACAATATTAATCGGTCTACAGCTTTTAGCAATCCATTTGGCAACTGTGCTAGTCAACTTGTCACAGGCACACTTAATGAGGGGCCTACGTTGTTCAGTGAGGGTGGTTTAGCGCATTCCACTTTAACTCCCCTCGCCGACCAACGCATGCATCGCGTTGAGGTGGTACTTAAGGCTGGTATTGCTACGGTGAAACGATAACGTCTTCCCGCAGAGTGTGTATATCACTTTGGTTTTATTGAATGTTCCATCCTTGTTTTTTTTTAAACACGAACTTCCCATTACAGCGGCGACTAATGCAGATTGGGCGGAATTGTGGGTATATTGGAAGCTCATTTTGCGCATGCGTTAAAAAAATTAACTAATTAATCCTGTAATTTAATCATAACGCGTTAACGCGTTATTTTTCACAGCTCTAATTTATATATATAATCTACTTTAAACAGTTCATATATTTGGCAATAAAAAAAGCCTTTCTTAAATGTCGTCAATCGTCATTTTTATTTTTTTTATTTTAATTTTTTATAAAAGTATCGGTTCCGGCACCGTTTAGGCACCGGTATCGTTTTAAAAGTATCGGTTATGTACCGGTATCGGATAAAAACCAAACGATACCCATCCCTACCGTTTAGGCACAAGTATCGTTTTAAAAGTATCGGTTTAGCACCGGTATTGGAAAAAACCCAAACGATACCCATCCCTAATTGTATGCAGGCTATAAGTTGTCTTGAAATTTACATCTATCACAATACATTTACATTTACATTACATTTAGCAGACGCTTTTGTCCAAAGCGACGTACAAGGGAGAGAACAGTCAATCTACGCGCAATAGAGACCTAGTGTAACAATAAATACTACTTTACATAAGAAATAGAAAAACAAAATAGAAAAGAAAAAGAAGTGCAGGAATGTAACTGCTGTAAGTGCAAGTTAAGCACTAGTCGAAGTGCCAGTTAGGAAGGGAGGTGCTCTCTGAAGAGTTGGGTCTTCAAAAGCTTCTTAAAGGTAGAGAGGGACGCCCCTGCTCTGGTAGTACTAGGCAGTTCGTTCCATCAACGTGGAACTGCAAATGAGAATAGTCTGGATTGCCGTACTTGCACAGACGGCAGTGCCAAACAACGCTCACTAGACGAGCGCAGCATCCTGGGTGTAACATTTACCCTTACAAGAGCATTTAGGTAGGTGGGAGCAGAACCAGCAATCACTCTGTAGGCAAGCATAAGTGACTTGAACTTAATGCGAGCAGCTACAGGCAGCCAGTGGAGCTCAGTGAGTAGCGGTGTGACGTGTGCCCTCTTTGGTTGGTTGAACACCAGACGCGCTGCCGCGTTCTGGATCATCTGTAGTGGTTTCACCACGCAAGCCAGCAAGCCCGTTCGGAGGGCGTTGCAGTAGTCAAGGCGGCAACTCACCAAGGTTTGCACCAGCAGCTGGTTGGCACAATGGGTTAGGTACGGCCTGATTTTACGGATGTTGAATAGCGCAAAGCGCCACGACCTGGAGACAGAGGCGATGTGGTCAGTGAAAGTCATCAATAATGACCCAGAGGTTTCTTGCTGTTTTGGAAGGAACAAGCGATAAGGAGTCAATATTGATATTGATGTTGTGGTGGATGACCTGTTTGGCTGGAAAGACCATCAGTTCCGTTTTGGCCAGGTTCAGCTGAAGGTGGTGATTTTTCATCCATGTGGATATATCAGCGGGACAGTCCGATTTCCGCGCCGAGACATTGGTGTCCTCAGGGGGGAAAGAGAAACAGTTGAGTATCATCGGCATAACAGTGATAGGAAAAACCATGCGAGCGGATGATAGGGCCCAACGAGGTGGTGTTAATGGCAAAGAGAAGTGGTCCTATCACCAAGCCTTGGGGCACCCCTGTGGTGAGGCCGTGAGGTACAGACAGCTGACCTTGCCATGACACGTTGAACGAGCACACAGTGAGGTACGATTCAAACCAGGAGTGTGCCTTGCCAGAAATGCCCATACTTGACAGTATGGACAGAAGGATGCGGTGGTTGACTGTATCAAACGCAGCTGATAAGTCAAGCAGGACGAGAGCCGAGGATTGAGCTGCTGCTCTAGCTGTTTTTAAGGCTTCTGTCACAGACACGGGTGTTTCGGTGGAGTGACTGCTTTTGAATCCAGACTGTTTTGGATCAAGAACTCTGTGACCTGTTTGGAAGCTGCCCTCTCTATAGTTTTCGATAGGAGCGTGAAGTGAGACCGGCCGATAGTTTTCCACCTGAGTGGGATCGAGAGACGGCTTCTTGAGCAGCGGTGTTACCTGAGCCACTTTGAATAGAGAAGGAAATGTTCCAGAATTAAATTAAGCATTAATCACCTGTGTGATTGCCGCAGTGTTAATTTTGGCAGCTATTTTAGATTTAGTCTTAGTCTTTAGACGAAAATGCATATTAGTTTTAGTCACTTTTAGTCATTTTTATCCTGCTTAGTTTTAGTCTAGTTTTCGTCGAACTCAGAACATTTTAGTCTAGTTTTAGTCGACGAAGTCTCATTACATTTTAGTCTAGTTTTAGTCACATTAAACTAAAAATTAAGTCCATCTTATAGTCACATTAAACTCCTTTCCATCCCTTCTCAGGCCCGGGGACCCCTTGTGTTGTGTCTACAACTGCATAATAGTCAAGCTTGCAGTACTTAAACTGTGGATGCAATTAGTCTCTAAGATACAGATCTCCTATGCCTACAGCTGAATTCCAATGAATTCAATGTAAATAATAATTTTAAGGCAATACTTAATTAACAGTATTATCATTAAAATATAAGAGAATATCAAGTCTAGATTTTGAAGATTCAAATGATCTGATAACACAATACAACTACTATGCCTACCTGACCTTAGTTAAATCAACCACATATCCTCCATATGAATTGCTGTGCAATCTGATAACCAACATACAGTATTTAGCTAGACGGATAGTTTGAGAGTTGAAAGTAGTGCTAATAACAATTGCATAAATAGACAAGGATATGTAAACCAATCACATATTCATTTATTTTTTCTTGATTAATGTCATGCGTGGCCTGTCCTATAGTCCACTCTGCAATGTGTTTACTAGCTAGTTATCGATAGCTAGTATAACTTAGCTATGCTACCTCATAGTTAGCCAACGTTAGCTAGCTAAAAGTTTTGGAACTCATTTGCCAAGC
Organism: Clupea harengus; assembly: GCF_900700415.2. NCBI lineage: Eukaryota > Metazoa > Chordata > Actinopteri > Clupeiformes > Clupeidae > Clupea > Clupea harengus. The sequence goes on from NC_045160.1 coordinate 21,102,563, forward strand.
CAAACGGGAGGTTTCAATCGAAAATGACTAGCTAGTTATCCAAGCTGACACAACCTATACACTCGACTGCCCCTTTGAAGTTAACTTAACGTTGGCTAATATATTCGAATAACTAGTTAACATTAGCTAATTATCATTGACAGTTACTAGCTAATTTACCTTGGCATAAATGGCAGGGTTGTCTTGTGCGCTTTCAGGTGCCTCTTGTTGTGTTCTTCCCACCTATTTTGAAGCCACAAGGTTTCTCTCCGGTTATTGCGGTGCATTGTGTTTTATTTTCTGTCAAGTTATAATTAAAGACTGTCCAGATATCTATTCCTATTTGTCTTCCAGTACCGAGTGCTTGAACTTCAGCCATCATAACGTTCAGCCATAGGGCGTCACTTGCATGTCTGGCCATCTCAGGGAGTGGAGGAGGGATAGATACAGGACCGGGCAACATTCAACCAATGATGCGCATACAAGTTTAGACAAAAAAAACAATTGTGATTTAGTCACCACCAACATTTTCGTCTCGTCTCGTCAACGAAAGTTAAAATAGATTTAGTCATAGTTTTTATTTATAAAGATCCGTTTTCGTCACGTCTTAGTCACGGAAAAAAGGTCGTTAACGAATATTTTTCGTCATAGTTTTCGTCAACGAAATTAACACTGGATTGCCGGTAAGACGGCAGGCGATATGGCTTCAAGGATGTTGGATGGGATGGGGTCCAGCGGGCATGTAGTAGGATGGCTACCTGTTAGAATTTTGGAGACCTCACTCTCAGTGAGAGGGATGAAAGAAGGAAACAGGGGCAGTGTGGTGGAAAATATGTGAATGAACTCAACAATCTGTGTCTGTAGACTATTAACAATCAGTATAATAACCAGTGTGGGTAGAATATTAGTAGAATATTAACAATCAGTATAAACACTAGAATATTCATGATAACAAGTTACTAAGACTAATATACTACTACAAAATGATTTACACTATTGATATGAATTACATTATGTGCACTCTATATTTAAATATGTATCAAGTCTGGGCATAGTGATGTGTGGGCAGGGGTGACCGAGATAACTATCCACAGGCATGCCGACTGAAGGCTGCGAAAACCTTCCCTTCCTTGGAGGGCCTGCTTTCCTTATCATGGTAACAAAGGAAAGGACCCCACACTGGTATTGCTCAGACACCTGGGCTCAGGAAGCAAACTGAGGTGTGAACAGGGGCGTAACTATAGGAGGTGCAGCAGCACCTGGGCCCGTGGGGTGTCAGGGCCCGTAGCCGGGCCCAAAGATATACATACGTCTCTCGACGGGCCCCCCCCAGTACTGTGTAAAATTTTCGCCTCTCAGATATGCTTGGGTTCAAAGACGAGCTATTATTACACTGCTGGCAGTGTCTAATGCTATATACCCTCTTGAAAAGGCAAACTTATATCCGTCATGGTTTTTATTATTTTGGGGGGAAAATAGTAGCAATTTATAACAAAATCATATGCTTATCCTACAAACACTATAGAAACTATCAAAAAACGATTCAATGAAATGAATAAGTTCTTATTGTCCTTTGGTATTTTTGTGTTTATCAACCATGCAACAGGTAACCTACGGCTATTGTGATAGATATATATTTCAAGACAAGTTATAGCCTACATACATTATGGTAGGGCAGGATTACTAAACTACAAATTGGGTAAATAGTGGTCGTTACTAGGTGGATAGCAAATTATTATGTTAATCTAGCAAATAGCCTGGCAGGGTGCTAGGGAGGCTATTCCTAGCATTAGATAACCCTTTCGGGAAGGGAACAAAATGTAGCAAAGTGTTTCCCCATTTATTCCAATGTAAAACAAATCCATATTCTTGGTTGCAGGCCTAACCAGACACTCCAGGATTTCGCAATGTTGCGATAGCAACTATTAACGCAAATTCAACCATTCCCTTGCAATTTTACCACATCACTGCAACTTTCCCGCAAATTTGACAAGTCAATGTCGTCTCCCACAACTCCCTTCCGCGGCTACACCAAGGGCGGAAATTCTGCTAGCAGACACTAGCAGAGTTCTAATCCGTTGTAAACAGTGAGAATGGCTACACCAGACGTGGAAACGGAATGTTTCTGAAATAGATCTGGCTTAAATTTGTATTATTTTCTGTGAGGTGTGCGTGGCCCTTTTTACATATACTCTGGTAATAAATCTATGAAATGTAATAAAAAAAATTATATGTTTTGCTGTGAATCATGAAGGAAGCAATAAATCCGATTATTTCCCAAACCCTCGAGAGCTGTTGCCATGGAAATTTAATGTTACTTTCTGTTTGAAGATAAGGTAGCAGCTAGTGTTAAAGAATGGATTACTTGAAATTGGACAACTTTAAATTTATATATGAAATTGAACAACATAAACACCTATACAGATAAAATAAATCAACAAGGATAGCAAAACAGATTGATAAGCATAGAATAAGAACGGCAGAAACGCAGTCAGACGACGAGACGTATCACAGTTTTTTTCCGTTATATGTGAAGGCTTGGTATTGGTCTCCCAATATTGATCACTTCACGTTTTGATTGAAAGTCCAGTTTTGAGAAATGTTTTAGCTTAGCTAAAGAATCTTCCATTTTCGCGGTCAAGGTCAAATAAAAGTGTAGAAGAAGAGCAAAGGCAGAACAAGCATAAACCCGACCGGTGGGCTTCATTGAGGCAGAGGTACTGTTTGCCTCCCCTCTGTGTTTTTTCACTGTGGTTTTATGTCAGATCAGCAAGACTAAATACGTTCTACGCATGCGCTCAACCCAGTTTGGGTAGGGACTGCGCAATCTGAGATGAGGCACAGCTCGTCGCTGCCTCACCGTCTCGCTGTTAGTGATGGGAAGTTCGGATCATTTTACCGACTCGGTTCTTTGAATCTCGTTCAGTAAAATGAACGAATCTTTTTTCGAGTCATTCGTTCATTTCGGGGGGGGGGTGGGGGGTGGTAAGAGAAATTCCTGCATTAAAATATTGTATCATGACAGTCTGGATGATTTGAAGTGGTCATTTATTATCACACCAGCATTCAATTATCACGGCAAACTATTACGCTGAACCCTAAGTAAAGTACAAAAAAGTTAAAATAACGAAACCTGTAATTATTACTTGTGAAGGGATATCATTCACGTCTTACTAAACCTAGCCACGCGAAAGTGAACGAGGTAAACAAATCCTTTCTGTTTCCTCTTCTGAGCCTATGCAGGTCACGTGAAAAATTATCCTAAGACCCAGTCAAAATGAACAAATAATTTCTGTTTTCTCTAGCTACCAGTGCTGAACCTATGCAGGTCACGTGGAAAATGAACGATGAACGAGATCTGATCTGTATCCGGCAGATGAACGAGTCGTTCACCTCCCGACTGTGTCTTCGAGTCAATGAACGATCCGGCAGATGAACGAGTTGTTCACCTCCCGACCGTGTCTTCGGGTCAATGAACGATCGGGAGGTGAACGGTTCGTTCATCTGCCGGATACAGATCTTCGGGTCAATGTTTCGTTCTTCTGCCAACCGAGTCTTCGGATCAATGTTTCGTTCATCTGCCGGATACGGATCTTTGGATCATTTTTCACGTGACCTGCATAGGCTCAGTACTGGTAGCTAGAGGAAACAGAAATGATTCGTTCATTTTCCGACTCGGTCTTCGGATACGGATCTTTGGATCATTTCCCACGTGACCTGCATTCAACGAATCATTTCTGTTTCCTTGGCTGAGCCTATGCAAGTCCCGATGCGTGGCCACGAGAAAATGAACGAATCTTTTTTTGAGAGGACTCGTTACTCTCGAGTCCTTGTAAGGATTCGTTCAAAATGAACGAATCGTTCACGAACGACACATCACTACTCGCTGTCTCCTGTCTGTTTGACCAGGACATGCGCAAATGCAATGATTTTGATTATACAAATTCTCAAAATGATTGGAATCATGCACAAATTACATTTATAGCACAGATCAGTAGAGAAATATTAATATTTATTTTCTTTTGTATTATTTTCCTTTTTTTTTACTTTTCATGATGACAGGTGAGGCTCTGCCTCCCCTGACCGCACGTCCGTGGTGCACCTCGTTGTGGATAAGTAAAGCCTATTTTGCTACATTTTTGTAGTCCTGGTAATCTTTTGACCCGTCATAATATCTTGCACCTGGGCCCGTCGTTACTACGTTACGCCACTGGGTGTGAAGGTTGTGTAGCGTTAGACATTTCTGCAGCAGTCGGTCTGCAGCTGTCGGTCAGTCGTGTCTAAATTAAATACACGATACGTTTGATTGGCACATGTGTTAAGCCCATCAATAAGAGAACGTGGATTCACCATCATGAAACATCGGAGGCAATCTCTCGGTGATGTAATTTGTGAAATAATTTCCCATCCTGAAACTCTAGTATTTACTCTGTCTGTAAATAGTCATACAACCTTTGAGACTCTTGGAAAGAATATTTCAGTTACATCTTACATGGATTGAGGTTCTTTACTATAGGCCTACATCATAACCCTGAAAGCTCTCCATGCCAGATTTACTAGATTCACAAGCTGTCTAAACTATGCGTTACCATGGTTGACCACTAGATGGTGCAGCCACGATGCACTGCATGTATTCGGATGGCTATCTTCATGGGAGCAAAAATGCGAACACAAGTTAAAAAAGTACAATGCAGGTATATTTAATGCAGATTTTTAGAGAGATACAGTATCACTGTGACAGTGAGAGATTTTGAGATAAGAAAGTAATTATTTTGACCAATATATTTTGTTTTGTACTTATACTATTGCAGATAACATCATATGACTTACGTATATTAAATTACTTTGCAGTTTCACAGACAAAATGTGATGACCAGAGAGTTACTGATTAAAGTCAAACACAATGGACGAATTCCAGGTGTATCTATACAGTGTAGAAAAATACCATGGTTGTAATACAGTGGTGTGGTGAACATGGAGCAGTTTTGCAAAAACAAGTGTCATGTAAGGTCAGGCAGAGAGGCCTACGTGCAGAGATGAATGTCAAGTCAAACAGAGATGCCTGTTTTCTAAAACAATGACAGTGCAGTTTTCACAGATTCAGGCTTTCAGGGATAGCCAAATATGAATTAGAGGGTTTATGCATAGGGAATGCTGAATTAGTCAAGGGCAGGCAGAAGTTCCTAAAAAAATTGTAAAAAGAGATTTGACACATAACCGGGAGTGTTGAAAACATCAATAAGGGCACATCTGCTCATCATAAGTCGTCATTATTTTGAAAGGTGCTTCGGCAATTAATGAGAAGAGCATTCTGATTGGTTAAACTTGGATAAATGTTTAGGTTTGAGCAGAATATTCTGATTGGCTCAACTTTTATATGTTTTTAGTTTTTGATTGGAAAAGCATAGTGACGGAAAATGTCGTATAAGAAGTTAGTGCACTGATTTTTGACAGAGATGCTCCATGGACCACCACTCCAATTGGATGACAGTCTGTACGATTGAATAAACTTCAGTTCATCGCATTCGGTCGTCTGACTCTCATTGAAGTATCAACTCTAAGCTTAGAAGAGATTGTTTCGCTACAACAACAGTGCAAAGGTTGACCCTGTAAAGATATTTTCATATCAATAAACTGTTCATTCATTAATCATTAATCTAACTCCTCGTGTGCCATGCCATTATATTAAATAAGATCTCACAATTTGGAACACCCTGTTCTCGGAAAGACTCGCACAGGAAAGGATAATCCACACTCAGGTTTGAGTTTATTTACACCAGTATATACAGTATATATATATTTATACATTTAAATATTAAGCATAGGTGAACACTGAGCGCGTTTATATATACATCAATATTCAGAACATTTCCACATTTGTTTGATTTGATTTTTCCGAATTATTGGTCTATTTTTTATGAAGTAGTTAGGAAGCAACTCATGTCGTTTCCATATTCTATTTACGGCATAAACTCTTGAATATGAGGTAGCATATTGTGATATTTAGATCATGTTCTGACTTGCTCTTGTCTATAAATTACCACTTGGTATACGCAGTGTCTGGGAGTTCTATTGAGTGCTTTTTTTATTCCTCATGCCGTGCATGGAACAATCTGCTGCCTGGCTAATGGCAGTGCTAAACATTACATCTCCCTTCAACGAAAAATGTCAACATATATGTAAAAAGGCACATAACCGTACAATACTATGTCGTGGTGACAGTTTAACACGGTGTGGGCTAGAAGGTTTTTTTTTTGTTCATGCGTGGAGAGCACAACAATGTCCCCTTGCATTTTTTACCCATGTGAACACATTTATAGAAACAAATGACTTGAATAATCAATTAAAACTAACATACACCCGAATCTCTTACACCCGTATAGGACTGCATATAGCTCCTTTTCTATTTTAGCGTAGTTCTGCTCCGTGCTGTTAAGCAGCTTGGATGTGTATGCAACTGGTCTGCCTTCTTGCATGATAGTTGCGCCCAAGCCTTTTTTCGACATGTCAACCTGGAGCGCCACTTCCTTTTCAGGAATCGAGATAGGCTAGCACTGGCCTATCCAGCTGTGATAGCCTATTTCATCTGCTGAAATGCTCTCTCGTGTGCTGTGTCCCATTTGAACTCTGTTTCTTGTCTTAACAGGAGTCTGAGTGGTGAACTCACTTCGGCCAGATTGGGAGCATGTGTTGCTGTAATTGTTCATATTTTTCTCACTGTATGCTTTTTGAGGAGCTATGTGTTGGGCTGTATTGGTAGCTGGGTGATTAGTCTAAAAACTTTGTAAAATATTTGTAACCATAACTGTGATAACAAACTCTATGAGATATCAGTAAACAATTGTATTCGACAGAGGCGAGGCAGTGTTTTAAGGTGCGGGGTTCTGGCTGTCATGTTTTCGCACGCTAACAAGATTTGATCAATACTTATGGTGCGTTCATGATTTTTGAGAGGTTTGATGTCACTTTACATGGCAACGTTTGTGGTGAAAGGTAAAGAAAGATGTACATGCTACATAAGCCCCTTCACTGTTTATTTAGGTCGTACCATTTAGCGAAGTTGATGTTTTTATGACGATACTTCTCAGTTCAGTTTTGTGCAACTAACGTTATGTTTACCAATCTGGCTAGCTAGCTTACTAGCATGATTACTAACTGTCAAAACCTGTTTGTTGACGTCGTGTGAATGCTCTCTGTCGGTCAACGATGGGTGGAAGAATCTACAAACCGCTTCCCGGAAGTAATTTGTTGGTGAAATATGCGTTATCTTAGTTAGCTCGTTAGTTTTAGACAGATGAGATGGGTCAATAAGGAAGAAAATAATGTGTTTTTCATTAAATAAAGTTATTAGAAGCTGCTTACCATTAACAACATGTGTGGTGAACATCACACCAAGGCTTTTCCAGCGTACATTGTATCTGATTAATACATGTCCTCGCTACGTCAAAGTATCAGTGAGTAGCATTTCACATCTTTTTACAGATTTATATACTCTCTAATTAAGACCACATTTACACATAGCCGGGTATTTACAGAAACGATTATTTCTGCCCCTCCGTTTTAAAAAATAACGTCGTACACACAAGATCGTTTTCAAAAAAGTTTCTGTTTACATGAACCCACATAAATACGGCCCAGAGCTGATTATTATTGAAACGGCCGATCTAGGCAGACCGAATGCAATTGCCGTTTTACATAGTCTACCCTCATCAGATAAATAGTATAGGGTGAGGGCAACTTTTTTAACTACACTGACCAGTGACCGCATGACAGTAGTCTGACCTTCTATTGAGGGATGCAGTATTCCGAAAAAGACAGTAGTGATGAGCGCGACATTCGGAAGTTCTCATGCCATTCCTCCGGGAGGACGACTTTTTTTCTCGAAGTTTTCCCACCAATACATACAGGCCAAACGCATTTGCATTAACGTATACAGTACATGAGCACTACCTTAACGGCATTCATGATCAGTAAGCAAACTAACTGTACACATAGGACGCTCACATGACGTGATGCATTTTAGTTTTCAGAAATCTCCACTTTGGCCGGAGTTTTTAGAAATGATCGTTTTCCGTGATAAAACCTCCGTTTTCGTGTAAATGAAAGGCCAAACTGCATTAAAATATATGCGTTTTCCCACCGTGTAAACGGGGTCTAAGTAAGAGAAAGTCAGTCAGAAAAAGCAGAATATAATGTTCTGAAATATTTCAGTTGGAAATATTAAGAAACGAGGATTTTTGGCACCCAAAATGGGTCGCACCTGTTCCCATTCATCCATTATCAAACGGATCTGTCAATGACGATTGTTAGACCTAATTAGCTGTAGTTTCTTTAATCATGGGACTAGAGACATCATTTATTTTCATTCATTAGTCCTCTTTTTGCCTGTATTCATGAAGTTACATTTTTAGTGTCATACTTACTATATCGACATCGAGATTGATGTAAGGTTAGAAAATAGATTTTTTTTTTTGCTACATTGTGATGCATGTTGTCATTGACTTCAAAGCCTACAATGGCTACTATGAAAGCCTACTGCAACATCTGTCAACCACAAACTTTTCTGTTGAGTGACACTTTCATAGGTCAATTCATAGTCCTCGTAACACTCCTCCTCTTTCAATCAATCAATCAATTTGTTTATTTGATCAAGAGGGACAGTGTACATTCATGAACATTAAAATGTAAATGCACCCAATTATAGCCAAAAGGCTAGTTTCCATTGGCAGTCCCCCTTTGACAACTAGTTCCTGTTTTCGTCTCTGTTACAGCGACACCTCTGATAATCACACTTTGATCAGCTTTGGTGACGTGTGGGTGTGTGCTTGCGTGGAAGTCTGCTACAACTATCCATCCGCCTTCTGCTCTTTTGCCTTCTACCTTTGTCATTTTGAGTTCCAAAAGTTTGAAATTTAGGCAGTGAAAAGTTAAGAATAGAAAGTCATCTGCCATGCTTGGAAGCTATATCTGTTACCTTGTGCTTTTTGCTTGCAGTTGGAATATTGATTTGGAGTTCGCCAGTGCTGTACTGGTACCCAGCTCAGGACTCAAAGAAGCTTGGTTTGTGGGTGCGTGACTGATTTCAAGATGGCCCCTCTAAGATGCACTCAAAAGTGCCTCTGGCTGGTGCCGGCTGTTCTTGTACTGTGCTGGTTTTGGATTCAGGACTGGAGAGTTGACTCGAGTAGGCTCAAGAGTGAAACAGTTCAGCCGCAGTGGAGGAACGCCACGAACAGCGAGGCACTCAGGTAGGATCTAGTCACCAGTGTGAACAAGATCATAGTGATGAAGATATGGAGGTGATTATGTAACCCTGCCCAATGCAAAATTATGCCATACTTTAAGAAAGTAGATTTTTTACGAATTACAATCCGCTCATTCTGTGGCTGCCAACCTCAGCTTTGTTGAACTTCTACCTGCACTGTGTGTGTGTGTGAGAAAGAGTGAGTGAGAGAGAGAGAGACAAATATTCTGCCAAAATAATACAAATAAGTCAAGAGTTCACTCCTCTAAGTGATCTGAAGAGACTCCCGGCTCTACTAGGGGAGAGGGAGGACTGCCGCAGACTGGCAGCAAGATATGTAGCAGCCTGCCATGAGCTCCACAGTTCTGTGAACCCCCTGTCCCACATGGCTAATATTTAATGTTTACTAATTAATAAATAACTTGTTATATGTTTATATCCTATTATACTTCCCTACCTTCTATAGCCCCTCTTGTTTCGCAGGCCCTTTGTACTGTTACTGCTCATTGTTTGCTGTTATATTGTGGCTCATCAGTGTATATCACGTTAGTGTGTTAACTAATGTTTACTGTGCATGTCATTTTGTATATCACGTGTTTGTGTGTGTGTTTTGTCCCTGACAGGAGGAATTTGAAATGCAGACTCTCTGAGTGGTGTGATGCAGAGACGCTGTTTGCAGTGACACAGCACAATGCTCCTCTTGGCTCCGTGCTTCGGTTCGATTTGGACAGGTCCACCTCACACACTGTCGACGCACACAGCTTTTCGCTGTTTGTGAAGGTAAACTTGCCCCCACTCTCCATTATTTCCCTCTTGAAGGATTAGCATCTTTTCAAAATTCCCAAGATTTTGAGGAGTGAGTATTTTTCATGAGTCGTTCCACAATTACACTGTACAGATTACATTAGATTGGATTACAATAACTGCCATTTATTCTGGTCTCTTGAGTTCATTATTACATCATCAAATATGACCAACATTCTAATCACATATTTGTGATTGTATTCTACAAAGGGTTAAGTTCGAAACTTACTTGTGTTTTGGAAAGGGTATGAAAGAATATTCTTGTTTGTCAACGTCTTCTACAAGAATTGTTGCATATTTTCATGCCTTGAAAACTCTGCAGAGTTCATGCAGAGCTTAACTGCCGAGGGGTGTTACCCCGAAACTACCGTAGGTAAATGATAGAGAGACTATCGCTTAGAACACTCTTTCTCTCCACGGTTACCATGGTAGTTGCTGAATGATGCTTCTGGGAAACAGTACAGATCTGCTTAAAAGATAACTGCGACATACCATTGAACTCAACAAAGAGGAAATACTGGTGGTCTGCAAGATAGAGGACTGCCAAAGGCTGCAGAATATGTATACTGTGCAGAGCCTCCTCAATACAGACATTTCCCCTCATTCAAAGTCCGCCAGTAAAAGGCTCCTTCTGGCATCTGCGAGGAGATGCTCTTGTGAGAGGTTGCTCAGAGTATTGCGCCATCTGCAGGCTGCAGGGCACAGATGGCTCAGACAAGAGGCGACAGAGTCTTACAAACAAGGAAACTGTCATGCCTCAACCAGCCAGGAGATGCCGCCAGAACCCTCAAGCCCCTGGGATTCGGCCCTGGCAAACCCAGTAAAGCAGGAAACGGCACATGTCCCAAGCCCATGCCAAGCAGACTGAAGAAACCCCATGCCAGGTGATCAGGGGAATCACCTGTTGCCCATTTCGTGTGGCCATCTTAAGCCCCTTGTTTCAATGCTTCTGTGCTCAGTCATTATTCTACCCGATGGACTGTGACTCTGCGTCTTTGTTGCCTTGCCTCTATGCCACCCTGCTCTTGTTGAGAACTTGCTTCTGTGGAAATCTACCTTTATTTACTGTCGCACATGGTCTGTATGGTCTCTCCTTTGTTTCGTGTTTTTTGGATGTTTATGGACTTTTGAGTTACTTACCTGAAGATACGGTCCTGAGTTACTTACCCGAAGACAAGCTTTGTGTTTACCTTGTGCCGCTGGATCCCTGTGTCGCTGGGTCCCTGTGTTTTGTAAAAATAAATTCCTCTGTTGAAACTTTATCAACACTTGAGCTGGATGGCAGGAGAACTGATTTGCCCCTAACAAAAGGAAAAGGTGTTCTTTGCTTCTCCCTGAACAGTGTACCACCCTTTCCAGATGTTTCTCTTAGTCAATTCTCCAGTCGCTTGAAGGAAATGGTTTAAGCCAAAGACAGTAAAATGTAATGATGCCAGTGAACGTGCTTGTACACATGGCGGCCTCATCAGACACGTTACTGCCTTGCATAATCAGTGGTGCTTCTGCCTTTCACTTCAGAAAAAAGACAGGAACCATTGTTCCACTCATCAGCGTTCCTCTCTCATGTTCTGGCTCCACCATTAGTAATGTCCTCCATCTCAGCTGTCTCCTTGCCTCTCTTCATAGTCTGGTTCACATTTAGAAAGTGTTGTTGTTGCTTCAACATCAAGAGTGTGAATAGATGAATGTCTCTGGAATCAAACAGTTATGATCTTGTTTACCTACAAATGCAACTTTAATTGATGTGTGTGTTGTCAGTTGGACGGAATGTGATTTTGTGTGTGTGTGTGTGTGTGTGTAGGAGCCTCCCGTGCCACCTCATCTGAGCTCCTGTGCAGTGGTTGGGAATGGGGGCATCCTGAAGAACAGTGGCTGTGGCCAAGAGATCGACCAAGCCCAGCTCATCATCAGGTACTACAAGCCCACACACACACTCTCTCTCTCGTGCACACACACACACACACACCAACTCCACCACCAGAGAGGTCTGAATGACCAAACATGATAGATTGTGTGTGTGTATATATACAGTATATATAGCCTAAATATAGGGGAGCCTTGCTATCATGGGCAAGCAGTTTGGTTTGAAAAGTGCTGCTTGGGACATAAATGGAATTAGATGCAAATTCCAAATGCTGCTGGGATTGTGTAGGGCTAGACTAAAATGTTAAAACATGCTAAGAACAAGTGAGATGTATCTCTGTCAATTAGCGGCTAGCGGATACAGAACTCTGCAGTGAGAACCTTCCCCGACACCTTGCTAGCGACACATAACAAACCAAAGGGGATTAGGTGTAATTGTTAGCACTGCCATCTCCGGTGTCTGAGGGTGCAGGTTAGAGACCAGTGCAGGACTCTGCCTGCCTATTGCTCTCAGTTCAGTTTTTGCTGAGATTATAGTCTGGACACCCTCTTTGCAACATGGATCGCTAACCACTCTGATAGTCTGGACACCCTCTTTGCAACATGAATTGCCAGCTAGTCTGACTGCTAGCAGTATAAGTACTGCTATAAGTAGTAGTTGCAACACTAGCAAACATCGATTAATTGAAGCTAGAGCAAGGAGAATGTGTACATTTATTCATCAAGGCCAAACACATTCTTTCCTTACTGCCAACAGGGTTTGGGAAAAGGCTTAAAAAACTTGCACCGTTAGAGGCGAAGTAGGAAGTATAGTAATCTCATAGTGGTCATTGCCGATTGGTGAAAGTCTGGTCCAATGGTTTCAAAATTAACCTGAAGTCTACGTCTATTAAGATGCAACAAATGGAGACAATCCCCTATGGAGCGTGGCCAGACCCTATCAATCCCCTATGGAGCGTGGCCAGACCCTATCAATCCCCTATGGTGCGTGGCCAGACCCTATCAATCCCCTATGGAGCGTGGCCAGACCCTATCAATCCCCTATGGAGCGTGGCCAGACCCTATCAATCCCCTATGGAGCGTGGCCAGACCCTATCTATTCACAAAGACCAGGCTACACACCCAATGCCTGTTCTTTCCCCTGTGTGTTTATGTGCATGTGTGTGTGTGTCTATGTGTTTGTGGATAGGTGCAATCTTCCTCCCTTGACTACAGATTCTGGCAAAAGGACACACATTGTGATAGTGAACCCAAGCATCATAGAAAAAAGGTAGACAGACTTGCACTCACACACACACACACACACACACACACACTCACGCTCTCTTTCTCTCTATTGCACAGCATAAACAAGAGTGCACTGGCACACTACATATTAACATGATTTGTTTCATCAGTACTTCAATGTGAACGTGCTCCCTGCCCATTCAACACCTTTAAGCAACACTCTGTATATACAAACACACATTATGCACACACTAACTTCATCCGTGTGTGTTTGTTTGTTTGAGGTTTAAGGATCGGAAGGGTGCCAAGCTATTGGAGAGCTTGAGTGTGTATAACAGAAGCTTCATCTACATGCCGGCCTTCTCTTCAAGAACCGGCATAAAGCCATCCTTTTGGGCTGCTCAAACAGTTGCTGATGCTTCAGCCAATCAGACAGTCCTGTTCGCCCACCCGGAGTTCCTGCGGCGTGTCAGTGCCTTCTGGGCGGCCCGGGGAGTCCGTGTTGGGCGTCTCTCCAGCGGCCTCTTCATGCTGACACTCGCCCTCTCCCTCTGCGACCAGGTGGACGTCTACGGCTTCTGGCCCTTTCCACACGGACCAGACAACAAGACACTCTCTCAGCATTACTATGACAACGTACCTCCCAACAGCTACCACACGATGACGCAGGAGTTTAAGCTGTTGACGCAGCTGCGCGACAGTGGAGTCATACGACTGCAGCTGGGAAACTGTGTAGGTGCTGAACATGAACCGAGGCATTGATTACTACTGCAGCAGTCACAGCAATGATGCGTTCGTCTCATTCTTAGTTCGTACACTTGCAGCAAAATAATGCAGGATTTTACTGTTTCTTGTTTTAGTAGTAGCTTGTATACTGATGTCCTGATTAGGGAAGGGAATCAAGAACCGGTTCCCAGTGGACTGATTCCTTTGAATCGTTAGCCATCGTTAGTCCTTTACGATTCCGCTATCGGTGTCAGAGCCGTTTGCACATGCACGATGACTTCACGCGCATTCAGCTTTGTTTTGTTTAGACTGCAGCCAACATGGCGTCTTGGCAGAGGCGTGTGGTTATATTTCACGCGAAAAGATGACCACAGGGCCACTTGCAATGCTTTCAAAACGCCTATTTTGTCAAAGGGGTGGAATACTATTATGCAGAAACATTTTTCCATACAGCATGCAATAACTTTGCAGGAATGCCGCGTTTTTAAGAGCTACAGAGTGACGATAACGTTAATGAATCTCAACCAAGCAACAGCAGCGCGGCTCACGTTAGCGCTTCATCTGTTAATATCAAAGATAAACTATTGTGTTAGTGCCATTTGTTTCATTGTGTAAACCAGCTTTCATTATTTGATTATGTCAGTTTTATTTTTAGTCCAAGGTGAATACGCTTTTTTTTTTTTTTAAACAGCGCTGTAATTGGCATGTTCAAATATTATTTAGCACAGCGGTTCTCAAATTCTTGTATATCAAGGACCCCTAAACTGCCACAAATTAGACCAGGGAGGGATCCCTATTTGATAAGATTCTTTTCCAGGCTCCCCCATCTGATTAGATTTTTGAGTTCAGATGTTTTATTACAAAAATTGTATGAAATCCATTACCAAATCCGTCATATATTCTGTTACTTATGGTTGGAATTATGGTCAAAACAAATAATTGTTTTCTTTGTTGGTACCCCCTGGCGGCACCCCATCAAGGAAAAGGATCCCTAGGCTATGGGTTAGGTTTGTTTTTGGTTATTTAAAACATGTAAATGTATACATACGTACTGTATATGTTGTGCATCATCTATTCAGAGAATATTATATAAAAGAAAATGAATGTCAATAAACCCATTTGAACGTTTGTTTTTTTCCTTGCCCTAAAAGTATCGATAAGGAATCTAATCGATAAGCAGGAATCGGAATGGAATCGGAATCGTTAAAATCTTATCAATTCTCATCCCTTGTCCTGATGGCACATGGTCATGTGAAGGAGAGATAAACCGTTTCGTTGCATTTAGCGTCATGCTGATGTAGGTACACCTGGAATTCGTCCATTGTGTTTGACTTTAATCAATAACTTGCGTATGGTTTCACCCGGAACCTACGTAAAACTTTACCTATCATAAAAGTGAAACCTGATGCAATTTTAACCACGCCCACTGGAGCTTGAACAAAAGGAACGTCTTCCCAAATGTTCTCTCTCTCTCGGCCGGCATCCGCCTGGCATACACCTCACATCTCTCTCTCTCCCTCCCGGCATCGACCGAGGAGCAACTTTTTGACCTCTCCTCACCTCAGGCATCGCCTGCACACCGCCTCTCCTACCACGTCAACCGGTGAAGGCCTTCTCTCTTTGTTCTCTCGCAACAAAGAGAACACTCTCACTTCTTACGGCCGACACACGCCTAAGATCTCTGTCAACGAACTGCTAAGTGAGACGAAGTAAGTTTAGCGAAAGCAGCTAACATTAGACCTGCTAGCTAAATTGCAAAGGGAACAGCAATAGAATCGCGAAACTGCAACATTCCGAGTGATCAAATCCTCCGACCTAAACTGGAGTGAAACAAAGACGTCACAGCAAGGACAACTTTCTTCATCTACGGACCTCTTCATCCATCTACGACAGCATCATCTCTTTGCCTCATCTACGTCGGATCCGCACGCCTTTTCCCAAAGGACTGGTAAACTCTGACATTAACTGGGCATTTAGCTATCCTAGCTATTCACAACCTGGCTAAGCATAAGACTGTTTACATGCCATTGTTCATGTGTTTCACCTGTTTTGTTTACTGAACGTAACTGTTTATATGTTTTCATTGTTAGTTGGTAGTTGGCTTTGCCACACCATAAGGGTTATCGTTAGGATTGCTTCTCAGACACATCGGGTCTTGCATGCATCACTAACCATTTCCCTCTTCTAACATGGCATCTTAATCGCGCACGATTACATATACATTGGCCTTCACCAGTAGCGGAGGGGGGGCGGGGGCGCCGAAAACCCCGGCCCGGAGGGGGCCCCGCGATCTATGACTTTTTTTTATTTTTTTCATAATTTCTCTTTATCTATGGTAGACAATTGTACTAAATATATATACATTTTCAATTTGTTTACATGACGTAGAGACGTAGTAGACATAGGCATACAGTAGACGTACAGTAGACAGACTTTGAGTAAACTAACGTGATTTACAGTAACGGTTAGCGCCGCTCCCGTAGCCCATGTTAAACGACAATAATATTAAATATGAAGCGGATCTGGTGCATGCAAACGAAGAGAAAAGTTAGAAGAGCAGCAGAGGAGGAAGCTCGGAAAGTTAGAGCACTTGCGGAGTTCTATTCGGAGGATCTGTCTAAGACCGATGATGTGGTTGATGAATTTGTTACATTTCGTACTATGTACCGTGAGCTGAGCATGGAAAAACATGAACTAAACACAGCATCCTAGCATTTCTCATTGAAAACAACATGGGCCGTACTTTCCCCAACCTTGCCATTCTTTATCGCATTTACTTGACAATTCCGATAAGCAGTGCTAAGGAAGAGAGGCCTTTCAGCCGTCTGAAATTGAAAGAGTTTCTTGCAATCAAGCATGGGAGAGGAGCGGCTGTGCAACTTAGCGCTGCTGTGCATCCAGAGGGACGTCGAGATTGACATTAACAAAGTAATCGCCAGATTTGCTAAAGATAAGAACAGACAGATGATGATTTAAATAGGCAAGGGCATTTGTTGTGCCCTATGTTTCATGTCTGTATATATTATGCCTTTGTAAAAACTAAAGTTTAATAATGTGTATGTGTTTTGACCTGTGTGTTGGCTATAAGTTTGCTGGTTTTGAATATCCCAATACTTGTCAGTTCGGAAAAGAAAATTATTATAGTCTAATGGAATTTTAGTTCAATCGTAGCATGCCTGTAGGTGGCCTACTGCAGTGCGTGTCACGCGTGTGTGTTGCGCACTCGTTTTTTTTATTTTTTTCATGGGGGGCTTGGTTCGCGTGTAGCTCGCCCAAATTGTTGCTGAAAGAATAGTTATATAGGGCTATGTTTGTTTATTAAACGTTGTCACTGTAAGAGACAAGTCATTTAATCCTCTTTGATTAAACCCATTTTATGCATGGATTTGTGTAGGCCTACTGTGTGTGAGAGATTCTAATGAATGCTGAATGTGAGGCTACTGGCCTAGGCCTACATTTTGTTCGCACATTAGGGGCTATGATGACTGAATACATGTATTATATAATATGTGCTGTTCACAATAGAGGTTGCCATTGGTTACTTTTTATTGTTATATTTTATTGCACTGCAAAATATTAATAACAGGGGGGCCCCCAATCAGTTTCCGCCCCCCCCTGAGACACAACCCTTGCTCCGCCCCTGGCCTTCACATAGCCACACACGCAAAGAGAATACTCTAACTTCGCGCTGCACATAGGCTCGTCCTTTTCCCACATCACATGTATGTTCGCGTACGTGCACACACATGCACGCGGAACTGCGGTGATTTAAACAAAGGAACACACACACATTCTTTCTGGCGCGCTCCTAACAGCGCAACCCCGAGCCCACAAGCTCGCACACACACACTCCCTCTCTCTTACACATCCCCAAACTCCTTCAATTCATTAGCTAGTTACATTTAAGTGGATTACAACCATACTATTAATAGGGTAACTTTGGTTGTAGTTATTCATTTAATTATTAATCAGAGTTCCAAATTGATAGTATAATATATTTAATGAGACTGATTTGTGGATTATCTTTACTTTGACCACCGTGGAGTCACACTACACTTTGTGTGGCGCCCCCTAGGTGTTCAACTTAATTGATCTGTGTTAACAAGTGTGCTCTCAACTTGTATTATGTTTCTGTTTTGTTTATTGATTGAATACAGACACCTGTGATTGTTAATGTGGGTGTGTACCTGTAATGTGGTTGGTGTGTTAATGAATAAATCTCATTGAGTGAGCGCAGCTGTTGCTGTGTGTTTAAAGTCAGTCACGTCGTTGCGTCTACTCTGTGAACAGGTTATGGGCCCAGAGTAAGTCGAGATACACCGCGTTAGCGTGCTGAAGTATAGCACCATGAGTAACACTAGAAGACCAGGAGAATATAGCGGTCGCTGGTCGCGGCTTGTGTTTGACGGGGATGAAAAGAATTTCGAACTCTGGGAAACTACGTTTTTGGGCCACCTCCGGCTGAAAGGGATTATTACTACGGAGCCCGAGGGTGTGGAGACAGAGGAGGAAGCGGCCTCAAATGCTGAGGCATATGCTGAACTGATTAAATTCTTGGATGACAAAAGTTTATCGCTAGTAATGCGAGAGGCAGCCGATGATGGGCGCGCAGAGCTAAAGATTTTGAGAGACTATTATGCAGGTAAAGGAACGCCTCGAGTAATAAGCCTGTATACTGAGCTGACCTCGCTTCAAAAATCAAGCAGCGAGAGTGTGACGGAATATGTTATTCGTGCGGAAACCGCTATCACGGCATTACGAAATGCTGGAGAGACTTTGAGTGACGGGCTGCTGGTAGCTATGGTTCTGAAGGGGCTTCCTGAGACTTTTAAACCTTTTTCCATCCATGTAACGCAATCGGATGAGACAATGAGGTTTGCCGAATTCAAAACAAAGCTTAGAAGTTACGATGACAGCTGAACGGGCTGCAGCGGACGTGGTGTGCTATAGGTGCGGCCTGAAGGGACACATTGCCCGCGCTTGCCAGTGCAAACTGTGGTGCAGCCACTGCAAAAGCAACACGCACTGAGACATGACCTGCAAAAGGAGACGGCTCCAGGACGCAACATGGAGGGCCCCCGAGGAAGTGACAGACGAGTACGTATTCCTGGTGACCGATGGGGCGGCAGGATTCCAGCCAAGCAGCCAGGGTGTCTGCATGAGAGGCCTGATGGTCGACTGCGGGGCAACCTCGCATATCGTCACAGACATCGCTAAGTTCAGGAGGTTTGATGACGAGTTCCAGGCCGGGACACATTGCATAGAGCTGGCTGACGGCACAAGGTGCAAGGGAGTGGCAGAGCGCCGAGGTGATGCAGAGGTCTTCTTGATGGACAGCCGAGGACACCACCTCAAAACAGTGCTGAGACAGGCGCTGTACATTCCCTCTTACCCGCAGGACATATTCTCGGTGCAAGCAGCAGCTGACAGCGGGGCGACTGTGACTTTCAAGAGGCAAGGACATTCTGGTGCACAAAGACGGTACACAATTTCCCATTCATGTACATGATAGACTATATTACTTGCATACAATACCTGATGGATGTAATGACCGAGTTAAGGGATGTTATGATTTAAAGACATGGCATGAGATACTGGGTCACTGTAATTTTGACGATGTGCAGAGGTTGGAAGGTGTTGTTGATGGCATGAAAATTGAAGGTCCAAGAAACAAATCTCCATCTTGTGAAGTGTGCACCCAAGGCAAGTTTACGCAGACCAGAAACAGAAAGCCTGATGCAAGGGCTAAAAGACCTCTAGAGCTAGTGCACACAGATTTGGTAGGTCCAATTCACACAGAGTCCAGAGGGGTACAAATATGTTGTGTCATTTACTGATGATTTTTCCAGTGCAGTGTTTGTATATGCCCTTAAGAGTAAAAGTGACACATTGCAAGCAACAGAGAGGTTTCTTGCAGATACGGCCCCATATGGTAAAATTCAACGTATTAGATCTGATAATGGCACTGAGTTTACAGGAAAGCATTACAAAACTCTGTTGGTTAAAAATGGTATTAGGCACGAGACTTCTGCACCATATTCTCCCCATCAAAATGGTACAGCGGATCGAAATTGGCGTACACTTTTTGACATGGCACGGTGCATGCTGATAGAGAGTGGGTTACCTAAAGGTTTGTGGCCTTACGCAGTGCAGACAGCAGCCATAACCAGGAACAGGTGTTTTAACAATCGCACCAAACAGACACCAGTTCAGATGTTAACAGGGAGACGGCCCAATCTATCCAGGATGCAAAAGTTTGGTTCAGAGTGTTTTGCTTATAGACAAGATAAAAGAAAGCTGGATCCAAGATGTGAAAAGGGTGTTTTTATTGGTTATGACAAAAGCAGTCCAGCATACATTATCTATTTCCCTGAGAGCAGGAAAGTGCAAAAGCACAGGTTAGTCAAGTTTGTTTCTAAGATCTGTGTTGAGCAACAGACTCAGACCAGCATTGTGGGCGATGATGATGATGAGCTGGAGCAGAGGGCCAATGGGACTAGGCAGAATGGGAATGCAAGTCCAGTAAGTGACCAGGTTCCAGTCAAAGAGGAGGAACTGAGTAGCAGTCCTCAGACCCAAACAGTTGAAGCTATGCCTGAGCCTACAAGGTACCCTTCTAGAGTGAGGAGGAGGCCAGCCTATTTCCATGACTATGTTTCTCAACAGGCATCTGATGAGGAAACTGATCAGGCACAGATGAACATAGATTACTGTTATAGAGTGACATGTAACATACCTGTAACTTTCACAGGAGCTGTAACCTCACACAAATCAAAAGAATGGGTTGCTGCAATGGATGAGGAGATGCAGTCACTTAGAGAAAATAACACATTTACCCTAAGTAGCTTGCCTGAGGGTAAGAAAGCAGTGGGGGGTAGATGGGTTTATGCAATCAAGAATAACATGGATGGATCTGAAAAGTGCAAAGCACGTTATGTGGCAAAAGGATACAGTCAGATGAGAGGTGTAGATTATGAGGAGACATTTTCCCCTACAGCTAACTTGACGAGTATCCGAGTGGTCATACAAAAAGCAGCGCAAGAAAACCTGATTCTGCACCAAATGGATGTTAAAACTGCCTACCTGAACGCACCAATAGATCATGAAATTTACATGGAACAGCCAGAGGGCTATGAGGTGGAATCTGGCACAAGTGAAAAATTGGTCTGTAAATTGGAGAGATCATTGTATGGGCTAAAACAATCGGGCCGAAACTGGAACAAGGTGCTACATGAGTACCTAACCAAAAAACATTTTGAGCAGAATCAAGCAGACAACTGTGTTTACACATGGGAAACAGAAAATGCAAAAGTGATAATTGTAATATGGGTTGATGATTTGTTGATTGCTGCAAGTGATGTTCAAATGTTCTCAGAGATGTGAAGGACACATCAGAGTCAAACATACAGACAGATTCAAAATGAAGGACTTGGGCAAACTAAGGCATTTCTTAGGTATTGATTTTAACCAGGGTGACCACTGTGTGAGTCACAAACAAAATATGTGGTAAACATTTTGGACAGGTTTAACATGCAGGATTGCAAACCTAGATCGACACCCTGTGAACAAAAATTAGACTATACTGATGGTGCCGAAAAGATGACTGATGTGAGAAAATATAGAGAGGCAGTGGGAAGCCTCATCTATCTGAACATCTGTACTAGGCCTGATATAAGTTTTGTGGTAAGCAAACTGGCACAGTATTTCACAGAGCCAACTGTTGAGCAATGGGCTACAGTTAAACATGTACTGAGGTATCTTAGAGGTACAATTGACAGAGCTGTATTACAGAAAATGTAATGAGACACTGGGAATAAATGCATACAGTGATGCAGATTGGGCGGCTAGTAATGACAGACGTAGTACAACAGGCTATTGTGTAAGTCTAACCAAATGTGGTGCTTTAATTTCATGGAAGACCAAGAAACAGCCCACTGTCTACTTGTGAGGCAGAGTATATAGCCCTAGCCACTACCATACAAGAGTGTCTCTATCTTAAACAGCTGTTGGAGAATCTTGATAAGTGTCAGTACTCACCACCTAGGGTATATGAAGATAACCAAGGTACAATAGCCTTAGCAAAAAATCCCGTAAGCAGGCAAAGATGCAAAAATCAAGTATCATTTTATTAGGTCTACTGTAAATAATGGCACAGTTATGTTAGAGTATTGTCCAACTAATGAGATGGTAGCAGATATATTGACAAAGCCTGCAACCAAGAATAAGTTGATTAAGTTTGCTGCATTTATTTTTTGGAAGATGATGTTGTATATATTAATGTGAGAGCAAGTGGGGGTGTTAACAAGTGTGCTCTCAACTTGTATTATGTTTCTGTCTTGTTTTGTTTATTGATTGAATACAGACACCTGTGATTGTTAATGTGGGTGTGTACCTGTAATGTGATTGGTGTGTTAATGAATACATCTCATTGAGTGAGCGCAGCTGTTGCTGTGTGTTTGAAGTCAGTCACGTCGTTGCGTCTACTCTGTGAACAATCTGCCTTTGTGTTGAATGGTTGATTCCGGTCCAATCGGGTGAGACTATTAACATATTGTTGCTGTTGCAAGGATTACAATTTACACACAATTGCACCCACATTCACCCGGCGCCTGCTCACAGGGTAAGGTACCTACATAGTCTGGTACTCCCATGTGAGGCTGGTACCAATTTCACATACACTGAGCAATCACACTTTGCATTTTCCTCTAGTTATCATTTGGTCATGACACCCATTTGATAGTACGCGCAAAATGGTTATCTAATCTGCCAGGCTATTAGCTATCTTACCATAATAATTTATAGGCTGGCTATCCACCTGGTAGCGACCATAATTTACCCAACTAGGCTTAGTAAGCCTACCATAATGTATGTAGGCCCTGGGGTACGCAAAGTGGTTGAGGGAGTACGCGGGGAGAGCATTTCCGCGATAACGGAAAATGGACAGAATTCGCGGAATGTACCCTTTGAAACAGAATTGCAACTTTCAGACGGAAACATCATTTTGTGCATCAAAATCGCCCAAATTCCCATGTATTTTGCCCTGCAAGGCTGTATTTATTTCTAATAAACACAAAAACGATCGCAACGATGAACAAGCATTCATTAAAAAACAAAACCACTGAGAAAATGTCACGTCTGTGCTGAACTCCGCTCCGGCCACGCCCCCCTGTTCAACGGTTGACACACACACCTCCGCTACAGCCTGTAAAATGAATTCACTCATCTTCCCAATCGCCTACAAATAATGTTTTTTAAGTCTTCTGTTCTGTTGATGGCTGGCAAACAACAACCTTAGAAGGTTTGGGTCACTTGTGGCACATATTATTCACTAATTTTAAGCAATCAATCTACCTTAGGGTGAACAAAATGAGCCTAAACGGAATAAAACGGAATTCACCTAAAAGGTGAAAAGGAAAACTGGGGGGGTACGTAGCTGGAGATTGAATGTCTGAAGGGGTACGGGACTGTAAAAAGTTTGGGAACCACTGATGTAGGCTATAACTTGTCTTGCAATTTATATCTATCACAATAGAGGTTACTTGCTGCATGGTTGCTGACACACCACTGAGGGCAGTGTGGTGGAAAATATGTGAATGAACTCAATAATCTGTGTCTGTAGACAATTAGTATAATAACCAGTGTGGGTAGAATATTAGTAGAATATTAACAATCAGTATAAACACTAGAATATTCATGATAACAAGCTACTAAGACTAATATACTACTACAAAATGATTTACACTATTGATATGAATTACATTATGTGCACTCTATATTTAAATATGTATGAAGTCTGGGCATAGTTATGTGTGGGGAGCCTTAGGGGTGACCGAGATAACTATCCACAGGCATGCCGACTGAAGGCTACGAAAACCTTCCCTTCCTTGGAGGGCCCGCTTTCCTTATCATGGTAACAAAGTAAAGGACCCCACACTGGTATTGCTCAGACACCTGGGCACAGGAAGCAAACTGAGGTGTGAAGGTTGGCAGACATCACACGTCATTCTCCCTCTCGCTGTAGCAGAAAGATTGGATACCTGTCCAATACCTGTATTGATATTTAAACATGGCCAGACTATCATGGCGTTGGATTCCTTCTCCCAACTACTTAAAATAGTGTACACGAGAGAGCATTCATCTTGGAGGATACGCTAGACTAATTCATATTAGAATTAGACTCTAATTCTAATAATGAAACACATACAGATATAAGATACATGCAAATAATGATTCTGATTCACAACTCACTAATCTTTCAGCATTTGTGCTCAATTACTAATGCAGTTGGGAAAGTATCAGCATTCTACATGAATGACTCGCCCCCCCCAGTTTCAGTTACATCTTACATGGATTGAGATTCTTTACTATAGGCCTACATCATAACACTGAAAGCTCTCTATGCCAGATTTATTAGATTCACAAGCTGTGTCTAAACTATGCGTTACCATGACCACTAGAGGGTGCAGTCACAGTCAGACCCTCCAGGATTTCGTGATGTTGCGATCGCAACTATAAACGCAAATTCAACGATTCCCCACGAATTCAGCGCAACGTTGCAATTTTAACACATCACCGCAACTTTCCCACAAATTTGACAAATCAACGTCGTCTCCCACAACTCCCTCCCTTCCGTGGCTACACCAAGGGCGAAAATTATGCCCTGCGGAAACGGTGCAGACACTAGCAGAGTTCTAATCCGTTGTAAACAATGAGAATGGCTACACCAGACGTGGAAACAGAACGCAGCCCATGTCCGCTGATAATTCAGAAATAGACCTGGCTTCAATTTGTATAATTCGAGTCTGGTAATAAATCTATAAAATGTAATGAAAATTATATATTTTGCTATGAATAATGAAGGAAGCAATAAATCCGATTATTTCCCAAACCCTTGAGGGCTGTTGCCATGGAGATTTACCATTTACTTTCTGTTTAAAGATAAGGTAGCAGCTAGTGTTGAAGAATGGATAACTTGAAATTGGACGACTTTAGAATTAATATATGAAATTGAACACCTATACGGATAAAATAAATTAACATAATATAGCTAAACAGATTGATAAGCATAGAATGAGAACGGCAGAAATGCAGGCAGGACGTCAGACGACGAGACAGATCAGTGACACAGGCTGTTTTTTTCTCTCGTTATATGTGGAGGCTGAGACATTCATAACATTTTATTCAGTTTTACTGGTGGTCCTTTTGTAATACCAACAGGTGCACTTTGTTGTGGATAAGTAAAGCCTATTTACTGTTCCCGCTACGTGTTTTGCACCACCAGTGCGTTAACGTAGGTAAACAGACAGCCAAACTCGATTACACAAGCCAGGTAGCTAGCGCCTTGCTCCTTTATTGTCAGGTGAAATTTATGAGTGAAACTGTAATACAGAAAATACTTAGAAGGTATACTAAACACAGCAAGTTACTATTATATTCGTTACATCAAGAATCAGAGCAACAACAGATTACAGGTGCTAATGTTAGCCATTAACAGAATTATGAATGAATAACGGTGATATCTCTATATTAACCCTTGTATGGTATTCATTTTTTTGTTACTTAGAAGGTGTTGTGGGTCTGGTGGACCCGCTCGATTTGTGGGTGTTTAATTCAACACAATCAAACAATTTTATTGTAAAATACTCAACAGATATTTACTTCATTCTAATTAGAAGCAATATGAACAGCAAATATGGTTAATATTTGCCCTTTAACTTTGTTATATCACATTTAAGAATTTAAGTGCTACCCGTGTTTTTTTTTTTTTTTACAAAATCAAGAAAATCAATTATAATCAAGATATCAGTGGACAAAAATTCAACACATTTACAAATGAAGCAAGGTTTTCCATAACTATTTGATTTTTGTGAATTTCATTTGAAATCAGGTCAGTTTACATAGCACAACATGGGTGGATGGGGCACCAGCACTGTCCTCCTGAATCCTCCTAATAGTAGCTGCAGAGGCTGAGGTTCTTGGAACATGTTGTCTTCTCAGGATTTAAGGTTTCACCAGTGTCTTTCCCAGTTCCTTGAGAAAAAGGCTTATGCTCTGGAGCTTCCCTCTCTTCCACTCCGGGTTCAGTGCCAACCAGGTGACAAAGGCGTTGTATGCCATGATGTCCAATATGGTAAATAAAATCGCCAGTGGCCAGCGTAGGGTCCTCCTTTTACAGCTGATGGCAGACACCAGCTTGTCTATGTTGTCCACCCCTCCTTTTGTGGCATTATAATCCATGATGATCTCTGGTTTTTGATGCTCCAGGCCAGAGATTCTCCTATCCCAGTGCAGTGTACTCATGAGTATCACATTCTTGCGTTTCTTTGGCACATAGAATACCAGGGACGTGTCAGCCGTGTACACAAACTTGGAAGAGTTGACATGCCTTTTCTTTGTAGGCAGCAGTTGGGGTGGGAGCTCAGACCTGTTTTTTCTTATCTTTCCCACCATGGTCAGCTCCTGTCCCAGCCTGTACGATGTAAAATAAATTGTAGCATGTGATGTTGTGTCCACTGAGTCCCTGAGCCATGTCCAGGACAACTCTCATCCCTTGATTTTTCTCAGGGCGTCCTCATCAGGTTACCCTATGTAGCCTTGTAAGTTCCAAGCATATGAGGAAGTCGCATTACAGGCAGCCCAGATCTTTATACCATATTTTGCAAGTTTAGATGGTATATAATGTCTAAAGGGGCAGCGGCCCCTAAATGGCATCAGCGGCAGGGGCAGAAAAACAAAACTCTTACTCACACACTCACTCAAACACACACACATACTTAGCCTACATACACACAAGGCCCACATACACACAAACACACATAAGCGTGCGCGCACACACACAAACACACACACACTTACAGCAGGCCCACTCACATACACGTGCGCGCAAACACACACACACACACTTACAGCAGACCCAGACAGGAGGAGAA
Organism: Clupea harengus; assembly: GCF_900700415.2. Taxonomy (NCBI): domain Eukaryota; kingdom Metazoa; phylum Chordata; class Actinopteri; order Clupeiformes; family Clupeidae; genus Clupea; species Clupea harengus. Next base: position 21,129,335 of record NC_045160.1, read on the forward strand.
CAGTGTTAATTTCGATGACGAAAAATATTCGTTAACGACCTTTTTCCGGGACTAAGACGAGACTAAGACGTGACGAAAACGGATCTTTATAAATAAAAACTATGACTAAATCTATTTTAACTTTCGTTGACGAGACGAAAATGTTGGTGGTTGACTAAGTCACAATTTTTTTTTTTTCTAAACTTGTATGCACATCATTGGTTGAATGTTGCCCGGTCCTGTATCTATCCCTCCTCCACTCCCTGAGATGCCCCGACATGCAAGTGACGCCCTATAACAGACGTTATGATGGCTGAAGTTCAGGCACTCGGTACTGGAAGAAAAATAAGAATAGATATCAGGACAGTCTTTAATTATAACTTGACAGAAAATAAAACACAATGCACCGCAATAACCGGAGAGAAACCTTGTGGCTTCAAAATAGGTGGGAAGAACACAACAAGAGGCACCTGAAAGCGCACAAGACAACCCTGCCATTTATGCCAAGGTAAATGAGCTAGTAACTGTCAATGATAATTAGCTAATGTTAACTAGTTATTAGAATATATTAGCCAACGTTAAGTTAACTTCAAAAGGGCAGTCGAGTGTATATGTTGTGTCAGCTTGTACAACTAGCTAGTCATTTTCGATTGAAACCTCCCGTTTGGCTTGGCAAATGAGTTCCAAAACGTTTAGCTAGCTAACGTTAGCGAACTATGAGGTAGCATAGCTAAGTTATACTAGCTATCGATTGCTAGCTAAGTTAAACTAGCTATCGATAACTAGCTAGTAAACGCATTGCAGAATGGACTATAGGACAGGCCACGCATGACATTAATCAATAAAAAATAAATGAATACGTGATTGGTTTACATATCCTTGTCTATTTATGCAATTGTTATGATCATTGGCATTACTTTCAACTCTCAAACTATCTGTCTAGCTAAATATGTTGGTTATCAGATTGCACAGCAATTCATATGGAGGATATGTGGTTGATTTAACTAAGGCCAGGTAGGCATAGTAGTTGTATTGTGTTATCACATCATTTGAATCTTCAAAATCTAGACTTGATATTCTCTTATATTTTAATGATAATACTGTTAATTAAGTATTGCCTTAAAATTATTATTTACGTTGAATTCATTGGAATTCAGCTGTAGGCATATACTAGGAGATCTGTATTTGAGAGACTAATTGCATCCACAGTTTAAGTACTGCAAGCTTGACTATTATGCAGTTGTAGACACAACACAAAGGGGTCCCCGGGCCTGAGAAGGGAAGTAAAGGAGTTTAATGTGGCTATAAGATGGACTTTTAAATGTGACTAAAACTAGACTAAAATGTAATGAGACGTCGTCGACTAAAACTAGACTAAAATGTTCTGAGTTTTCGTCGACGAAAACTAGACTAAAACTAAGGAGGATAAAAATGACTAAAAGTGACTAAAACTAATATGCATTTTCGTCTAAAGACTAAGACTAAATCTAAAATAGCTGCCAAAATTAACACTGGAGGAGAACAGACTTTAGGTACACAGGACCTACAATTTCCACACTTTTATTTGCCCGGGCCCTGTATGTAATATAAATGTGTAGGGGGGGGGGGGGGGTTACGGTGTGCGGTCAATGAAAATTTGGTCTGATATATGTTCTTCGCAGAAAATGAGCCAAAGCCAATGAGTCTGAGTTTGAAAAAATAATATTTTTGTTAGGATAAAAAATGAAAACGGGTCCCACAGACCCGAATACCATACAAGGGTTAAGGCAGACAAACACGGCAACTTGTCAACAAGTGAGGAATACTGGTGACTGGTACTGGTGTTGTATTGTCAACTTTAGCGAATGGATTGTATGTAATCTTGCTAGTTAGCTAACGCTAGCTAGCCAGTGACGTTGGCGTTCCTTGTTATTGCCATTCAGTCGAAACATGAATAATTTAGATTCCAAAAAAAATAATTTTCCGTTTCACATTTTGGTGAATTCCGTTTTATTCAGTTTCGGCTAATTATGTTCACCCTGAGGTAGATTGATGGCTTAAAATGAGTGAATAATAGGTGTCTTCTAAGATTGTTGTTTGCCAGCCATTAACAGAACAGAAGACAAAAAAAAACATTATTTGCAGGCAGGGGCGGACTGGCCATCGGGGACATAGACATATATACATGATACCGGGGGAATCCCCGGTGGGCCGACAGGGTTGGGATGGTCCAAAATACCGGCCCACTCCGCTCACCTAACGGCCCATCCCTTTGACATCGCCGGCACTTACGTCATTGTATGCTACACAGAACACATATTATTGACTCTAATTCCAATATCTTGTAATTATCACTGGCTGAGTTTTATACTACTCCTTGCGATCTGTATTCACACTTATGGTGCTTATTTTTCGAAAATGTTCTGAAGTGTCTTCTTTACTCATCTAATGTCTTCCGTAAGTCTAACTTTGTTTTAGGTGTTCTTAAATGTCAATCACTCTAGCCTACTCAACACTTGCATCACTCGCTCTCAGACACCCCTACACACACACACACACACACACACACACACAGCATGCAACACTACTGATACCACTGATGTTTACACCCCATCATATGTTCTGTACTGTTCATTTCTACAATATAGTGGGCGGCTTGTCCATACGGGCGATTGGGGCGACGCACTGCCTACGGGAAAAGGAGTATTTTTTTTCTGTCGGATTCTACCACTAGACCGTCTGATCTGCCTCTGCATGTCATTGTCGAATCAGCCAACAGTCACTCAGGCAACAGTCAGGCAAACGTGGCGCTTGAAATGACCCCGCCTCGCCCCAGATCTCTCTCATTGACTCTCTTGTTAAATCCATTTTTAACATTCAGTGCAACAACTCCATTCCTTCTTTGAAAGTCGGCGTACTAATGAAGATAAATTGACAACAAAACATTTAGGACTTCCTAGACCAAATGTATCCATTCAACAGGTTTCTACAAGGGGGGGGGGGGGTCCTACATCCAAGAATTGGAACGTAAGAAAATCGTGGCTAGCAGGCTGTGAAGTGGCTAACGCGGTCTGTAGTCCTATATACCACTGTCACTTGTCATAGGTTTTACAGTGTGAATGTTCGCTTCTTGCACTGAGTTATTTTCGATATGATTATTTAACTTTTGTAAGCCACTACTTTCAAGATCAGTCAATAAATATAGTTGGTTTTGACTTATATGTTGCCCCCTTCTTTGTTATTGGACATATCATGTGTCCTGTTAAGCTATTGTACATAAATCTTTATTTTGTAAATATGGTGGTGAAAGCCTTTTTCCATTGTGGACATCAGCTGCTTTAAGAACTTTGTGGCTTTGCTGGTCCAAAAATATGAAGAGGAGAAGACATTCTGTCATGCCGCGTGTGGAAGCTGTTAGCCTGACCTCTGATATGTGGACCTCCATTAATATGGAAGCATATCTACTCGCAGTCACCTGCCATTATGTGGATGACTCTGCAAAGCTGGCCACAGTTCTTTTGGGAGTTCTGCCTTTCCCGAAGTCTCATACTGCAGATAACATCTCAGCTACGAAGAGGTCGCTCATGGAGGAATGGGGAATAGAAGGCAAAGTCACTTCCATAGTTACAGATGCTGGAGCCAATGAGTTGGCCTCTATGCGAAATTAAAATCTTCGCCATGTCATCTGCTTTGCTGATGCTCTGAACTTAGTGGTGAAAAGGAGCCTTGATGCAACTCCTGTCCTTGCAGACATTAGATCCAGGTCAAGGAAGGTGGTCACATATTTTAAGACCAGCACCACAGCTAAGGAGAAGCTAAGAGAAGTGCAGGAGCAGATGCAGCGTCCTGTACATAAGCTGATTCAGGAAGTGGACACCCGCTGGAACAGCACATACCATATGCTTCAGCGCCTTTTTGAAGAGAGACTGGCAGTGGGGGCAGCTCTTGCAACCCTCAGAACCGATGTGAGACCTCTGTCTTCTGAGGATTATGACACCATCACGGCATGCCTCAAATTGCTTGCTCCCTTCTACCAGGTAACGGTGGAACTATCAGAGGAGAAAAGAGTCTCGGGATCAAAGATCATCCCAATGATCAAAATGCTCAAGCTCTACCTGTTTGATTCCATGGGAAAAACAGGTCACACCATAGCCAAACAACTGGGGGAGAATATGATCATCATGATGCAAAACAAATTTGACAGCATAGAAAAGAATCAAACCGCACTGACCCATTCCACTCACTCTGCTAGATCCGAGATTCAAAGCCATAGGTTTTTGCAATCAGTCAAATGCACAAGCATCAATAAAACGACTCACTTGTCAGTGTTCACAATTATTTATCACACCACCTGTCAATCATGAGGAAGAACCCTCCACCTCCTCATCATCTCAACCAGCTCTAGCAAATTTTGAAATCCCATCAACTACAGGTAATGTTGTGAAAAGTAAAAAGGCATACAGAAAATAAAACCTTCTAGTACTGATTACTGTCATGTTTGTTTTTCAGATATTAACCTTTGGGAAACCCTCGACAGAGATGCTTCTGAAGCAAGGATGGCCAGAAATGCCACAGTGGATGCTACAGTGGAGGTTCAGCGGTACATGAACGATCCACCATTGGAAAGATCAGAGGAGCCACTGGTGTACTGGAGGAATCATAAAAATGTGTACCCTCATCTTTTTATACTGGCGCAACAATTTGTATGTACGCCGGCCTCATCAGTTCCTTCCGAACGAGTGTTTTCTAAATGTGGAGAAGTTGTCAGCAAAAAACGAAACAGGCTCAGTCCAAAAAGTGTAGAAAAAATTATGTTTTTAAATCAAAATCTTTGACTGTTCCCTATCCAACATAACTGGTTACACAAGCACACCCAACTTGTGCCATATTTTTCCAGCACATCCGAATCCCCAAGTACAAGCACATCCTTTCCCCAAGCACTCTCTCCCTAATAACACAATATACAAAAAATAATGAATCTTTATTTGTAAAAAAAAAAAATATCACAATCTTTGTATACGGGTGCATGTGTGTATAAACACACACCCATCACTACTTTTAGGTTCTCTGTTGTCGTTTGAATTTTGGTTCTTCGTTGTCGTTTGGATTTTGGATCTCCGTTGTCGTTTGTTTTGTTATACCCCTACACTGACTTTGCATGACATTTTTGGTTACTCTTCATAATACTGAATTGCACCACACTTTTGCATTCTTTAAAATAATCTTTATCATTTAATAAATCTACTTTTATTATTATTAAATCTGCGTGGCCTCCCCTTCATGTTCATGCATTGAGCCGTGCATGTAACATATGGGGACTCACTCAATTCCGGAACCACTCATTGGTAAAGAATTGTGGTTGTAAAGCTGTTATTGAATTTGGTTGATCGTAATATTGGCCTTTGGTGCTGACGGGGGTAAACTGCCGGTGCAGCAAAAGTAATTGAAAATTGGGGAATTGTTTAATTGGAAAAGTAATATTGGTATTTGGTTTGATTAAGATTTCTTTGAGTAGCCCTTTTGTTGGGAAGTCGATTGAGTTCATTGGGTGGAAATTTTGTTTGCTTCGTTGGTTTGCCGTGGAGGAGAGCCATTTGAGAGGGACTGCAGCTTTTGGCTTGAGGAAAGACGCGCTGTGTGCATACTGGAGAAAGATTGGGTACAGGTGCAGTTGGTAACTGGGTGGGGGATGGTAGGTTAGTACCTACCGAGCAAAACGTGAACCCCTGCGCAGGTGAAGAGCGCTTACCGCTGTTTGTTTTTTTGCCTTTCTTGTTTTAGTTTGTTGTTTTCCTTGGGTGTGTCGGACGTGCTGGGGTTGCTTAGCAACCAAATTGTATGAGGACACACTGAAGACTAGAAGTGGAAATAGGTAGGAATCTGTTTTGAGATAGCTGCAGGGAAGCTCTAGTCTTTGTGTTTTGTGATTGGGTGGTTCTGCACCTGTGCTTGATTGCTGGTTGTGCACTGTCGCGTCTTGGCCATTGTGTAAAGTCCGATTGCTGTTAAGGCATTTTGGAAAACTAAGTTGGGCCTGATTGATTAGTGCGTCTATTTGGCAGGAAAATTGATACAATAGAGTCGATGGCAGAATTGTTCGCATCTCCAACGGAGATTCATTTGGATGGGTCAACAAAAGATCAATTGCGTGTATTGAACATTGCGACTTTAACGAAACATTGCCCAAAGATCAAGCCAATAAGCCCACCATTTACGGGCTACAATGCCCGCGGGGACACAGGTTCGATTCCGGCCTGCTGTCGTTTCCCGATCCTCTCCCCACCTCTTCACTCCGCCTCATTTCCTGTCCAATATACTTCACTGTCCTATCCAAATAAAGGCTAAAAAAGTCCATAAATAAATCTGAAAAAAAGCAGGGGTTAAAGGATGGAGTGAAACCAAAATTAGTAGAAATTTCTATAATAGTTGTAAGCTCCTATCCTCTAAATCCAAAGTGAATGGGGAATACGTCGCCCTTAACGGATCAACGCATTCGGACACAACCGTGTGAATGGGGTCTTAGTCCACTGATGGGCATGTCGGGTAGGGATATCCCCCATTCATTACTGATGGCTTTATTTCGTGTGTGGGTAGCGCTGATAAAAAGCCTGTTTAAATTTTGCACAACACCAGTGCTACAGAGACGTTTGTAGCTGAATACGTTTTACCGCTTTCTGTTCAATCTAGTATGGGAGAATGTGTTCTTAATCGGGGCATGGGGGAATGCGAGTTCTGATCTTGTGGGGGACGGCCCAGTGTTCCGAAAGCCCGATATTCAGAAATGTCAATATTCCGAAAAATAGTCCCCCTGCCATTTAGAAATAATTTAAGTGGCACAAAACACACATAGCATTTAGTTTGTGCAGCGGAGCAGAGACGCTCACCGGGCTATCACGCATATAACTTTTCCAAGGCAATATTGGTTAACTTAGCCTACTCTGGTTTTGAATATGGGGTACCACTTGTGCGAAGGAAATCACCGGCAGATTGTCGCAGGACATTACGCAGATCTTGTCAAGCACTGACAAAGCATGCATGCGTTGGCTATCATAAAAGTTTTTTTTTATCATCGCGTTGCAAATGCCATGTGTGTATAATAATATTCTGAATTAAATTTCATGCTTGTGAAATAAATGCATTTATATGTTTATGATTGTGTGATTAATTAATTCGGATGTGCATATGGGCTATAGTGGTTCACGTTGCTGTGCTAACAATTTCGGAACAGCGGGCTGTCGGAATAATGGGCTTTCGGAACATTGCCATGGAACCATCTTGTGCAGGGTGAGGTGATTGTCGGGGTTCGCCCGCCGTTGCCTGTGCCAGGAATGCACGTGATTTTGGGTAACATTTTGGCTGGGGACCCAGGCCAGGCCAGGCGGGGCAGCACCACCAGTAGTGTCAACTGAGCCAATGGAGGCTAATAAACAAGATGAGTGTGTCACATAGTGCCCTGGGTCCCGTTCGGTGTAAGGGCTGAAGCTAAGTTAATCAATTGTCCTATTAGCCCATTAACATTAGTGAGCTCATTGAGGACAGGATATATCGGCTCGTCAAAGGCTGGTCCGCATCCAAATCATGTGGTTAATTTCAACAAGGCTAAACTTATCAAGGCAATTGCGCGTGCACGTCCTACTTCAAAAGGCAGATCACATAAACCATGATCATCTGACGGTAAAATGGCTTCTAAACTCAAAGAAAGTGCCTCTTTTTTTCTCCGCTGGCGAGCAGGAGATGATCATGGACGCTTATGAAGAATACGAGACCATAATCATGGTAAAATCCAAAACCGCCACCGCTGTGAGAGCAAGACAAGAAGCGGTGTATGAGGCTGTCTATGCGGTGATATCTATGTATGAAAAAGTGACAGCAAGTGTGATCTGGTACAGTGGGTAGCGCTGTCGGTTAGTAACTGCAAGGTTGCTAGTTTGATTCGCCTCACCTCCTACCTCGGTGTAGTTTTACATTTCCTTGTAAGTCGCTTTGAATAAAAGCGTCTGTTAAATGACAATGTAAATGTTTTAATAACAAATGCAATAAATTGAAGCAGTGAAAATAAATTGTGTGTATCTCTCTATTCTTATTATGAGTCCACCTTAATCATCTTCTACAATAATGATATGCTATGGTGTACTAATAACACTGTCATATAATTATGAGTGTTTTGTTCTCCGCATCGCAGACACTACAAAAATGTACCACTTGCAAAAAAGCGCAAGACAGTCAATGTTCGACTGTGGTGTTTGCAATGAATGACTCGAGAAGGTCTTGTAAATTAACTATTCCTTGTCGGCTGAATCGATAACGCTCATACAAGAACTCATCATGATGGAATAATGGATTTTGGCGATCGCAAAGAACTATCTCCCTACACTAATCTAACAATCTAATATCGCTCCTTGGTCAATGGGATCTCTCTTTTTTCCGGGGGTGTGGCAAGCTTATCCAGCTTCACTTAAATTAGCCTGCGCTGGAGAAGGTTAAAGCTAATTGATATGTTGCTATGGTGATTTATCGAAAGTTGCGTCCACGAACCAAAAATAGGGGCGTTTATTATCTTAGCCTGAAAATTAGCTCGGCAACTCGCTTAACGATCTACTACGAATAGGGCCCTGATGTTTTCACTGCTTGTGCGGTGACTCAGGCAAAGAGTCGCGTAAAATCAGTTTTTGGTTCAAACTAAATATCTTACTTAAATGTGAAATTCCACAGCTACCTAACCTGCCTTCATCATTTGATTTCATTCAGGCCCAAAAAGAGTATGAGGGGTTGGGGGGGTTGCCAGGCGAGAAAAAGATGTCAAGATGTTTAATCTTGATGGCCTGTTGGGTTTATATGCCTGCTGAACAGGGAGGTGATTTCAAATCACTGATTTTGTCTTCTTCGTTTTTATTTTCCATTATACCGACATGCACTAGCGTGATTGAGCATGAAATAGACGCCGGGGAGGCTGCTCCCATTAGGCAGCGGTTCTACCGTGCACCAGAGGTAAAACAGAACATTCTGGAGGGCGATGTCCAGTATTTACTTGAGAACGGCCTGGCTAAACTGTTCAACAGTGGTCTCACCCCTCACAAATTTCTTGAAGGGAAATGTCCATTTTACATGGACTAATGCGTTGCGTTGTCCCGCGCCCCAGGTGTGGTGGTTGTTGCTTGCTGGCTTCACTCATTTCTCTCCTCTCTCTTCCCCTGTCCCTCTTAGATTACTTTTCAAAGGCCCGGAATTGCTGGGGGGCAGTAGGTTTAGTGACTGGTGAGCGTGAGGAGAGGATGGGGTATTTTTACATTATGACCCCAGTATGAGTGTTGTATGGCTGTAGGACTGCTTGTTAGTTGGGACGGTCCAGGTAAATGTGTTTGGATGGTACAGAATCCCACTTAGGTGTGCTTCTGTCTTATGGGGGGGGGGGGATGCTACAACCCTGGCTGGTCTAGGCCACGCCCTGTGCTATTGGCATGCCTGTTCTCTCTCCCTGCTTTTCTCAATCTCTGTCTCTGCAGCAGGTGATTGGGAACAGGTGTGTTCCTGATTTTTCTGGCCCTTACCTCAGAGTTCTGGGGGTAATTTTGTTCGAAGTGTGCATGCTTTGTTTCATAGTGACGTTTCACCTTACTACTTTTGACAAGGTCAACCGTCTCGCTGCAGATTAAACACATCGGTTTTGTGCTCCCCACAGGCAGCACAAATGCATACTTGTTAGTCCTCTCTGTCTTAAATTCGCGATTTTCAGAATCAACTTTTCACTTTTTGTCAAGTTTAGAGCACGCCATGATTTCCGTTTGCTGAGAAACATATACCATTCACAAATCGATCTGCCCGCGTTATTGCCAATGACACACACAACCTGCGTGACCCACAGAGCTCGCGGCCAACATTGAGTGAATGAGTTGTCATAGTGATGTTGTTATTACTCCTGATTGGACCTTTGGACTGGACACGGAAAATAGAAACCACATCGAGTAGGACAAAAACATATTGAGCCAAATCACGCACCAATGAAAAACTTGCTTGGATCATGATTAAATGAGAATGTTGATTTTGGCTTCGGTCCTAATTTGATTGTGTCTGGGTCCGGAGTCCACCTATTGAGTACTCCCGGTCTAAGTGAATCTTAGGGCGTCTGTGTCCGGGGCTGGGATAGACTAGGTGGCACTCCCAATGCTCGTCACAGTGACAATATTATCTTTGTAAGAAAAAGGATGTTTGTCAGGATGTTGATGCAGCAATCTGTCTTTATTCAGGTAAAGTGCAGTAACAAAGCACGTGAGTCATACTCAGGCCTACGGGGGTCCAAAGTGAGTAAACTCGAAATCTGATCGCGGGTTGGTGTTCGTATGCACGCCATCCGCAAACCTAATCGGATTGCCCCACGTGATCGCATCACGTGATTGCATGCAACCTCAGGCTGAACCCTTATTAACCCCACTGCTTCACTTCATAACAGCAACACCATAGACTAAATGTATGACGTGGCTCCTTTTCGTGACTTACACTTTTCTACTGTGCTTAGTTGTTTGTATTGGGATAGTGTGCTGCTCTACCTACATGTGGATAGTTTTTCGTGGTCTTACTTAACCAGTTGGACGTACATTTTGAGACCAGCCAGAACAACGGACACCACCGGCATTATTTAATAACTGAATGGTTTGCCATGGCGCAGCGAGTGAGGCAGACTGTCGTAGCAGCTTAAAAAAAATAAATAATAATCTTCCCATTACCTTGTTGCTATTACACGTGAATTCCCCTGACGGGATTAATACAAGTTTATCTATCTATCTATCTATCTATCTAAAGCCATCACTGTTTAATCTATTTGCATCAGACAATTTTACAAAACCGAGTTTTAAAAGTGTCAGCAATAGCCTATATGAGCAAATCTGACGTGAAAAGATTTGTATTATAGACGGAAGTTTCAAAACGGTCTGTAATAAAGATGAATGTTATGTTAGCTTTAGTCCTGTCAGACAACGATAGCTACTAGCTAGCGTTAACATTACTTCAGAGGTACAGTATGTGAAGGACAAAGCCCTCAACAATAGCCTACATTTGTTGTTAGTAATAAAACCATGACATTGGAAGCAAATAAAGAGTAAACCAGGGAACATCTACACCACTTGCATTGGGGTCTCTCGTGCTCAAGCTCAGCATCTCCATAAAGCACAGGCATTTAAACAACTCAGACATGTCATGTTGCACATTGCTTTGTTGCACTGTTCTAAACTCTTTATTATCAATAACAAATATAATTATTTTCGCTTAACCTACAATCTGCTCTGACCACTGATTTTATAAACCACCATAATGTGTTACTGTGCAGATTAAATGTAGGCTATGTGTCTAGGCTAAACGTTGCTAGTTGGAGCTCGACTAGTCATATGTCACTTTATTAGCATGCTCCTGTCTTCTTCTCCGTTTTCTTCAGTTGTCTGTAGCACCGTTAAAGCGCCACCAACAGGCGTGGGGGATGTACTACAGCGGATTCAATCGGATTCGCTGGGTTCATGTGCACGCGATTTGAAAAGTGGATGTGTGAAAAATGAATCCAGGTTCAGGCAAACTAGACTTCATGTGCATGGGGCCTCAGTTTGCTTCCTGACCCCAGGTGTCTGAGCAATACCAGTGTGGGGCCCTTTCCTTTGTTACCATGAGAAGGAAAGCGGGCCCTCCAAGGAAGGGAAGGTTTGGTTATTATACTGATTGTTAATAGTCTACACACAGATTATTGAGTTCATTCACATATTTTCCACCACACTGCCCTCAGTGGTATGTCAGCAACCATGCAGCAAGTAACTTACAGCTATTTTGATAGATATAAATTTCAAGACAAGTTAAAGCCTACATACATTATGGTAAGCTTACTAGGCTACAAGTTGGGTAAATTACAAGTCGCTACCAGGTTGATAGCCAGCCTATAAATTATTATGGTAAGTTAGCGAATAGCCTGGCAGATTAGATTTTGCACGTAAGATCAAACGGGTGTCAAGAACGGTTTACGTTAGCTAGCTTAATGACCAATTGATAATGATAACTAGAGGTGCATTTCCGCAAGAAAATGCAAAGCTCAGCATGACGCAAAATGCAACTAAATGGTTTATCTCTCTTTCACATGACCATGTGCCATCAGGACATCAGTATACAAGCTACTACTAAAACAAGAAACGGTAAAAACCTGCATAATTTTGCTGCAAGTGTAAGAACTAAGAATGAGACGATCGCATCATTACTGTGACTGTTGCAGTAGTAATCAATGCCCCGGTTCATGTTCAACGCCTACACAGTTTCCCAGCTGCAGTCGTATGACTCCACTGTCGCGCAGCTGCGTCAACAGCTTAAACTCCTGCGGCATCGCGTGCATACGGTTGGGAAGTATGTTGTCATAGTAATGATGAGAGACTGTCTTGTTGTCTGGTCCGCGTGGAAAGGGCCAGAAGCCGTAGACGTACACCTGGTCGCAGAGGGAGAGGGCGAGTGTCAGCATGAAGAGGCCGCTGGAGAGACGCCCAGCACGGACACCCCGGGCCGCCCAGAAGGCACTGACACGCCGCAGGAACTCCGGGTGGGCGAACAGGACTGTCTGATTGGATGAAGCATCAGCAACTGTTTGAGCAGCCCAAAAGGATGGCTTCATACCGGTTCTTGAAGAGAAGGCCGGCATGTAGATGAAGCTTCTGTTATACACACTCAAGCTCTCCAATAGCTTGGCACCCTTCCGATCCTTAAACCTCAAACAAACAAACACACACGGATGAAGTTAGTGTGCATAATGTGTGTTTGTATATATACATGTATGTCAGAGTGCTGCTTGAAGGTGTCGAATGGCCAGGGAGTTCACATTTAAGTACTGACAAAAAAAATCATATTAATATGTAGTGTGCCAGTGCACTCTTGTTTATAGTGTGCAATAAAGAGAGAGAGTGTGTGTGTGTGTGAGTGAGTGTAAGTCGGTCTACCTTTTGTCTAAGATGCTTGGGTTCACTGTCACAATGTGTGTCCTTTTGCCAGAATCTGTAGTCAAGGGAGGAAGATTGCACCTATCCACAAACACATGCACATAAACAGACACACATGCACACACGCACATAAACACACGGGGGAAAGAACAGGCATTGGGTTGTGTAGCCTTGTGAGGGGCCGGGCTGTCACCCCACGTTGTTTTGGGAGGTGGCGACTGGACTGGGATGTGTAGTTGGGAAGAAGGTTGCAGGAAATGGTGGCTTTCATATAAAAATATATTCTTATTTATTTACTTACATGGGGGATTATTTTGTATCCACCCCGAAAACTTGTATATACACAATAAACAAACATATAATCAAAAACACAAAGACCGGCCGTAATCAAAGTGCTACAGACACTAGGGAGAACTAGGCATATTCTTGAGGCACAGATTCATTCTTCACTGATTCACTAATTACAAGTTCACTAGGAACATATTCACAGAGCACAGGTTCACAAGTTCACTAATCTCAAGTTCACAAGGAACATATTCACAGAGCACAGGTTCACAAGTTCACTAATCTAGTTCACAAGGAACATATTCAATACACAGGTTCACTAGGAACATATTCACAATGCACAGGTTAGTATCCACACAGCTAGATACCATTACACTTAGCCTCACAGCAGGTAAGTGTTTTCAGATTCTTACAGCCTCTCATGCCTGCCTCTAAAGTTCTCCCATGGCCATCTCAAGAAAGTCTCTCCTCATGAACATGAGGCGCCCGTTAAATAGGGTAGCCAGCTGGGTTCAATTGAACCCATTTGGTCTCCCGGGTCCAGCCACTAAGGTGGGGGAGCCCGGACCGAACCATTGTGGTGGGGGAGTCCACCCCACACCAGGGCCAAACTCCTTATGAGTCACAGTGAGAAGGGGAGGGAATTTCACCTTCTCACAAGCCTGGTCTTTGTGAATAGATAGGGTCTGGCCACGCTCCATAGGGGATTGATAGGGTCTGGCCACGCTCCATAGGTGATTTTTCTCCATTTGTTGCATCTTAATAGACGTATTCAGGTTAATTTTGAAACCATTGGACCAGACTTTCACCAATCGGCAATGACCACTATGAGATTGCTTTACTTCCTACTTCGCCACTAACGGTGCAAGTTTTTTTAAGCCTTTTCCCAAACCCCGTTGGCAGTAAGGAAAGAATGTGTTTGGCCTTGATGAATAAATGTACACATTCTCCTTGCTCTGGCTTCAATTCTTCGATGTTTGCTAGTGTTGCTATTACTACTTATAGCTAGGGTTGGGTACCGAGAACCAGTTCCAATATGGCACCGGTTCCAATACAATCAGTACCTACCCGGACCGAAATGCAACGCAAATTTCGGTGCTTCCTTTTGGTGCCTGAGCCGATTATAAAAAAATAAAGCAACAAATCATGCAGCTAAATGAACAAAACTTACGTAAAATGTTTTCTTATAAACAGGAATTATTTCAGGCTGCAACATGAAACACAGAGGCTGGTTCCAAAACAGTAAAAAACTAGCGATAGCTAACGAGCAGTAACGTTAGTGGCATAGATCTGTCTGAGTACGATCTGTATGAATAATTGTTTTGGTTGCTAGGCTGATTTCGTGGGGCACATTTAAAACCGTCCCATCTCCCAATGTAAACTTTGGCCTGTGTCGCTCACGCTCATTGGTGATTACATAGCAACAGTCTTATGACAGCGAAGAGCAGGCAGCATTTCACAGAGCAAGCACAAACAGAGCTAGCCATCAATTTAACAGAGAAAATGCAGAAAGGTAAACGGTCAAAAGTGTGGCTGTATTTCGCACAGAAAGATTCAAACAACGCAACGTGCAACAGATGCAACAAAACAATTGCGTGTAAAGGAGGGAGAGAAGGCAAGAGTCAAAGGCAGATCAGCAACCGCAGACTGAAGACTAAACAGAGATGCCAGCAAAACTAAACCTAGTCTCTTAAAGGGGCAGTACAAATTCACATACCCAGTGGGTTCAAATAACAAGATTAAGTATAAACAAGACAGAAAAGATAGGTATAAATAAATCAGAAAATGGTGACATTTCATGAAATAAATGCAAACAAAATACTAATAATATTTTTTGACTCCGAAGGCAAATATGCTCATATTTCTGCTAAATAATTACTGAAGTTTGAAGCTGTAGTGTGTGTGTGTGTGTTTTGTATTTATTTATATTTATTTAAGTATATTGTAAACTGTTGTTATAAGTTAATATATTGTTCATAGTTTGAAGTTAAAAGGTTTGAAGCCAAGTGTTTTGTATTTATTTATATTTATAGTATACCTTAAACAGTTAATATATTGTTCAATTTGAAGAATTTTTTTTTGCCTTGGCAATAAAAAAGCCTTTCTTTAATGTCGTCAATCGTCGTTTTGTGCTATTTTTTTTTAAAGTATCGGTTCAGGCACCGTTTAGGCACCGGTATCGTTTTAGAAGTATCGGTTTAGCACCGGTATCGGAAAAAACCCAAACGATACCCATCCCTACTTATAGCAGTACTTATGTTGCTAGCATTCAGACTGGCTGGCAATTCATGTTGCAAAAAGATTGTCCAGACTATCAGAGTGGCTAGCGATTCGTGTTGCAAAGAGGGTGTCCAGACTATCATAGGGTGACCAGACGTCCTCTTTTACCCGGACATGTCCTCTTTTCGAGACCTAAAAAATGTGTCCGGCAGGGATTCCAAAATTGTCCGGGATTTTGCCGCTTCGGATATTTGTGTTTCTCTGGGTCCTTCACAAACTAGTTTTTATGCCCTTACAAGTTTTGGAAAGAGTATCTCCCTTACGTTCCACCTACTTGCGTGAGCTCTGACAGTAGAGAGAACTGTCATTGGTCGACCGCCCTCTCAGTGTTGCCAGATGCACGATAATTATCCTCCAAAGACGTGTGTGTGTGTGCATGAGAGAGAGAGAGTGTGTGTGTGGGCTTGTAGTACCTGATGATAAGCTGGGCTCGATCGATCTCTTGGCCACAGCCACTGTTCTTCAGGATGCCCCCATTCCCAACCACTGCACAGGAGCTCAGACGAGGTGGCAGGGGAGGCTCCTACACACACACACACACACACAAAATCACATTCCGTCCAACTGACAACACACACATCAATTAAAGTTGCATTTGTAGGTAAACAAGATCATCACTGTTTGATTCCAGAGACATTCATCTATTCACACTCTTGATGTTGAAGCAACAACAACACTTTCTAAATGTGAACCAGACTATGAGGAGAGAGGGCAAGGAGACAGCTGAGATGGAGGACATTACTAATTGTGGAGCCAGAACATGAGAAAGGAACGCTGATGAGTGGAACAATGGTTCCTGTCTTTTTTTCTGAAGTGAAAGGCAAAAGCACCACTGATTATGCATGGCAGTAACGTGTCTGATGAGGCCGCCATGTGTACAAGCACGTTCACTGGCATCATTACTGTTTGGGCTAAGTCTACACTTAAAGCCCAGAGGGATTGCTGACTGAGCACTTGATTGACGCGCTTGTTAGATGTAAAATAACGTTCCAACTTTGCGTTCTTAGTTATGAAACTTTATTTCCCACAGTAAGATCCAATCAATAAAGTTGTCCATACATCCAAACTTGCATCTCATTTACATATAACAGACCTTTGGTGGTACAAATGAAGCGGTCAAAAATCTATATGCGCTCTCCCTCTGTCAAGCAACATGACCTTTCCCACCTATATTGTGTGAACCCAATTAAGGTGGAGCGCCATCTAGTGTCCCAACAAGATTAAAACATGAACCCCAAATGGCTCCTACACACCGGGCCCTAATTGTGATGGCCGACAGACATAACAATTAAAATACATACCAATGGGAGCCATAAAGAAAAGTGGGCAGAGTGAAATCACACCTATAGATACTCCACAACTTCGAAACATTAGCATGGTGAAATGATGACACAATGACTCAAGCAGCAATCATTTGGATCCTCAAACTGGTGGTCGTTTTAACATAGCCTCTGCCTTGCACATGGATATCCTATTAACCATGGCTGATGTACACTCTGTTCCGGAACTGCTGTTGTTTCCATGCAAAGGACCATTAATAACCCAGCCTAGGGCTGTTTTCATAGCATATGGGCCATCGCCTCTGCTGTTGACAACCTCCCAGGGCTCCAACATTTTCGGTGCATTGCTTCCAATCAACAAGTCGACATTAGCCATTATGCTGGGGATTTTAATCTTTGCTAGGTACGGCCATTTTGCCAAATCTCCTTCCTTCAACAGGTTATCTGAATTTACCAGCATTTTCTTCTGTGTGAAGGTTTCTGGGAGTTTATAGAAAAGGTTGTCATTGATTCCAGACACCTCCAAGCCTGAGACTGAGTATGCTGGCACCACTCTTTCCAGTCCCATGGTTTCTAGGAGAAGACGAGTTTGTCTTCCAGCAAGGTTGAGCCTTCGCATGAGCTGCTCTGAGCAAAATGTTGAGGAGCTTCCAGGATCTAGGAAGGCATACGTTTGAATTACTTGGTCCCCCTTAATGGACTTGACTTGGACTGGCAGGATGGGAAGCAGGCAACGATCCCTTCCGGCCCCTGTATGATCACAAGTTTTCTGGGATGTAGTTATCACTTGGGCCCCTGACTCCTTGGCGGGTTCTGTAGGTGCACTGGCTGTCTCTCTCCTGTCGATGTGAAGTACAGTGGGATGCCTTTGTCCACAAGTCCTACAGGTCAACCGCCCCTCACAGTTCCGACTCCAGTGCCCTGCGCATAGGCAGCCAAAGCAGAGTTCTTTCTCTTTAAGAAAGCTTAGCTTGTCTCTGTGCTTCATCTGTTTGAACTGTTGGCATTGCTGCAATGACTGGCCTTGAGTGCAACACGCACAACCTAGCTCCACTGCAGAGTCATGTCCTTGTGACGCACTCCTCCATTCTCCATTGTTCTCCATTGATTCCATGGATGCGATGTTTGTAGCAAAGCTGTTTGTGTTGATCCTACTCCCTTGATGGGACTTCTGCCTATTAGCCTCTGGAATGAATTAATTAAAGGTTGCTAAGTCGTTTATGTCACCATACAGGGGGTCTGATATTATTCTGACATGTCTTTCTAGGAATTTCACCAGGTCTTTGAACAGGGCTCTGTGTTCGGTTTTCTCCAGTATGTCAAATGCAATGGCTCTCCATCGCTCCCTGAGCTTGAATGGCAGTTTAGACATGATTGCCCTCATATTTATTGGCATATCCAACTCTTGCATGTACTGTAATTCCTCCATCACGTTACAACAGCTGCATAGAAAAAGAGAGTAACCCTGCAATGCGCTGACATCTTCAGTCTTTATTATGGGCCAGGACAAAGCCCTTTCTATATATGCCACAGCAATCTTGTACTTACTGCCGAAATGTTCACACAGCAGCTGCTTTGCTTTAGCATAGCCATACTCAGGTGTCATGTGAAGACAGCTACGGATCAGCTCCCTTGGCTGACCCCTAGTGAACTGTTCAAGGTAGTAGAGGCAGTCACCCTTGCTGGCCTTCTCCTCCACTCCTTGTTCAAATGCTCTAATGAAGGAAATATACTGCAGAGGATCTCCATCGAACAAGGGGATATCTCTTGCCGGCAATGATGATAGGCGTTGTTGTTGGACGAGTGCTGATGTTATTTCATTTTGCCTTTGCATTACTATGAGAAGGTCTCCAGAGTGACTTTGATCTGTTGGTTGAGTGTTGGGATGGGAACGTTCCAGAGTCGACGTCAATGTTTCCCTTTCCAGTGTATGAGGGCTGTTAGAATTAGTCCACTCCTTTGGTCGAGTTGCAGGGTGTTGGCTTGCTCCCTGAGGCGGCCTTATGGCTGTTAATGGGTTGATGGCTGTGGGCAGCGTCAACTGCTGGGTCTGCTGGGGTCTGCTTGGGGGTATAAGATTGAATTCCTTTGCCAATGGGTCTAATCTGTTTACAGGTGCCATGTTTCTAGTTCCTCTTTCCAGGTAAGAATTCATTGCATTGGATACCTTTGACCAACTATCAGAGGCCTGTAGCACAGCAAGTTTAGCTGCAGACTCAGCAAGCATGGTTTCCAGTTCCTGTTGTTCCTTTTTCCTCCTTATTTGCTGTTCTTGCTCCTCCAAAGCATGCTTTTCCTTTAACGCCGCCATACGGACAAGCAGTGCTGCCTTGTCTGCTTCTATTATAACTATTGCGGAGGAAGTAGTGCTTGATCCACTACTGCACGTACTTTTCCTGCTTGAGTGTTGGCTGCCTACATTTGAAATACTGTCATCAGGGTTGATGCCATCATCATCATCATTAAATACATTTTGTTCAACACTTGATAACCATAATTGCACCTGTGTGATATATTCAGTTATGTTCAACATTTGGGCTTTGAACCACACATCATGTTTCTCTTGTTCAATCTCAGGTAACATACCCATCACAGAGTCTTGAACACCCTTTGCTTCATCACATACTTTAAGCAGCTCATTAAAAGCACACTGGACCTGTGATTTCTTTCCCTTTAGTATAAGGTATTTCATCTTTCTTTTTAAGCTGCACGCTTTGTTTAGCTTAACTCTCCTGTCCTTTTGCAATCGTTCAACTTTTTCAGCAAACGCTTTAGCAGTTAATGTTACAACACGTTTTTCTTTGTCCCCTTGCGCATCAGCGCCATTTGCAACATTGTTCGAATCAGCTGGTGGCCCAGTGGGCTTGTCCGTGAGTTCGTAGATCTCAGTTCGAATGTTAGCAACAAGTTCACAACACAGTAACGTCCAGTTTAGTGATCCTCCCCAACCCGACTGTCACCAACGCAACGAATCACCAATGCATTGGATTTTTAGCCCCACAGTGTGTACACGACACTTGAATGGCCATTCATTTAGTAGCGCTACACATACCTCGCGTTGGGCGCCATGCGTCTGATGAATTTCCAGTTGGCCTTTGAAATGAAGTGTTGATTTCTGTGCTGGTGGTAGATGATAGCCTTTAGATTCGCAGAGACGGGAAGCAACGTTGACTCCAATACGAACGCCGTCCTCGCGCTGTCCACGGCCTGTGTTATTGTTGGCTAGATGGACAAACGTGATGTTCCTTCCTCAATACAATCTACGATTGCATGCAACGTTCTTGGCTCGGTTCGAACACGGCTGTAGCCTAATCTACTGTGTCGGTAACTTGGAGCAGTAAGCTTTTTGACTTGTGTATGGGCAAAGTCTACACTTAAAGCCCAGAAGGATTGCTGACTGAGCACTTGATTGACGCGCTTGTTAGATGTAAAATGACGTTCCAACTTTGCGTTCTTAGTTATGAAATTTTATTTCCCACAGTAAGATCCAATCAATAAAGTTGTCCATACATCCAAACTTGCATCTCATTTACATATAACAGACCTTTGGTGGTACAAATGAAGCGGTCAAAAAGCTATATGCGCTCTACCTCTGTCAAGCAACACCTGACACCTGCATGACCTTTCCCACCTATATTGTGTGAACCGAATTAAGGTGGAGCGCCATCTAGTGTCCCAACAAGATTAAAACATGAACCCCAAATGGCTCCTACAATTACATTTTACTGTCTTTGGCTTAAACCATTTCCTTCAATCGACTGCAGAATTGACTAAGAGAAACATCTGGAAAGGGTGGTACACTTTCAAACAAGTTCAGGGAGAAGCAAAGAACACCTTTTCCTTTTGATAGTGGCAAATCAGTTCTCCTGCCATCCAGCTCAAGTGTTGATGATTTTTTACAAAGCCAAGGCAACAAAGATGCAGAGTTGTCACAGTCCATCTGGTAGAATCATGACTGAGCACAGAAGCATTACTACAAGGGGCTTAAGCGAAATGGGCCACAGGTGATTCCCCTGATCACCTGGCATGGGGTTTCTCAGGCTGCTTGGCATGGGCTTGGGACCTTTTCCTGCTTGACCGGGTTTGCCTAGGCCTTGGCCGAATCCCAGGGGCTTGAGGGTTCTGGCGGCATCTCCTGGCTGGTCGAGGCATGAAAGTTTCCTTGTTTGTAAGACTCTGGCGCCTATTGTTTGAGCCATCTGTGCCCTGCAGCCTGCAGATGGCGCAACACTCTGAGCAACCTCTCACAAGAGCATCTCCTCGCAGATGCCGGAAGGAGCCTTTTACTGGCGGACTTTGAATGAGGGGAAATGTCTGTATTGAGGAGGCTCTGCACAGTCTACATATTCTGCAGCCTTTGGCAGTCCTCCATCTTGCAGACCACCAGTATTTCCTCTTTGTTGAGTTCAATGGTATATCGCAGTTATCTTTTAAGCCGATCTGTACTGTTTTCCAGAAGCATCATTCAGCAACTACATGTTAGGCTGGTGTATAAGCACAATTGCAGGAGACAAGGTTGGAGGATTCAACAGAGGGGTTTTATTCCACAAAACACAAAGGATCCAAAAGCACACAGTAACATGAAGTAGTCCTTCCAGTAAATAACTTAGAGTCCACAAAGCATCCAAAACACAGAAAACAAGGAGAGTCCAACAGACCGTTAGCTGAGGTGAACAAGGATCAAGAATAACACAGGAGAGAGTTCTCACTAGAAGCTGGTTTGCACAAAGAGTAGTCCTTTCCTCAGGTAGAAATTCCATGACTGAGCAACGAAGCTCAGAAACAAGGGACTTAAAACAGCCACCTGAAACAAGGAACAGGTGATTCCTCTGATCACCTGGCATGGGGTTTCTCAGTCCGTTTGACAAGGGCTTGGGACATGTGCCGGGGTTTCCTGGGCCGAATCTCAGGGGCTTGTGGGTTGTGGCGGCATCTCCTGGCCGGTTGAGGTATGACACTGCCGTGGTAACCGTGGAGAGAAAGAGTGTTCTAAACGATAGTCTCTCTATCATTTACCTACGGTAGTTTTGGGGTTACCCACCTCTCAGCAGTTAAGGTCTGCATGAACTCTGCCGAGTTTTCAAGGCATGAAAATATGCAGCAATTCTTGTAGAAGACGTTGGCAAACAAGAATATTGTAACGTGCCGGCATAGTCGCCCCATAATGCCGTGCGGCGGGCGCACGCTGTTGTACTGTATGTGTTATACCCTATGTGATGCACTAGCGCATGTTCCCTAACGATGGTCCTTATGGTTCTAAGTACCTGTTGTTGTTATGTGTTGGGACAGAGGTTGTGCAGGTGTGTGACTGTAGCACAGTCTGATCGTGGTTACTTGCACCAGGGCATAAAGCCCGTGCCATTTTGTCAGTGTGTTGTGTTTAGTGTTTAATAAATAAGCCATAACAAAGATTCCACGTTTCCGTGATTTGTTACATTGGTGTCAGAAGTGGGATTAGGGCTACCCCTTTATTCACGGGAAAGCACCCTGATGAAGTTCAGAGGACCTTCATCCCAAGACGCCTCTTCAACGGCGATTTGGTCCAGAGAACTAACGCTCAGGACCACTCGCTTGGGAGACCGGACGGAGCAAGCATGCCGCGCTTTCTAGGCGAAGAACCACGCCCCCCGCCCCTAGAAGGGCCACAATCTGGAGAACCGGGAGTGTACAGCTGGCCGCTGCATCCGCTACGACCCGCCCTCTCAACCGACCCAGAGCAGCGACCCACGATAGCAGAGGCACCCCGTCGGACCAACACCAAGCTGCCCCGCTATAATGGCGAGAACCCACTAGAGACATACCTAGTCCAAGTGCGGCTGGCGGCAAACTTGAACGGCTGGTCGGCGGAGGAAAAGGTGGCGCTGGCACTGGAGGGGAAGGCCCTACAGGTACTGGTCGACCTGCCCCCCGAAGAACATGCAAGTTGGACCGCCATCGAAGCCGCCCTACAACGCAGATACGGACGGAGAGTGTTCACCGATGGCGCTCGAGATCAACTCGCCTCCAGGCGCAGAGGTGACGTGGAAAGCCTGGGAGCGTTTGCGGTAGACCTCCGACTGTATGCACGGCGAGGTTACCCAACGTTCAACCAAAGCCAACAAGACGAGCTGGCGCTACAGGCGTTTGTGCGAGGTGTCCAGCCGGAGCGATTGAGAGAGCACATTCGCCTGAGCACTCCTCGTTCGCTGGTGTCGGCCCTGGATGAGGCAGAGCGGGTTGAGCACATCTTATGTGCAACGGAAACCAGGCACCGCATACGCCAGGTGGAGATGAGCGAGGATGAAGAAGAGTTGGAGCTGACACGACAAGCATCAGCTAACCCCCCTCAACGCAGCTGGCGAGGGCCGAAGAGGGCCACAAGGAACGAAGGCTGCTACAGGTGTGGAGAACCTGGACATGTATCCAGGAACTGCCCGGCTCCGGCGCCCCGTGCACATTTAAACTAGAGGAGGGTGACACGGCGGGAGGGATGTCACCTTCAATATCGACCACCTCCTTGATTCATGACCACCTGCAACTGGGGCGACTGGGTCAAACCAGAGGACTGTATGTGGACTGTGTGTTGGATGGAGCTCCGTGTCGCGCACTTATCGATACGGGCTCCACCATTTCACTAGTGCGACCTGGCATACTCCCTGGCAAATTGACAGCGAGACCCCCAGGCTGGGAAGCGACGAAACTGCGCATCACCACCGTTACTGGCGAGCGTGCTGACCTGAACGGAAGGAAAGTGGTGCGTGTGAGGATTAACCAGGTGACAACCCACCACCAGTTCTGGTTGGCGAACATTCAGGACGAGTGTATCCTGGGTTTGGATTTGCTGGAGAAATGGGGAGCCATGGTGGATGTTTCCCAGACACAGCTTCACCTGGGAGCGGACACTGTGTCTCTACAGGCAACGGGGAATGCTTGTCAGACTCGGCAAGGATTCGCGACATCGCCAACACAAGCCGCGCCTCTAGTTCAGGAGCACAGAGCGAGTACTCCTGCACGGAGGCGCCGTCGAAGACGAAGACAGAAACAAACATCGCCTCACGTCCAGCGTGTTCTCCCGGACACTCAAACCACACCCCCAGCGCCCCCGACCTCGAGCCCACATCACAGCCAGCCGTCACCGAGTCGAGGCACACCACCCTCCGCCGAGACGAAACAAGCCCTACAGGAGATGTGTTTGCGCAGCTGCGAAGGGCTGGATGAACGTCAGTGCAGCCAGGTACGAGACCTACTCGACAGGTATGCCGACATTTTCGCTGCTAGGGATGAAGATTGTACCCGCACGAGTTTGGTGCAACATGAAATCGACACCGGAGATGCCCGCCCAATTCGACTGCGTCCCCGCCGACTGCCGTTCGCCAAGAGAGCTGTAGCAGAACAGAAGGTCAAGGAAATGGCAGAGGCGGGGGTGATTGAACCCAGCAACAGCCCGTGAGCAGCACCAGCAGTCCTCGTCACAAAAAAAGACTCTTCATGGCGGTTCTGCGTGGACTACAGGCACCTCAATCAGGTAACGAGAAAAGACTCATACCCCCTTCCCCGTATTGATGATGCGCTTGATAGCATCTCTGGCTCCAGCTGGTTTAGTTCGCTGGATTTACGTAGCGGGTACTGGCAAATAGAACTAGCCCCTGAAGCCCGACCAAAGACTGCATTTACTATCGGGCAGGGGTTGTGGCAATTCAAAGTGCTACCATTTGGACTGTGTAATGGACCCGCAACTTTTGAACGCTTGATGGAAAGAGTTCTGGCGGGCATGCCACGCAGTTGCTGCATAGTGTATCTGGACGACATTTTATGTCATGCAACCAGCTTTTCAGGGGCTGTGGAGAGTTTGGGGAAGGTGTTCAATGCTATCCGCGGGGCGGGATTAAAATTGCACCCAAAGAAATGCAACCTGTTGAGGAGACAGACTGGGTTTCAGGGCCATGTTGTGGGGGCAGTGGGAGTGGCCACTGACCCAGCTAAAGTGGACACGGTAAAAAGCTGGCCTGCTCCTCGTGATGTGGCAGAACTCAGGAGTTTTCTGGGTCTGGCATCTTATTATCGACGGTTTATCCAGGATTTCGCTACGGTTGCCAGCCCAATGCACCAGCTGACACACAAGGGCCAGCCGTTTCTGTGGACACAGAGCTGCAATGACGCGTTCCACCAACTTCGGAAAGCACTGTCCGAGGCCCCAGTCCTGGCGTTTCCCAACCCCCAGCTACCGTTCGTTCTGGATACGGATGCCAGTGACGTTGGGATCGGCGCGGGATGGAGAACAGGGGGAACAGGTAATAGCATACTTCAGCCATTCACTCAGTCGGGCAGAGCGAAATTACTGTGTCACCCGACGTGAACTGTTAGCAGTGGTGCTGGGCATCCGCCACTTCTGTACTTATCTGTACGGCAAGCGGTTCCTACTCAGAACAGATCACGCTTCACTCACCTGGCTGCTGAGTTTCAAGGAGCCTGAGGGCCAGCTGGCTCGGTGGATGGAGACTCTTCAAGATTATGATTTTGAAATTCGCCACCGAGCTGGCCAGTTGCTTGGCAACGCAGACGCCTTGTCCAGGCGCCCCTGTGTAGCGGAGCAGTGTTGCTACTGTCAGCGCACCGAGGCAAAGAGTCCAGCTGCCGCCATGCCAGAGCCTCACATGGTCTGTCGGCTCCAAGTTGGTCCATCCGACGGCAACACGACAGCGAGCAGCGTGGGCCAGCCCAGCGCGGGCCAGCCCGGCCCGGTTGACGGAGAGGCGGCAGACACCAGCACACCTCAGCCCAGCAGCACACATCAGCCCAGCAGCGCACCTCAGCCCAGCAGCACACATCAGCCCAGCAGCGCACCTCAGCCCGGCCCGGTCGACGGAGAGGCGGCAGAGAGCAGCACACATCAGCCCAGCAGCGCACATCAGCCCAGCAGCGCACCTCAGCCCAGCCCGGTCGACGGAGAGGCGGCAGAGATCAGCGCACCCCAGCCCGGCCGGGTCGACGGAGGGGATGTGGATGCCGCTACGCAGGTCTGCAGAGTCACGGCCAAAGGCTCAGCCGCGCAGGCTGCGTCACCGGGGGACAGCCAGAGGGACACGTTTGCAGCGGAGGAGCTGCAGGAAGCACAAGCCAAAGACCCGGTCCTCGCCAGGGTGTTGTCATGGGTAAGTGCGGGGCAACGCCCACCATGGACTGACGTCTCTGCACTTGACCCTGAGACCAAGGCTTTGTACTCGCAGTGGCCTTGCTTTACCTCACACAACGGGCTGCTGCATCGACGCTGGCGGGCTCCTGACAGCCGTCATGATGTCCTCCAGCTGGTGGTCCCAGTTTGCTTACGAGCCCGCGTGTTGGAGCTTGTGCACGGTGCAGTGGGGGCTGCCCACTTTGGCATATCAAAAACACTTCACCGCTTACGAGGCCGTTTCTACTGGCCTGGATGCCGACGGGATGTGCAGCTCTTTGTTCACTGCTGCGACGCCTGCACAGCCAAGAAAGGACCGACACAACGTTCCCATGCCCCGCTACAGCAGTATGCAGTGGGAGCACCCATGGAGCGGGTAGCAGTGGACGTGCTCGGTCCATTTCCTCTCACCGACCTCGGAAACCGCTATGTGATCGTGGCCATGGATTACTTCACAAAGTGGCCCGAGGCATACGCGGTACCTGATCAGACTGCCTCTACAACGGCAGGGAAATTAGTGACTGAGATGTTCTGCCGTTTCGGGGCACCGGAAGAGCTCCACAGTGACCAGGGGCGGAACTTCGAAGCGGAGGTATTCAGTGAAGTCTGCAAACGGCTGGGTATCAAGAAGACCCGGACGACGCCGCTCCACCCACAAAGTGATGGGCTGGTGGAGCGGTTCAACCGGACACTCGCCGTTCAGCTGGCCATTCTAACCAGTCGTCGACAGCAGGACTGGGACTGCCACCTGCCCATGGTCCTCTGGGCATACCGGACAGCAGTGCAGGACTCGACTAAGTGCACCCCCGCAGCCCTAATGTTTGGACGAGAGCTGCGCACACCCATTTACCTAGTGTTTGGCTCACCCCCGGAGCCAGAGATTGATGGAAAATCTGGGATGGAATTCTACAGGCGGTTGTGTGAGAGGATGCGAGAAGTGCATGAAATGGCCAGACGGGCAATGTGCGCTGCCGGAGTTCGACAGAAGCGGGCTTACGACACACGCTGCTGTGGGCAAGAGTTCCACGCCGGTGACAAGGTGTGGGTATTCTGCCCTGAAAGAAAAAAAGGTATTTCACCTAAACTTTCTAATCAGTGGGTAGCACCGTGTACTGTACTGGAAAGACTGTCTGATGTGGTGTACCGGGTGCGGGTGTTAGGGCGGCGGAAGGTTGTGACCCTCCGTCGCGATTGGCTGGCCCCGTACCGGTCGTTGGCACCGGCTGGAGCTGAGATAGACTGTGAAACAGTGGGCCCCGCGCCAACACTGGTGCCAGCTCCGGAGGCTGCGCTGGCTGTTGTGCCGACTGTCACGCCCGCAGGGCGCACACCTCGACAGCACAGATTGCCGGCACATTTGAAGGACTTTGTTGTAAGGACTTGGGTTGATGAGGACACCAACCAGTCTTAGTGGGGGCTGTGTAACGTGCCGACATAGTCGCCCCATAATGCCGTGCGGCGGGCGCACACTGTTGTACTGTATGTGTTATACCCTATGTGATGCACTAGCGCATGTTCCCTAACGATGGTCCTTATGGTTCTAAGTACCTGTTGTTGTTATGTGTTGGGACAGAGGTTGTGCAGGTGTGTGACTGTAGCACAGTCTGATCGTGGTTACTTGCACCAGGGCATAAAGCCCGTGCCATTTTGTCAGTGTGTTGTGTTTAGTGTTTAATAAATAAGCCATAACAAAGATTCTTTTTATAATTCACATTTTTTTATTTTATTTTGACACACAATGCAACATAACAATGACATAAGTATCCATGTTTTCTCCAAATACCATATCACACAAGGACATTGTTACAAAGCACAAACACAAAACAAAAACAAACACAAAAAAACTAAAACAGACAATCACACAAACACAACACAGCAGCACAGCGATACAGATCACAATACCTCCTCCTCCCATGACACATACCATGATATACAGTACATTAGGTCTATCTTAACATCATTCCTACTTATCCCCCATCCTTAATATATGTCAGGAAACTATCCCACATAGCAGAGAACTTTGACACAGAGTCTCCCACCTTGGCCAGCATTAGTTCATAAGAGGCTGTACTCGTCATGAGCTCAATCCAGTCCTTATAACATGGCGCACTTGTAATCCTCCATTTCCTTAGAATAACTTTGGCTGCGTTAAGGGAGCCCGCGAGAGCTAGCCCCAACTGTGCCTTTGAAAGTCCAGCTGTTAGCACCGTTTTATCGCCAAGTAGGAATAAACGAGGTGAACTTGGCAAGGGCTGCTCCAGCCACTCTTCCATAGTCCCAATCACTCGAGCCCAAAAAGGGGAGACCAGTGGACAGTCCCACATGAGATGCAGAAAAGTACCCATGGAGCTCTTACATTTCCAGCACTCGTTACTTTGAATTAAACCAAGCCTCTTAAGTCTAACTGGAGTCCAGTAATATTTATGAATTATTTTATAGTGTATAAATTTGGTCTTTATATCTCTCACTGGCCAACCCATGTTATGCACAATATTCTCCCAAACCTCTTGTTCCATTTCAATGCCTAAATCCTTTTGCCATATAATCCTCAGATTTTCACTTTCACCATACAGAGCATTAGCAGCCATTTTATAGAAAACAGAAGATGACTGCACCATCTTGGGAAGCTTCAAGAAATTCTGCAGGACACTTTCAACTTGTGCTGTATTACAACCTGTAGATAATACACAACTGCGTAACTGAAGATATTTCCAAAAGTCCCCTTTATCATTTAGATTATATTTTTCTTTTAGCCCTTGAAATGAATACAATATTCCCTCCTCAAATATATCTCTGATGGTGGCAATTCCCTTAGTATGCCATGTTCTCCAGAAGACTGTCTTCTTCCCTATCTTAACCGCAGGGTTTTCCCAAATGGATGAATAACTCTGTTTGTATTGAGACATACGAAGCAATTTGTGGATTTTGTTCCAGACATCCCTTGAATGCTGAAGAATAGGATTAACTAGGTGGGCATTTGCTAGTTTTTGAGACAAAGCATCTATATAACTAAATGGGAAGGTCAGCGACTTCTCAATTTCCAGCCACCCCAATGTCGAGTCCCTCTCCGACCAGTGTTCACACAATCTGACCAGTTCAAAGGAGATATTATACAGCTCTATATTTGGCAAAGCCAGTCCACCTCTGTCCCTTGTAGTAAACAACTTATTCAAACTGATCCTGGGCTTCTTCCCATCCCATAGGTAATCCCTAACTATATCATTGTATTGTTTGATCAACGATTCAGGAATAGTCAAAGGAATCATCATAGATATATAGTTAATCTTTGAAGAGACCATCATTTTAACTGTATTTATTTTGCCCCATAGAGATAAATTTATCATTTTCCACTTGGCAAAGTTGGTCTTGATATTTTGAAGGACTGGATCCATGTTAATTTGTACAAGCGTCTGGAAGTCTGTGGTTAATCTAATGCCCAGATATTTCATTCCTGATGGTATCCAAGTAAATGGAAATGCCCCAATATCTGCAATTGAACAACCAACAGAGACAGGCATTACTTCTGATTTTTGCCAGTTGATTTTGTAACCTGACATTTTTGAGAAACTCTCAATAATATCCATAACACCTGGAATAGAAGAAGCTGGATCTGACAATATCAATAATATGTCATCTGCATACAGAAACATCTTATGCATTTGACCTCCCGCCATCACACCTTTAATATTTAAATCGTCTCTTATAGCCACTGCCAGTGGTTCTACAAACAAGGTAAACAGTAGGGGAGATAAAGGGTCACCCTGCCTAGTCCCCCGTCCTAAATGAAAGAAGGGTGACGTGGTACCATTAGTGAGAACAGCTGCCCGTGGTGCAGAATACAGAACCTTTACCCATTTGATAAATCCTTCCCCAAAGCCAAAGGCCTGTAAAGTATATATCAAATACCCCCACTCTACCCTATCAAATGCTTTCATGGCGTCAAGGGAAAAAGCAGCAATAGGAGCCTCCTTTTTGTGATTTATCCACATAAGATGTAATAGGCGTCTAAGGTTATCAGCAGATGATCTGCCTTTAATGAAACCAACCTGGTCCTCATTGATGATTTTTGGCAAAACTTTCTCAAGTCTCATTGCTAACACCTTAGACAATATCTTACAGTCCACGTTTTCTAAGCTAATTGGCCTGTAGCTACTTGGTTCATATGGGTCCTTTTCCTTTTTCAGTAATATAGTTATTACTGCATCATTGAAAGTAGGGGGCAGTAGCCCCACCTCCAGTGCTTCTGTGTAAACCTTCGTTAGAATAGGTGCCAGCAGGTCAATGTTGACCTTATAGTATAGTAGAGATTTCATTGTCAAGATAGCTGCTCTAACCTCAGATTCATCTACAGGTGCATCTAACATGTTTACTTGTGTTTGGGACACCTCGGGAATATCTATTTTAGAAAAGAAATCTGCATATTTAGCTTGATCTACAGACATTTCTGATCTGTATAAGTTCTCATAGAAATCCTTAAATATCCTATTAATTTCCACATTGTCCGTTAACACCTCCCCTTTATCATTATTGATGGCTGGAATTAAGAGGCTAGCATCCTTTCGCTTCAATTGTGTGGCTAACAGCTTGCCAGCTTTCTCTCCACTTTCATAAAAGTTGGTCTTTAACCTGAAAAGGGCATACTCTGCTTTCTTATTAAAAATCTCATTAAGCTGATATTTCAAATTACAGACTTCTTTAAATCTATGTTCACTATAACATTGTGCCAATTCAGTTTCCTTATTCTTAATCTGAGATTCTAGATCTTTAATCTTTAAATTGGCCATTTTCTTCCTATAACTGGACTGCGAGATGAGATATCCCCTGATATATGCCTTTGAGGCTTCCCACACACTTGCAATCCTCTTTGTTGACCCCACATTTAGATAAAAAAAGTCCCTAAGGTAGATGTCCAAAGACGTCTTAAATGTGGGGTCCTGGAGAAGAGAGGCATTTAGTCTCCATCTGTTTCCAGTAGACCTACTTGACTTCAGCTTTACAATCAACTCTACTGGAGCATGGTCAGACAGAGCTATAGCTCCAATCTTACAATCACCTACCATCTCAGTCGATTTTCTTGAAACTAGAAAATAGTCAATCCTTGAGTGCGATTTATGCACATGTGAAAAGAAGGTGTATTCTTTTTCTCTGGGATTGACCAACCTCCATATGTCTACCAGACCATGGTCCTTCATAATCAGCTGTATAGCCAATCTATCTTTTGGCACTGTTTTATGATAAGTTGTTCGATCTAGATGAGCATCTTGTACCTGATTAAAGTCACCTCCTATAACTGTCTGAGCATCATCAAGTTCTCCCAAGGTCTTATTAACCATGTGAAAAAAGTTGCTATCATCCCTGTTTGGGGCATAAACATTACAGATATTAATCTTTACACCATCAATGGCAGCGTGAATACAAATCATCCTGCCCTCATCATCTTTTTTCTGATTGAGCATCACTAAGTTTAACCTCTTGTGCACCAGTATTGCCACTCCATTTTTCTTACTACTGTACGAGTTATGAAATACCTGCCCTACCCAGTCTCGTTTGAGTTTATCTGCTTCTTTACCCTCCATATGAGTCTCCTGAATTAAAGCAATATCTGTTTGATGGGTTTTCAGATAGCTTAACCACTTCTTTCTTTTTACAGGATTCTGGGAACCATTGATATTCCATGTAATGATCTTTATAACTTTAGCCATTAGGTAATGCTAACATCATTTAGATGCATGTGTAACCATACAAGAGGAGAATGCCCATCTGCTTTCTGTGCTGTGCATGCTACATAAAACCTAATCCTACACTTAAAACAAAACTTAAAACACTTAACACTTAAAACAACCCCCAAGACCCTCCACCCCAATCCCTCAAAACTTCCTTTTGCAAAGAAATATCCCCACCCACACATGGTCCGTAAGGCGCAACAACCAGATGCCTCCAGACTCTGCCCAACCCCCTATCTTGATATGTCACCCCTGCAGTAAACATTTGCAAAATACTACCACTCTTAATACAACTCAAATTTTGCCCAGACATTATCATTGGCAAGCCATCACATTCTCATGTCAAACTGCTGCTGTTAGGCCTATAACCATACGAACACGAGCAGAAAAACAAATGAAAATAAGCTAAATGAAAACAAAATTGGGCTATATGTACCGAGCCTAATACTCACATTGGTCTTTGTAGCCAAGGCTACCGTTGAGCACACCATATGCGCTGCCTTTAGACCAAAAAAGAAAATAGAATCCAAGACCCAAGTCCATGCCAGAAGTAAAATAAATCCCTGTTCTGTCCTTTGTCTTCAGCTCAATATCCCATAGCAGATACAACTCCATAGAAACATATTCAAAAGTGACGCGCTCACTCCTGCAACTCCATCTTAGGTTTAATCGGAGCCGTCCTTCCCTGACTGCAGTCCCGCTTAGCAAAGCAACTCCAAAGCTCCGCTGGGTTCCGTAAAGCTCACCCTTTCTCCCTTCCACGTAAAACGAAGAACGGCCGGGAATGCCAATGTGAAACGAACATTCAGCTCGTGCAATTTCTTCATGACTTCGGTAAACTGCTTTCTTTTATCAGCGACCTCCTTGGTCATGTCAGGAAATACAGAGATGTTAGAATCGTTCCAATGAATTCCATCACCTACCCGAGCCTTTGCCTTCGCTGCTGCCCAAACACGTTCCTTCTCCAAAAGATTCTGAAAGCGGATAATGACTGGGCGAGGCGGCATATTTCCAGTTGGTATTTTGGATGAGGCTCGGTGTACCATTTGTAGCTCAGAGTCTGTTAAATCCACTTCCAAGGCCTCAGAGAAAAAGGACATCACACGCTCACGAAGTTTTGACGGACTTTCTTTATTTTCTTTCAGTCCAAAGATTCGTACATTGTGGCGCCTCTCTCTGTTGGCCATGTCGGTTATCATCCCACGGAGCTCTGAGCACTCTTTAGCACTTGTTTGAGCTAGCTGCTTCAGACCTTCATTTTCGTCTTCCAATACAGAAACACGACCTTCAGCCTCATTCAGTCGTTGAAAAATAGATACAACATCCGTTTTCATTTTACCTTGAGTAGTCTTGACATTTGTAACATCAGCTTGCAAGGTTGTTAAGGTGCCACTGAACCGGGCCATCTCATCCATCGCTTTCTCAAGTGCTGCCTGTAATTCAGCAAACCCAGGCGGTGTCATGGCAGTAACGGTTTTCGACTCCTTTGGCCCGGTCTCAGCCCCAATTGAGTCCTTGACTCCACTCCCTGTGTTAGCATGGCTCACGCCTTGCTTAGCAGCCCTCAGTTTCGAAGTTACACTCATAGTTATCTTGTTTTAACTTTTACTAAACGTTTAATTCACGTGTAGTAGTATTCCCGCATCTATTAAATACTATTAAACACTATTATGGGGTCAGTTGACGCATATATTCAGATTAATTTCGGGGGTTTGTGCAGAGCAGCTTTTTCACACGTCCATCTCGTTCCGCGGTCTCACGTGACTCCCATAACAAAGATTCCACGTTTCCGTGATTTGTTACAATATTCTTTCATACTCTTTCACAAAACACAAGTAAGATTCAAACTTAACCCTTTGTAGAATACGATCACAAATATGGGATTAGAATGTTGGTCATATTTGATGATGTAATAATGAACTCAAGCGACCATAAGAAATGGCAGTTATTGTAATCTAATCGAATGCAATCTGTACAGTGTAATTGTGGAATGACTCATGAAAAATACTTACTCCTCAAAATCTTGGGAATTTTGAAAAGATGCTAATCCTTCAAGAGGGAAATAATGTTGAGTGCGTGCAAGTTTACCTTCACAAAAAGCGAATAGCTGTGTGCGTTGACAGTGTGTGAGGTGGACCTGTACCAATCGAACCGAAGCACGGAGCCAAGAGGAGCATTGTGCTGTGTCACTGCAAATAGCGTCTCTGCATCGCACCACTCAGAGAGGCTGCATTTCAAATTCCTCCTGTCAGGGACAAAACACACACACAAACACGTGATATACAAAATGACATGCACAGTAAACATTAGTAAACACACAAACACGTGATATACACTGATGAGCCACAATATAACAGCAAACAATGAGCAGTAACAGTACAAAGGGCCTGCGAAACAAGAGGGGCTATAGAAGGTAGGGAAGTATAATAGGATATAAACATATAACAAGTGAATTATGAATTAGTAAACATTAAATATTAGCCATGTGGGACAGGGGGTTCATATGCTACTGCTACAGACTGGCTGCTACATATCTTGCTGCCAGTCTACGGCAGTCCTGAATTCTGGAATATTTGTATTATTTTGGCAAAATCTCTCTCTCTCACTCACTCTTTCTCACAGAGTCACACACACACACACACATAGTGGAGGTAAAAGTTCAAACAAGCTGAGGTTGGCAGCCACAGAATGAGAGTAATTCTTAAAAAATCTACTTTCTTAAAGTCAGCAGTATGACATCATTTTGCATTTGCATTGGGCAGGGTTACATAATCACCTCCATATCTTCATCACTATGATCTTGTTCACACTTGACTAGATCCTACCTGAGTGCCTCGCTGTTTGTGGCGTTCCTCCACTGCGGCTGAACTGTTTCACTCTTGAGCACAACACTCTTGAGCCTACTCGAGTCAACTCTCCAGTCCTGAATCCAAAACCAGCACAGTACAAGAACAGCCGGCACCAGCCAGAGGCACTTTTGAGTGCATCTTAGAGGGGCCATCTTGAAATCAGTCACGCACCCACAAACCAAGCTTCTTTGAGTCCTGAGCTGAGTACCAGTACAGCACTGGCGAACTCCAAATCAATATTCCAACTGCAAGCAAGAAGCACAAGGTAACAGATATAGCTTCCCAGCCTGGCAGATGACTTTCTTAACTTTTCACTGCCTAAATTTCAAACTTTTGGAAGGCAAAATGACAAAGGTAGAAGGCGAAAGAGCAGAAGGCAGATGTATAGTTGTAGCAGTCTTCCACGCAAGCACAAACCCACACGTCACCAAACCCGATCAAAGTGTGTCAAACCCGATCAGTAACTGCCAGACTGAGGTGTCGTTGTCTGGAGCTTACTGTTTAACCTACTACGACAGAGACGAAAACAGGAACTAGTTGACAAAGAGGAGGAGTGTTACGAGGACTATGTCACTCAACAGAAAAGTTTGTGGTCGACAGATGTTGCAGTGCTGTAGGCTTTCATAGTAGGCAATGTAGGCTTTGAAGTCAATGACAACTTGTGCACAATGTCGCAAAAAAAGAAAATCCATTTTCTAACATTACATCAATCAATGTCAATCAATGTCCGAATAGTAAGTATGACACTAAAAATGTAACTTCATGAATACAGGTAAAAAATAATGTCTCTAGCCCCATGATTAAAGAAACTACAGCTAATTAGGTCTAACAATCGTCATTGACATATCCGTTTAATAATTAAAATGCTTAAAACGTTGCCTTGTCTCTGTCAAATACAATTGTTTTCTGATATGATGCAGTTTGTTATCACAGTTATGGTTAGAAATATTTTACAAAGTACCTTCGGATATTTCCACACGTTTTAAGACTAAACATCCAGCTACCAATACAGCCCAACACATAGCTCCTCACAAAGCACACAGTGGGAAAAATATGAACAATTACAGCAACACATGCTACCAATCTGGCCAAGGTGAGTTCACCACTCAGACTCCTGTTAAGACAAGAAACAGAGTTCAAATGGGACACAGCACACGAGAGAGCGTTTCAGCAGATGAAAGAGACTATCACAGCTGGATAGGCCAGTGCTAGCCTATCTCGATTCCTGAAAAGGAAGTGACGCTCCAGGTTGACGTGTAGAAAAATGGCTTGGGGACAACTATCATGCAAGAAGGCAGACCAGTTGCATACGCATCCAAGCTGCTTAACAGCACAGAGCAGAACTACGCCAAAATAGAAAAGGAGCTTTATGCAGTCCTATACGGGGTGTACGAGATTCCACAAATACCTCTATGGACGACATGGAATCACACCACAAGCCACTGGAGACAATACTCCGCAAGCCCCTAGCCCTAGCACCACCGCGTCTACGGCACATAATACTCGCACTGCAGAAATACAGCATAACCCTTATCCACAGACCAGGCCAAGAGATCCCTGTGGCCGACACGCTGTCAAGAAAATCCATGAATGACACGGACAGTTCACTATCTGAGGCTATGGAGACCCAGGTACAGACATCAGCGCAGCTCTGGTGAGTGCAGACAGGCTAGAGGACATCAAGGCCGCCACAGCTCAGGACGAGCAGCTGTCCACCCTCAAACAGGTAATTCGGTCAGGCTGGCCGTAGACGAGTCACCCATGAATCAGTGAATACTGGAACCACCATGATGAAATCACAGAGGCTGATGGATCCTCCTAAGGGGTGAGAATATAATCATTCCACACAAGCTCAGAGCAGACATGCTTCATCGCATACATACAGGACACTTTGGGGTGGAGAAAAGCAAACACAGAGCAAGAGACATAATGAATTCAAACAGTTTCCCTAGTCCTGGGGTTTAAGTTACGTCACATCGAGCCCACATTATCCCCAGAGCAACGGTCTGGCTGAAAAGACCGTTCTGACGGCAAAGCGGATCCTCACAAAGGCCAGAGAAGAAAGATCACTACCTCGGCCTGCTGGAGTACAGGAACACACCAGTCGATGGCCTCAAATCTCCAGCCAAACTCCTGATGAGCTGCAGACTGCACTCCATCCTACCCACAACAGCACTACAGCTACGACCTCCGGTAACCCCCCAGGAGGCAGTGCGAGCAAGGAGAGAGAAATGCCAGCAGCGCCAGCAACAGCACCACAACAGGTCTGATAGGCCCCTGTCAACACTGCCCGCTGGAATCAAATTCACAGCTTGAATGGATGAATGCCCATCCGCTTCCAGCAGGGAGATGGTAGGTGGAAACCAGCAACAGTCATCCAACCCGCAGAGACTCCACAAAGCTACCCCGTCACAACCAGCGATGGACAGAGGTTCAGGCGCAACCGACGGCACCTTCTCGACACCCGAGACGACAAACACACAGCAGCCTGAGATCAGCGATGATGATCAGGCCACTGGAAAATGGGAACCAGGGGAACAGGAGCCCCACCATGGATCTGTATGCGAACCAAAACACCATGAGCCTTGTCCACACACGAGGTATAGTCGTATCATTAAGTCAAGGCAAGTCATCGACTTATAATTGATTGTAAAAGGTGTAGGCTGATCACTGCCCTATTGGGGAAAAAAAATTTTATGTGAAGTCTACTCAGGTTGAAGTCTACTCACCTTATATTGCTGTAATTAACATGCTGCTGTGAAAACAGTTTACTTCTTTTATCAGGTATTGTTTACCTAAGTTCACCCTTACAATGTTGATTATTGTTACCTTTACAGTATCTCAGGACACCGGTGGAAATGCAAGGGGACATTTTGATGTAAATCATTTTAGTTTTAATTGATTATTCAAGTCATTTGTTTCTATAAATTTGTTCACATGGTTAAAAAATGCAAGGGGACATTTTTGTGCCCTTGCATTTATAAAAAGATATGAAAACTAAAAACTTCTAGCCCACACTGTGTTACCTGTCACTATTGTCACATAAGATTGTACGGTTATGTCTTAACAGGAGGTTTTTACATATATGTTGACATTTTTTGTTGAATGGAGATGTAATGTTTAGCACTGCCATAAGCCGGGCAGCAGATTGTTCCATGCACGGCCTGAGGAATAAAAAAAGCACTCAATAGAACTCCCAGACACTGCGTATACCAGGTGGTATTTATTTAAGTCAGAACATGATCTAAATATCACAATAGGCTACCTCATATTCAAGAGTTTATGCCGTAAATAGAATATGGAAACGACATGAGTTGCTTCCTAACTACTTCATAAAAATAGACCAATAATTTGGAAAAATCAGATTTGGAAATTAATTCAGTGTTCTGAATATTGATGTATACCTGTATATAAACGCGCTCAGTGTTCACCTATGCTTAATATTTAAATGTATAAATATATATATACTGTATATACTGATGTAAATAAGCTCAAACCTGAGTGTGCATTCTCCTTTCCTGTGTGAGTCTTTCCGAGAACAGGGTGTTCCAAATTGTGAGATCTTATTTATTATAATGGCATGGCACACGAGGAGTTAGATTAATGATTAATGAATGAACAGTTTATTGATATGAAAATATCTTTACAGGGTCAACCTTTGCACTGTTGTTGTAGCGAAACAATCTCTTCTAAGCTTAGAGTTGATAATGAGTTAACAATGAGAGTCAGATGACTGAATGCGATGAACTGAAGTTTATTCTATCGTACAGACTTTCATCCAATTGGAGTGGTGGTCCATGGAGCATTTCTGTCAAAAATCAGTGCACTTAACTTCTTATACGACATTTTCTGTCACTATGCTTTTCCAATCAAAAACTAAAAACATAAAAGTTGAGCCAATCAGAATATTTTGCTCAAACCTATACATTTATCCAAGTTTAACCAATCAGAATGTTCTTCTCATTAATTGCCGAAGCACCTTTCAAAATAATGACGACTTATAATGAGCAGATGTGTCCTTATTGATGTTTTCAACATTCCCGGTTATGTGTCAAATCTCTGTTTACAATTGTTTTAGGAACTTCTGCCTGCCCTTGACTAATTCAGCATCCCCTATGCATAAACCCTCTAATTCAGGGGTTTTCAACAGGGGGTCCGTGGCCCCCTGGTGGTCCGCGGCGGCATTGCAGGGGGTCCGCGACATGAGCCTATGTTGATCAGTTCACCATTGAATTTTTTTATTTTTATAAATTCGCTTTGATATTTCAACACATTTCCAGATTACTCTTGAATATCGTGAAAATATCGTCTTATAGGCAGAATATCTGTGCAGGGGGAGGGGGCGTGGCAGCGGCTAGCGATGTACCCTGATAATTTCACATATTTAAGTGTTATAGGCAGAATATCTGTGCAGGGGGAGGGGGCGTGGCAGCGGCGGTTACAAACACGCACGCGCATGCAGGCACATCAGTGGGCCGCAAATTACTTTCTTGTCAGAATGGTGGTCCCTGGGACAAAACCAGTTGAAAACCCCTGCTCTAATTCATATTTGGCTATCCCTGAAAGCCTGAATCTGTGAAAACTGCACTGTCATTGTTTTAGAAAACAGGCCTCTCTGTTTGACCTGACATTCATCTCTGCACGTAGACCTCTCTGCCTGATCTTACATGTCGCTTGTTTTTGCAAAACTGCTCCATGTTCACCACACCACTGTATTAGAACCATGCTATTTTTCTACACTGTACACCTGGAATTCGTCCATCGTGTTTGACTTCAATCAGTAACTCTCTGGTCATCACATTTTGCCTGTGAAACTGCAAAGTAATTTAATGGGTGTGCTATGCAACGAGTACGATATTTGTAGTGTTGTTGCACTAGCTATTGGCTCTATCCTTGCGCCCCTGGTGTAATTTATGACAGGCTGGCCCTCAATATTTTAATTTTAATGTCTTTTTTGTGTAATAAATGGACATATCATTTTTCATATACCCGCCTCTGTAAAATCCTTAAAGAACTATGTGACAGGGAGTAAGAAGGCTTTTAATGATGAGGGCAATTCTGGCGTTTATGAAAGTTTTCTTATCTGTGATTCATTCTTGGATAAGAACATGATTTAAGGATTTACCTTTCTCCTTGGCATGTTTCTCTTCTCCTTCCTTTATTTTTTTCTTAAATTAGAAATATATTGTGCAAATGGATGGCTATCATTATTTCTTTCGTCGAAGTTGCTTGTACACACACACACACTAACCATACGCCTCAATGTGCTAGCATGTTCTGACAACACCAAGGAGGTACGTAGCCTACCCCTACCCCTTCCTTTTTCGATTTTTGACTCATTTTACCCGTATGTTAGATTTATTTATTTAATGTCAAAATATTAGTTGGAGATATAGAAGGGGGCGCAAAAAGCTCTGCCTCTGAGAGGCGCCCTAGGCAACCGCCTATGTCGCCTGTAGGAAAGACCGGCCCTGTTCTATTTTATGATATCAATAATCTCAGACAATATTCCGCTGTTACAGACACGTGATTCAAATAATCTTAGCTGTTGCAAAGGGGTCTGCTTCTCCACCCATCCACTGGGGGCGCCGAGTTTAATGATCCCACTTACTCGGATGTCCCTCACAGCTTGTCGTAGTCCAGGAACAAGGGTTTCACAATTGAACCGGCGTGACTTTCACAGGCTGACATCCATTCACGGTTGTGTAAAGGTGGCCCAATCTGCCCTGGTTTAATAGCCAAAATGAGAGTCCTAAAAGCAGGTTTAACCTTATCTCAACGGCATTTAAAGAAGCCCGGAACATTAACTGTGAAACAGGTAACGTTACAACAATTTGTCTTTTTTTGCCAGTGTTATCAGCCAGCTAGTCTGCTAACAACGTTAACGTTACTTGGTGAACTGGCTGACTGTAATACTGGCTAGCTAGCTGGCTATATTAACTTTCTAATAGCATAATATTCAGTAGTTGTCATCTGTAATAGTGTCTGTAATACTATTGCTTTTACACATTTGTGTACTGTTGCGGTTTCTGACAGGTTCTATTAAATAGTTGTCGGTCATGTTCCTCTGGCCTCATTCCCAACGAGAGAATACGCAATATTGGCATCTCTGCACATATTGACTCGGGGAAGACCACTCTTACCGAGCGAATATTATACTACACCGGACGGATAGCTGAAATGCACGAGGTAAAACGTATAGTGTTTATTCAGTTCATTCATTCATCTGCTGGGTGAAGAGGTACATTCACCTGGTGTTTAATAATATCAACACTACGTGATCCTGATGCCCTGTGTTATCCTTCAGGTGAAGGGCAAGGACGGGGTCGGGGCTGTCATGGACTCCATGGAGTTGGAGAGACAGAGGGGAATCACCATTCAGTCGGCCGCCACATACACCATGTGGAACGATTACAACATCAACATCATTGATACTCCCGGTAGGTTGGAAGCCAAACTCTATGGGAGAAAAATGCATCATTACCTTACACGTTGGTTGTCATCAAAGCCCTGGTCATCTTTTCGTTCATCTCGCCGTCTTCCCTCATACCTTCATCTCATATTGTAATGTTCCTTCTACATGTATCCCCCCTGTATAGGTCACGTTGACTTCACCATTGAGGTTGAGCGCTCCTTGCGGGTGCTGGACGGAGCGGTCCTGGTTCTGTGTGCGGTGGGAGGGGTGCAGTGTCAGAGCATGACAGTCAACAGGCAGATGAAGCGCTACAACGTGCCCTTCCTCACCTTCATCAACAAGCTGGACCGCATGGGATCCAACCCAAACCGAGCCCTGCAGCAGCTCAGGTGAACTGATGCCCTCAGTATATGTGCTCATCATACATGTGTTCATCATACACATGCTCATCATACATGTGCTCATCATACACGTGTTCATCATACACTTGTTCATCATACATGTGCTAATTTAGCAGACATTTTTATCCAAAGTGGCTTACAGTACAGCTTTGATGAAATCCATATGCATCTATGCACTCCAGCACTATCATCACTGTATTTAGTGGCAGGGTATTCTGGGCAAGTTCAAGGTGTCGCAGATTGTACGTAGATAGCATCACCCTATTTAGCTCATAGGCAGCCTACTGCATGTACTTCAGACATCTGGAGCAGAAGTGCATTATTCTCAAGAACTCCCTTGGTGTGTGCTCGCATTCAGTGTACTGCAGGTTGTTTAATGAAAGTTCAAACGAAAATGTTATTTACATTGTGTCTTCACAACGCTTTAAGAGTGACATATTTGCTGTTAGTCCTGAGGTATTTTATGTTATGACATGAAAATCCACATACTGTACCTGTGGTATTTTATGTTGTATGACGTGAAAGGAAATCTACACACTGTACCTACTTTACCCACTGAACGTACTCTCCTTTTGTCACTCAGGACCAAGCTTAACCACAACGCTGCCTTTGTGAACATCCCCATTGGCCTGGAGGGCAATCTGAGGGGCCTTGTGGACCTCATCGAGGAGCGCAGTATCTACTTTGAAGGGCCATTTGGGTGAGCAGCGTGTGTGGTGATGAAATGTGTAGCCATCACTGAATTGATTGAGAGTGTTGTCAATAATGCAAGCCAATGGGCTATGACATATGTAGCTTTTACGAAATATATAAATTAAAAAAAGGGTGATGTTAATTATATATAATATTAATATTATTTATAATAAAAATAATGTATATAATATATATAAATTAAAGAAAGGGGTATATCAATAATACACTCAAATCTGTAGCCCTGACAAAATGGGTAGCAATCACTAAATAGTTTGAGAGTGGTGTCAATACAGACTAATGGACTATAACAAATGTAGATCTTACAAAATAGATAAATGGAGAAAGAATGATGTCAGTAATACACTCAAATCACGTGTTTTGGTTGAGTTTCTGCAATGGGTAGGTAGAATTCATGTAATGATTAGTACATGCAGTGGATAAGGCAACCATATCACTGTGCTTGTTATGAAACTCCACATTATAACAGTGTTAAGGTTATGAAACTCCACATTGTGTTATGAAAGGGGTTGACAACATACAGTGTAAAAATACGAGACACCTTTACCATGTGTACCCATGTCTCATTTTCTAGTCAGAGTATGCGTTATGATGAGATCCCAGCTGAGATGCGCGCCGAGGCTGCCGACCGCAGGCAGGAGCTGGTGGAGTGTGTGGCCAACGCGGACGAGACCCTGGGAGAGATGTTTCTAGAAGAGAAGATCCCCACCGTTGGTGACCTGAAGGTCTTATTTCACACTCCTTTTGCCTGTTGGTGTAGCTGTATTATAAAACGATCTGTTGCATGACATTGTACATTTTGTGCCAGACAGTCTATAAGTGTTCCTTTGAATGCATTGATATATTTGCCAACATTAAGACCCTCTGTGTTTCTTGGTGGAAATGAATGTGGGGAAAGATCCCTGAGGTGTGATCATATCTATGGACTTAAAGCCAAATTTCTAGCCAAGCCTACATATAGCGGAATACTTGACAACGTGAAATGTCCTGTGGTGTAATTATTATTTCAATATAATGTAATGTGGTATCTATTTGGCTGAAACAGAGTTTTGACATCATTGTTTTTGCACCATTGACGCATGAACACTTATCCACGTCTAGCTGCAGCAGCATGTAACGTCCCTCTCTCCACTCCTCTCTCTCTCCACTCCTCTTTCACTCTCTCCACTGTCTCCTCTCTCTCCACTCTCTCCTCTCTCTCCACTCCTCTCTCTCTCCACTCTCTCCACTCCTCTCTCTCTCTCCACTCCTCTCTCACTCCTCTCTCTCCAGGCTGCCGTGCGTAGGGCCACTATCCAGCGCAACTTCTCCCCAGTGCTGGTGGGCAGCGCCCTGAAGAATAAAGGAGTCCAGCCTCTCCTGGATGCCGTGCTGGAGTACATGCCCAACCCCACCGAGGTCAACAACTACGCCATCCTCAACTCAGAGTGAGTTCAGCTACAGAAACACAGGAAGGAGCACACAATGTCATGTCACGTCACGGGTCGCTCTGTAAATAGGCACCTACAGAAGCCTACGTAGCCTTCTGACAAGTGTTTTCCGTTAAGACGGAAGATTTTTGCAGTGTTTATGTCTTAAGTCCAATTTTTTTTTTCTTCCAACAAGGGATTCAATTGAAGGCACTAAACTG
Source organism: Clupea harengus (assembly GCF_900700415.2). NCBI lineage: Eukaryota > Metazoa > Chordata > Actinopteri > Clupeiformes > Clupeidae > Clupea > Clupea harengus. The sequence goes on from NC_045160.1 coordinate 21,172,971, forward strand.
CGGATGGACCCTACCCGAGATGCATCCAAGCCATTTGTGGGCCTGGCCTTCAAGTTGGAGGTGAGTTTGCACAGGTCCATACAGGTTTGCACACAAGGCGAAGGAGAATTAACACAGGTCCAAACTGAACACACATTGCACCACTGTGTCCTTAACTCTTCCTCTTCCTGCTCTTCTCCTACGGTGTGGTAGGCCGGGCGTTTTGGTCAGTTGACCTACATGCGTGTGTACCAAGGCTGCCTGAAGAAAACCGAGTACATCTACAACACACGCACCAACAAGAAGGTCAGGGTTCAGAGGCTTGTACGGCTGCACGCTGACCAGTTGGAGGTGAGTGCAGAAGAGTGTGGATGACGCACTTCAAGGCAGTTTTCTTCTCAACAGGGAGGCCCGCAGGGAAGCTTTTCCTTGGGCTTTCAAGGTGTAATCATTTCCATGACAATTGGCCTGAGGTGTATAGGCCCAGGTCCAGTTTTTAACAGTTTCTGTTCTGTTTCTGTGAAGAGTTTTACTCTTGAGGGTCGAGATGCCTACTGAGTGCTTTAATGGCTTCTGACCACATCATAAACCCTGGGAAAGGTGCCTTTTGAAACTGTTGTGCTAGGCGTTAAGCGAAATTTATGCTACTCCAATTTCACGGAGTCGGACACAGGGAACGCCTCTCCGATTTTAACCGCTCTCTCCGAACCCTCTCCGAGCACCTCGGAGAGGCTGTCGTGCACCTACTAATTTTTCTAACTTCCCGTACGAGGTTTGCTCGGAGAGGGCTCGGAGTAGCATAAATTAAGCTTTAGGGTGCTCTTTAAGGTGTAGTTGGACAATGAGTGATAGTTTCATGGGACTGCACTAAATTGTTTTTATGTGTGTATTTCTTCTCCTCTGAAATGCAGGATGTGGATGAGGTGTATGCTGGCGATATCTGTGCCCTGTTCGGGATCGACTGTGCCAGTGGAGACACCTTCACTGCCCGCACTAGTGCCAACCTATCCATGGTACGCATGGTTTTTCTGTGTAAAGTGAAGTTGTGGGCATTGATCTATTGTATTAGAAAGGATGGTGCGTGAATGATCGATATGGAAATGTTTTAAATAATCTGTGTTTCCTCTTCTCCTGTTTTGGCCTGTAGGAGTCTATTCACGTCCCCGACGCTGTGATCTCAATGTCCATGAAACCCGCCGTCAAGGCAAGTACTGGGGGCCTGTTGAGAACACATAGTACAGGCACACACACACAAAGACATTTTGGCTTATTGTATCTGCTGCCTGTTCTTTGACATTTAGAATGACATGGACAAGTTCTCAAAAGGCATCAACCGCTTCACGCGTGAGGACCCCACCTTCAGGGTGCACTATGACACGGAGAACAAGGAGACCATCATCTCTGGCATGGGAGAGCTCCACCTGGAGATCTACTCACAGGTACCAGACCACCTTAGTTCCCCCCACACAGCACTGTGTTCTGGTACCAGAACCCCCTTAGTTCCCCCACACAGCACTGTGTTCTGGTACCAGACCACCTTAGTTCCCCTACACTGCATTGCATTGTGGTACAAGAACCCCCTTAGTTCCCCTACACAGCACTGTGTTCTGGTACCAGAACCCTCAGCTCCCATGCAAGTCAGAAAAGTGTGCATTTTTGAAAAAACAACAAAAACCATTCCACATTTTGAGAGGTCTGAACATGACTGAATTTTTTGGGGATATTAATGCATGTACTCCTGCGAGTAAACAAATGTGGTAACATGCAACATATTCCCTTTAACAATGACATGCCATTATAGATATGTTCTGTCCAAACCCATCCCTTTTTTGTGTCTTTTCCACTTTCCATTCTGTACAAGATTTCCATCTTAGCGAGACAACTGGATATGGAAATATTTTGTGTGTTCTAGTGCTTAGCCTCACTTTAATCACTGTGTGTGTGTGTGTGTGTGTGTGTGTGTGTGTGTGTGTGTGTGTACACAGAGAATGGAGAGAGAGTATGGTTGTCCGTGTGTGATGGGCAAACCCAAAGTGGCCTTCAGAGAGAGCGTCACTGGATCTGTGCCGTAAGTTGTTTTATTTTGACAAATGAAAAATTGAAGAAGGAAAAAAAATGAAAAATATAGTATCATACTGGACTCAGAGTGATTTATAGATAGATAGATAGATGGATACTTTATTAATCCCGAGGGAAATTAGGTAGGACATTTATAGCATCAGTCATATGCCCTTTGTCATCAAAGCTGCTCGTAGCGAATCTGCCCCTGTACTGATACACCTGTGTACATTCACCTGCAGGTTTGAGTTCACGCACAAGAAACAGTCAGGAGGCTCGGGTCAGTACGGTAAAGTTGTTGGAGTTCTGGAGCCGCTGGACCCAGAGCACAACACCAAACTGGAGTTTGAGGACCGCACCATTGGAACCAACGTCCCTAAGCAGTTTGTGCCGTCTGTGGAGAAGGTAAGGCAATGTGTGGAGCCATCACTGAACAAATTGTAGCGTTCTGGGATTACACTGATTTGATACTCATACCATTCTGAAACTGTAACAAGTAATGTCCTTTATGTCTTAGATCTGTCTAATCTGATCTGATCTTAGAAGTTTCTGGCCATTTACACAAAGGTTCATTTCCAAGTCTAACTGGACTCATCCTAATCTGTAAAAACAGTAACCTACATATGTTTTCTGTCACTGGCCATGTAACTGTCTCGTAGTCATCTTATCGTGGCTCTGCCTCTCTAGCCTGTTCTCTATGCTGTCGTCTGAGTATTTAGGACGACGCCACAAATAGAATCAAAAGCCACCCTGGTTCAGACCTCACTGGGTGTCTGACAAAACAGTGGCCGCCAGTAAAGTACCTAATGGAAACTTTTAAGTGCTAATATTTTCCTTTCCCTCTGTCCTTCTCCAGGGCTTCAGGGACGCATGTGAGAAAGGCCCTCTGACGGCACATAAGATCTCTGGTGTGAGGTTCGTGTTGGAAGACGGAGCCAATCACATGGTCGACTCCAATGAAATCTCCTTCATCCGTGCTGGGGAAGGTGCTCTCAAGCAAGGTGATGATCGGACTTGTTTACCCTCTGTAGCGAAGGGAGAGCGTGGTCAACCCGACCCGGACTTAAACCCGGGCCTACAGGGTGCCAAACCCTCACTGCTTTGAATAGCTGACATGTCCACTAGAAGTTGTCTTATTTAATAAACTAGGAAACCCACTTGGGGTCCATATCCCTTGGGAAGATGGTTCGCAGGACCCCTTGAGTATTTGGTCTATATATATTGTATAAATAGGGAAAGATTTAGTGGATGTGGCTTAACATACATTTTTGCTACGCTTACAAGCAGTGTAGTTCAATGCTAGACCTGACATCTCACCCTAAGACTATTTTAGAATGTGATCACACAATTATCATTATACTCTTTATACTTTATGAATATTAATTATTTCCCTCATCGCAGCTATGGACGATGCTAACGTGGTGATTCTGGAGCCGATCATGTCTGTGGAGATCGTGGCACCCAATGAGTTCCAGGGGCCAGTCATTGCCGGGGTCAACCGTCGCCATGGTGTCATCACAGGACAGGATGGATTGGAAGACTACTTCACTCTCTATGCCGATGTAAGTCGGGCTACAGAACTAGAAAAAGAACAGACAAGACTAGAACAGACCAAATGTGCTCGCGTGCGGCTTACAGCTATATAACGGCCATCAGGCACCTCAGTGAAGTAGGAAGTTATGAACATGGAGGAACAGTGAACAGTGTATATGTGTGTGTGAATATTTTATACTTAAGCAATATAGTACGAGTGCGAGTGGGGTAGGTAAGGGATATTCCCACGGGTGGTGTTCGGCCGTAGCCACGAGGCCGGAGGCCGAGTGGCGCAGGCAACAACACCCGTGGGAATATCCCTTACCTACCCCACTCGCACGAGTACTATATTGCTTTTATAAAACAATTTTATAGTCAACCAATTAACATTTAAACACGAAGTTATTGATTAAAAAATGTTTATTTCACCATTGTTTCTCCACAACAAAAAAATAGTTCCATTGTCAACGTCTTTTGGAATTATAAGAACTTTGAATTAACGGTTATCGCTTAATTGTATCAACGTGCTATAGAATGTTTCATCGCGGAGTGATTTATTATTAGCTGTGAAAAGTCCGAGTTGGGATGTCCTGGGATATTCCAACTCATGGAACGTCTCTCGTCCAATCAGAAACAGCTAAATAATTCAATAGAACCCAATTGTTTTATAAATGTATATACACACTAGTTGCATGGTGGTAGTCTCTCTGTTTACTTCATCCACCTCACAAATTCATGCAAGAATAACAACATGGTACACCAGTGCTTGAAAACAGAACTGCAGTCTCAAACTAAATATATGACCCTTAACCGAGTACAGATCTGAACACCCTGACCTGAATAATCCTCTTTGATTCCAGATTCCCCTGAATGACATGTTCGGCTACTCCACAGAGCTGCGGTCCGGCACAGAGGTAAACTCCCCTGCACCACAGCCAGCACGCCGAACAAAGATGTCTCTGAGCAATATGTTTGATGCAGTTAAACTCTAACATTCCCATTATTGAGTTAGCTTCCATTTTGAGACTGACAACACATTATTTTCTCCTCTTTCTCTGTCCGCCTCCTCCCCTTGCTCTTCTCTCTCTCTCTTCTCTCTTTGGGACTGACATCTCTTTTTCTCTCTTATGCTTTCTTTCTTCTCCTCCACTTCACTCTCTGGTCTCCAGGGGAAAGGAGAGTACACTATGGACTACAGCAGATACCAGCCCTGTCTGCCAGTCGTCCAAGAAGAGCTCATCAACAAACATCTGGAGGCAACAGGACAACTTCCTGCCAAGAAAGGCAAATGGAAAAACTGAGCCTGAGGCCAAATACACACACTCACACACACACACACACACACACACACACACACAAACAGTGCTCTCAAAGAAACATTTGGCATAGCTGTCTCGTTGAAGGGCCTCAGTTGCCAGTGACGGATTCAACTTCAGTTTTTCATTTTATATAACAAGGACAGTGAGGATGGGGCTATTGAGTTAAGATGTGTGAGTTAAGATAATACATGTTTTCTCTTCATTCATATCTGCACCTACCCTGCCGTCATCCCTTGTCCCAGGTCATCAGTAGTTAACAGCATGGGTATCAGAGACGGCCCCGCTGATCAAAAAGCAAAGCTCATACCAGATGAGCTTGAAGTCAAAACTTCATCACTACACACAGAGATGATTTTTCTTCCTCCCGTCTCCTATGTTTCTCCCTGTCCTTTTTCACCCACAGAGTAATTTATAAATTTTTAGACTTTCCTCTATCAGACCTGTATGGCTGCTGCTCCCCTCTGGACGGGATTACACCTGGACAGAGGGGTGGACGTGGGCTTGTACAGTGGATTGCTTTTGTACTGTGTACAGCGGATGTTGATGATAAAGCAAGTGTAATTAAAGACTGTTTTAATTACATTACGTTTTGTGTGTCCTAGTACATTACTGTCAGCACTGACTCTCTCTCAAGCACTGAGTGCGATTGCATCTTTGAGCCTAAATGGAGATGGTTTACATAAATTAAATGTTAATTGTAACTTAGCAATTGCCAGTGTAAAAATAATTGTACTGTTTGGGGCCTAGTTTTGCTTGTTTATCAGTCCATACCTGAACTAAAACCAAATCGGCTTCCACAAAACAGCCAGTGTTTCAAAGAAAGTTAAAGAAAAAAAGTTTTTTATTCCTAATTTTCATCTTTTCAGTGGATATTTGTGAGTCATTACTTTTTATTATTGCTTGTCAGAGCATTATTATTTATGCAACATCAATGTTCAAGCCATTAGCGTATTGTATAAGACTGAAACATTTCTTTACATAAAACGTGTCTGCTAACATCAACCATAATGACCATGACTGTCCTGTTCCTTAAGTGCTTTCCCCCCCTTCATCGTCGTGGTTAGTGCTTGCAGTTCAGGATAAACTGGCATGTATTTGTGGGAACGTAAGGGGTTCAACTGGCTGAGGTGGGGGCAGTGTCCTCTGGCGTTGATTCAGCAGGTTTGGGCTGCCCCTCAGTCTGCAGCACACTCACGCCCCCTGCTGGAGACCAGGACACCAGCAGCTTCCAGTGGAGGATCTCCTGCAGATTAAGTGATGAAGTTTTTAGGAATGGACACACACATGAACTGTCGTAATCTGTCTCATCCCTTACCAGCCAGGTAACTACCAGTGCAAATACTAATCTAAACACCAGTAACTACCAGTGAACTAATCTAAACAGCTGTCTCTTACTGAAAATATGTTGGTATGAAAGCTTTTCAGTAAAAATGCCCATGTGCTTTACACAGTACCTGTGAGATCATATCATGGAGCAGGACATGATACTTGAACCTCAGCTGGCCATTCTCTGTCTCCTGCCACAACAGAGAAAAGCAGTGAGCAGTTGTATAAGTTATAAGTATAAGTTCCTGTCAGTGGAAGAAAAGCTATAATATATATATATATATTATAGCTTTTCTTCCAATATATATATACACACACACACACAGCGGGTAAAATAAGTATTGAACACGTCACCATTTTTCTCAGTAAATATATTTCCAAAGGTGCTATTGACATCACATTTTCATCACAGATGTTGGTAACAACCCAAGTAATCCACACATACAAAGGAACCCAAACAAATAGGTTCAGAAATTAAGTTTTGTGTAATAGTGTGAAATGAGTATTAAAGACATGAAACACATGAAGAAAGGGTGGTGCAAAAAGGCATGGAAAGCCAAGACAACAGCTGAAATCTATCACTAATTAGAAAGTAATCCAGCCCCTTGTCAGTGCAAATTAATATCAGCTGGTTCAGTGCCAATTGATGGCCTATAAAAAGGTGTCTCATTACCAAGGTGTCACACAAGAAACATCTCGTAATGGGTAAAAGCAAAGAGCTCTCTCAAGACCTTCGCAACCTTATTGTTGCAAAACATACTGATGGCATTGGTTACGGACGCATTTCTAAACTTCTGAATGTTCCAGTTAGCACTGTTGGGGCATAATCCGGAAGTAGAAATAACATAATTTCACCATAAACTGGCCACGCCCAGGTGCTCCTTGCAAGATTTCTGACAGAGGAGTGAAAAGAATCATCAGAAGAGTTGTCCAAGAGCCCAGGACCAAATTCGGAAAGACCTGGAATTAGCAGGTACAATTGTTTCAAAGAAAACAATAAGTAATGCACTCAAACACTATGGCCTATATCCACACTCACCACGCAAGACTCCATTGCTGAAGAAAAAGCATGTTGAAACTTGTTTAAAGTTCGCTGCACAACATTTGGACAAACCTATGAAATACTGGGAGAATAAAGTCTGTTCAGATGAGAGCAAAATGTATCTCTTTGGATGCCATAATACACACCATGTTTGGAGGACAAATGACACTGCCCATCACCCTAAAAACACAAGTTTGGAGGTGGGAACATCATGGTGTGCGGCTGCTTTTCAGCATACGGTACTGGCAAACTTCACATAATTGAAGGAAGGATGAATGGAAAAATGTACAGAGACATTCTTGATAAAAATCTGCTGCCAACTACCAGCATGATGAACATGAAACGAAGGTGGACATTTCAGCAAGACCATGATCCCAAACACACAGCCAAGGAAACTCAACTGGTTTCAGAGAAAGAAAATAAAGCTGCCAGAATTTAATCCAATTGAAAATCTATGGGAAGAACTGAAGATCAGAGTTCATAGAAGAGGCCCACGGAACCTTCAAGATTTGAAAACTGTTTGTGTGGAAGAATGGGCCAAAATCACACCTGAGCAATGCTTAAGACTAGTTTTGAAGCCGTCATTACCAACAAAGGCTTTTGTAAAAAGTATGAAATAAATATCAGTACGGTAAGCGTGTTCAATACTTTTTCCCTGTGTCATCTCACATTATTACACATAACTTAATTTCTGAACGTGTTTGTTTTGGTTTCTTTGTATGTATAGATTACTTGGGTTGTTAGCAACATCTGGTGAAAATGTCATGTTAATAGCACCTTTGGAAATATATTTATTGAGAAAAATTATGACGTGTTCAATACTTATTTTAACCGCTGTATATTCCATTACCAGAACCTGAATGTTGTAAAAAAGGGTTGTATAAAAGAACCCTCATCACATGGTTTATCACTTTTATGTCAAAGACCCCATCATTTTTCCAGTGACATCCTCTCTAAGCATTCTTCGCTTTAATGCTAATAGCCAAGTACTGTAACTTGCCTTGACTCAAACCTGGTAAATGAACGGTAATGTGGTGTTGTGTACAGATCTGTGCTTGTGCTTGTGCGTCACCTCACCAGCTGGGTGATGTTGGCCACCTGGGCCATGTTGTACAGAGTGCTCTCGTTGGACTCCTTCAGCATGACGAAGCTGGCCGCTGCCGCACCCAGGTGCCAAAGAGGCTTCATCTCTGGAGCGATGTGACCGTAGCTATCTGCAGATATATAGATGACATGGAACGTCCTGATTTGCAGACGCATAATTGCAATTACACGAACAGATATGGCAAATAAAATGTTAGTGCCTCAGCTTCGTCCTAACATTGAACTCCTTGTTGAAACTATGATTGTGACTGCAAAACCAACCTACAAAATCACAGTCAGTTTAAACAACAGGAAGTGCAGTGCAGTGCAGTGCAGCACCTGGTATGTTGCTCCCTGAGAGGGGGGTGGCGGAGCTGTTGAGCCGCTGGAAGAGGGCCTCCTCCTCGGCCGTGGTGTTCAGCTTCTGCAGCCCCTCACAGGGGCACTGAACCTGGGGGGCCCCCTGGTCCTGCTCCCCAGAGAAGAGCACCTCCGCGGAGCACTGGCCTAGATCAGTCTGGGGGAGGGGACACGGGAAGTCACATTATCAAAGAAGAGTCTGGCCATTATTGCCATTCATTTTAAGTGTCATTTTTGTTGCTTGCAAGACAGATACAACTAGGAAGAAAGATCTAAAAATCCCAGTTCCCTGATGTTTACTTTTTTTTTACACGTTCTAGTACTATTTTCCGAGTTGTCCGAGATATCCAAGTTCTGAGTGGTCTTGAATGTGGCAAGATATATGTCTTTATTCCACTTAGTTTCACTGGTTCGAGGTTGAAATGTTCATGTGGTCACTATGTTTACCACCACAATCACAGCAGGCCATAGGCGACCTTCTGGTTGCCCATACTGATAAGCCCATCGTCATTAAACATCTGTGTTGTGTGGATTCTAAAACCAACCACATGGAATACAACCCTCACAAAGACCTGCACAGCTGCCATTACCCAATCGCAATCCTGTGGTACAGTGCAAGCCTCTGGCTTCTCACAATAACTATGTTGCCTTGACAACCTCATACACACCCACCCACCCAGACTAGCTCTTATCACAACACTGAGTCACACCACACACACACACACACACACACACACACACACACGTTGGCAGAAGAGACTGCCAAATATACTCACATTGCTGATGACTTCCTTCAGTGAGATCTCAAGGTAATATTTTTTCCCAGCCTGTCCTAAGTCCTGTGGAAGACAGCCAAACAGCATCAGTAACAGTGTCCATTAACTACTGATTACTTACTAAAAGACGAGAAATAAGGCAATACTTTGTGACCTCGATCTGAACCAGCTCAGTATCGGGTCCTATCTTTAGTGTGGCCACATCTGCCTGCCTGCCTTTCTGCCGTTGGGTGTGTATATCATAGTGAGCTCACCTCCAGGCTGGCCTTGTTGACGCGGTGCAGCTCGATCCACCTGTAGGGCGAGCCGTGGCGTGTGTTGAGGTAGTGCTGAACCACCTTGGCCGCCCGCTGGGCCGGGTAGTGGTGCGGGACCAGCTCTCCATCGGACATGGTTCCGTCAAGCTGACAGTCGACAGAAAAGACAGGAGAGAGAAGAAAAAAGAAGAGAGAGACAAAGAGAGAGAAAGAGAGACGGGAAGAGGGAAAGACAGAGTAACTCTGACAATCTGTGAGAAACAAAGAGAAATACCCAGCACAGAGTGGTTGGGGCGTGGTTCAGGTGCTAAAGAGAACTTTGACCACGCTGTTGCAATCTCCTCCTCCTTCACGTGGTCAGGAGAAAAAACATGTTCTGCACAGAGTTTGTAGAACAGCGGAAAAGCTGCTGTGTGTGTGTGTGTACACTACTGCACACACAAGCAATTTCCACTTCCTACTTCCTATGCAAGGTCAGAAGTGATCCCACCCACTCTTAAAGAGACAGAACAGCAAGTGTTTCCTGTGTGTCTACATACACACAGTTCCTTAAACTGACTTATTTATTTAACTCATTACACAGTTATAGGCACAATTGAAATGTCTTTAGCATAATTATTTACAAATAATGTCCTGACCAGGATGGTGGTTTTTAGTTATAAAGCAATTTTAGTTATACACTGGATAAGATGTTAAATTCCTTGTGTTAGTGGTTAACACATCGCACACTTAATCACAGAGCATTGGTCAACTGCGTTAACTGTAGAAATATTTTTACAAGTATGCTTGTGTTTAGATATTAAGAAATGGTATGCTTATAACTAAAATACTACACGGCTTTGTAAGCCTGATGACATAAGACCTTTAAATGACACATAGATATGAAATGGCACATGAAATTATTGTGAACCTCCAACCCACAACTACAGCTGTAAATGTTACAAGAATAGTTCTTATTTTAAACCGTAAATTATTGTAAATAATTATCGGATGGCCATATATATATATATATATATATATATATATATATATATATATATATATATATTTATCCCTCGCGTCAGTGCCTCCATGCATCAACTAGTGTTGGAGCTGGTTTACATCTTCTTTACAGAGCGTGGCCCACTCACCTCAGGAGGCACTTCTAGCTCCACAATGCTGTTCGCTTCATGAGGCTCAGGATCGAGCGGTTCTGTTTCTGGACGGTACGGCGAGGCCAAGCGGTCACCGAGCAGCACCATGAAGACCCAGAGAGCACAGAGGGGACGACTCATCGTGTTCCACTGGGAGAGACGGAGACAGAAAGCACACTGGGGCGAGCTGTGTGTCGTTTGGGTTATAAACTGCGTACAGCCGGGGCGGCCATCTTACGTAAGAGGCTCTGGGGTACCACAGGAACTAATGCTGTCCAGATACACAGAGGACATTTCCTGCTGAACTCAAATAAACAGTTTCTTTCAGGACACCAGGAAACAGCTGAACACACACCACATATTTCCCTTTCTCTCTCTCGCCATCTGTCTGTGTATACACTGTGTGTGTGTGTGTGTGTGTTTTGACACTTGGATCACACAGGGAAAGATATACCTGAAATGAACAATGATACAACTTATAACTTATGCTCGGCGTCCAACTAAAATATAATTTAATTTGATGATGTTGATGTTTGTGGGATGAGTTAGGGGAGACTGCTATCCTCCATGTTCACTGCGGAGAGTTCCTTTTTAATGTACGTACCGAACAGGATGTTCTGTCTGTAATAACTGCACAATGTTAACAATGTTGTGCTGTGGTCTCTAATGACTGAGTATACGACTAAGCTTTTTTGATGACCCATCATATTTCAACATGGCCTGGAGTGAAGGCAGAGGTGGGTGGTGCTTTAGCAGTGAAGTGCCATGGCTTTTACACTGACGCAGATGGATAAGTATATTCCTTTCATTACTGGATGTAGAGTCATGCTCATACAAAACGGACGTATCCTTGATAGTGTCAGATATAACAGTGTCAGATTTAACAGTAAGAGTTTTAACTGGTTTGACTGGTATTCTAGGAGTAAAATGTCACTTGGTAGGTCATGATATGATGCACATTATGGCAAACCCAACTATCCAAATATATTAACAAAAAGTCCAAAAAGTATTTTCCCAATATTTTCAAACTATTTGGAGTCTGTAGGTTTTATAGATTTGGTTGCAATTCTGGACAACGGACAGCAGGGAGCAGCAAAGCATATGGAAAAAAGCACAATGCCACGGACCTCTGACTGCGTGGGCCTGCCTGAGTGTCTAAGTTAAAATGATTCGTATGCAGACCTAGTCCGTGTCCGATGATCCGCTCCCCAAGCAGAAAGGCAAAATAAGCTTTTCCTCAAGAGCATTCCCAAGGGATGATGGCATAATTATGTATTAATTTGAATAAATTGATCTAACCTAGGGCATTATAAGTCTGGAAAAAAGTAGACCCGTGACAGTTATTTGAAGAGAATATTCTGCTCACCACTGGAGCCGTGGGGATAGTAGTTCATTAGGATATAGATCACATGTAACCCATCGTCGCTAGCTTTCACCTCCCTGTGTTTTATTACAGCACTTCATTCAAAATGGGTTCACATGCAGGCATGATCATCTTTTTTGACATTTGCAGACAGACAGGTTTTTGGAAGCAGCCACTACTCCCAATCTGTCCAGAGGAGTGATAAATCCGCTCATGTTGCTGAGCCAACTGACTGATTAATATAAAAATGAAATATGATCTTCTCTGGCAGGCAGAGTTCCATTTTCCACCTCCCTCTCTCCTCTTTTTTTCTAGAAAAATTAATGAGCTACACTGCTATTATAATGTCCTCCGTGGCAGTGGGAGGGAAGACGTGTTTGTCAAGGGCAGATTAAATTCAGTAACAGATGACCTGGCCAAAGTGAATTGTGGGCAATTCTAAATGACACAGGAAATTACTCTCATTGAAAGGTGATCTGACAGACACAGGGACCGGGTTAAGAAAGGGTGGGAATAGCAGACAGCTGAGGGAGTTTTCTATTGTCTTCTCTCAAAGAAAATACATTGGCATAGGCCTATATTTCTTCTTTAATAAACTTATTTTGCCACCGTTTTAGAATTAAAAGGCACTAAATGAGTGGAAATCTTTAAGGCCATGACCCACTATATTTTGTGCAATCAAAACTGTGAGTATAGCCAACTATAAATCTACCCCAACTTGCAATCTGTAAAGTCCTGTTCATGACTTTAGGCTCTTCATAACCCATCTAAATTAATTGGACATGCAACCTTGGTAGCAAGTAAAATCTCTGCCCTGCAGCAATTTACTTCTCATTATCATAGATAACCGGGGCTATGATGACTTTTACAAGCGAGGAAATGGAGATTGCGAGCACCGAGGACCCATCCAATAACGGAACGTATTATCGTACGACTACTAATAAACATTTTAAAAGTAACACACTGTTTAGGTAAAGAAACAATGACATCATACATTGTGCATTATGTAGCCGTTCACCGCTAGGGGCTCGGCTATTTGCGTTGAGAGTCGGAGCTCTGTTTGCAGTACGGTATGTTGAAATGCGATGTAGTCACATGTTTACGCTTGGTCACATGACTTTGTTTAAGTATCTCACGACTAGCATAGCTACCTAGGAAAAAGTTTGCCTAAGATTTGAATGCACCCACAATTATGGCGGGGAGGGGAGAGGACGAAAACCTGATCACTGAAGGGGATTCCCTCTCTGGACAGGACAATGGCAGCGCCGGGGCAAGATCGATGCCTGCGATTTGTGACCCAAGTCACTGGTCGCACCGAATTGTGGTTTTGTCGTTTATGTGTTTCCTTGGGTTTGGTAAGCAATCTTTGTTGATGTGTGCAAATGACACTAGCCAGCCTTTAAGCTACCTAAGCTAAGGTTAGCTTGTTATGTTTTAACTGACAGACGCTATGTGACATTAGCTACAATTAAACCAGAACAACATTTCTCCGGGCAGGTATAAAACTGTTTCTTGCCAGCCAGGTTTAACAAGCCGAAGCTATTACTTATATGACCAGACGCCCTCACACTCGATACTAAATAGCTTAGTTATGAATCACTTCCTTCGGTGTCTCTGTTTGCTTGTGAAGTAGCTGACTTTGTGGAGTAATATATCTGTTAGCTTCTTAGCTAGTCACCCTGACATTTGACTACAATGTAAAGTTAACTAAATATCAATGTTTCCAACCAACCAGTCCAAATATGCTCTGCTCTCCTCCTTCAGGAAGTTACTTCTGCTACGATAACCCCGCTGCTCTCCAGACGCAGGTCATTCAGGTGAGGGGCTACAGTGTGTGACGTCTAATATTGCTTCAGGGAACGATTGGATTTTAATTGGCTTGTTGGTAAATCAGGTCGCAATGATTTTCGCGGTAGTGCCATTAACAATAATTTCCCTCAGAGGCCATGCATTTCTATCCTTGCAATTTCATCATTTGGACATTGTTTTTTTGCGACCTGTTATTTTTGTATTTATTGGGAAGTTAAGCTCTCCCTTGGTTAATTAGTTAATCATATCTGTTCATTTCATTTCAGTGAGCAAACCTAGATTTGCCTCTCCTGTTTTGTCCTATATCAAAGTACACATGCACAGAACACCGTAGTTATTATTAAACCAGCTCAACATGTGCACTACATCTCTGTATTCCACACCTTTCCACCAAGCAGAGGTACTTACGTTACCACTCACAGTCTCAGGTGGTTAGTGATGTTCCTCTGTTTAACCCCCTGACACAGGACATGAAGTTAAATACTTCCGGGTTCATGCAGTTGTATGCCTGGTACTCTTGGCCCAACGTGGTGTTGTGCTTCCTGGGCGGCTTCCTCCTGGACAGGGTGTTTGGCATCAGGTGAGCATGGCTGTCAGTCATAATGTTCTGAGTCGGCCCAACCCATATGTTCAGTAACTCTCTGAATTAGTTTGAAAACTACACATATGCCAATGTAATATTTAGAGGCTTGAGTTGCTGTATCCCAACTTCTTGATACATTAATCATTTAATGTTGTCTAGTGTTGTCTTTTTTTTCTTCTTCTTCTTTATCACGGTGCCAGATGTGCTATCACACATTCTGTCCTCCTGATTAGAGGCAAACATTATTAATGATGTAATGACAGCTATTGCCTCATCATATGATAGAAAATGAATTTACCCTCTCAAACACTGTTGAATAAAAGAAAATGGGTCGAGCGGCCGCCGCATTAATGTTGCGCAAGCATGTCCATATCACACTCATTTCATTTTACTAGAGGTGTGTGTGTGTGTGTGTGTGTGTGTGTGTGTGTGTGTGTGTGTGTGTGTGTGTGTGTGTGTGTAACGAGCAAACACCTCCCTATCACAAGTCAATGCCGCAGGGCTGCACTCTAGTGCACTATTCCCACTTCCCGAAGCCTTGACTGTTTACATTAGTGTAATCGCTGGCCGCTCTGCTGATATTGGTGACGGTCTTTAAATGTTAATTATATCTGTGACCTCACCAATTCGGTGCCCAGTACCCTCACCATCTGTGCCGTCTCTATCTCTGTGTGTGTGTGTGTGTGTGCGCAGGTTGGGGACAATCATCTTTGCCACATTTGTGTTGGTTGGACAGGTATGGCATGCAGACAGTCCTCTCGATATCACCTTCAGTTTATGCTTATGAAGTGCTCTACTAAATTGTCAGCCACTGAGTTCTATGAAGTTAGATTGTATTGTCGCAGCAGTTATGCCGTGGATACTTTTTATTGTTGGGAGAAAAAGTAAAAATAATTCTGTATCTAATACGATGATAATGTTTCTCTATGTGGCATTCATGTATCTTGTGGCAGTGATAACATTTGTTTATATGTACGTAAACTAGTGAAATTAATAACGGTAGTGTTCCAAATACATTCTGTAGTGACAAATTTGAATAAGTTTGTTTTGCCAGGAGAACTAAGCCATAGGGCTCTTCTGTTAAAGGTTTACCACTTACTCAGCTCTCTCTCTCTCTCTCTCTCTCTATATATATATATATATATATATATATACGTATATATGTGTGTGTGTTGTTGTTCTAGATCATTTTTGCCGGTGGTGCTTTGGCTGGGCGTTTCTGGTTGATGGAGGTTGGTCGATTTGTCTTTGGGTAAGACGCACTGACCTGCAAATTTAATTTCTTTGGTGTTTGCGATGAACTTAAGGTCAGTTAATAATGGCTATGGATCTGCTGTGGACAGGATCGGGGGCGAATCCCTAGCCGTTGCTCAGAACACGTATGCCGTCAACTGGTTCAAGGGCAAGGAGCTGAACCTGGTGTTCGGCCTGCAGCTCAGCATGGCTCGACTGGTATGTGCACTCCAGTGGAGTAGTCTGGGGGTCTCTTCTTGTGGGAATGCAGTCAAATCATATCTGATGAAATAGAAAATATATAGATACACACAGATCCGGTCAATCGAACAAAGATCCAAACTCTTTCTTTCTCTTTAACTGTTGGTTTAGTTATTTTTTGTTTTTTGACCTGATTGTTATGTATCCGTTCAGCCAAATGTTTTCATAGTCGTGTAATTCAATTCAATGTTCATTTAAAATATAA